>NC_022009.1:19283204-19290901 GCF_000317375.1 Microtus ochrogaster | reverse complement strand
CATGTGGTTGCTGGGAATTGAACTCAGGACCTTTGGAAGAGCAGGCAATGCTCTTAACCACTGAGCCATCTCTCCAGCCCCCTCTTTTTTTTTTAAGAACGTATATTTCACTGGGTATGGTGGCGCATGCCTTTAATCCCAACACTTGGGAGGCAGAGGCAGGCATATCTTTGTGAGTTCAAATCCAGTTTACATAATGAATTTTGGGCCAGTCAGTGCAATATAGTGAGACCTTGTCTAAGCAACACAATTCTTAGAAAAAGAACATATTTTTTTTTTTTTGTTTTCTGAGTGCTTTATTTAGTCCATGACACAAAGTAGTCAGTAAGTGCAATTGCCAAACTGATAAGTGTAGAATGCTATAATGGGATGTTTAAGAGAACTAATAATGCTGCTGTTTTGGCTTTCAGAGTCAAACAATGATCTTCACTAGATGCAGTTAAGAAAAACTGAAGGGTTGGATATAAGCTGTTATTACAATGACTAGGAAACAGCTAAGGTTTTATAAACAAGAGGAAGGAATGGCTGGAGAGTTTTGCAAAAGAGAAAAAATATATAGTTATGTCTTTTGAGATTTTGTTAATAAGGATCAGATCTAAGAAATAGTTCTTAAGAAAAATGTTAAAGTAATGTATCTAGGCATTATTTGAGGTATATAGAAAAACAAGCTGTTTTATGCTAAACTAGAAACATTTTACTAAGCAGAAAAATGACCAGTGATTATATTTGATTAAATAGCAATATCAAAGGAAGTAGAATTGGAATTATTGCTTTCACAGGATTAAAAAGTAAAGTAAAACTATGTTCATTTTGTATCTATATTATGATTAGGAATTGCAGATTCTATAATGTAGAACAAGAAGTCATCTCTGGTTCTTATAGTTTTACAGTACAATGGGAGAATGTCTTAGCTTTCTATAACTATGACAAAAATTTCTGATATAAATAATGTATATGGAAGGAAGGTTCATGTTGGCTCATAGGTTCAGAGGTTTCAGCCTTGGTCTGTTGACTCTGTTCCTTTTAGTCTTACAATGAGTATCTAAGAAAGTTTGTTCATCTCATGGAAGCTAAGAGTCAGAGAAAAGAGACTAAATACCTCCTTGAAAGGGTATTCCCCTTCAATGACGTAACTTTATCATTAGGTCCCACCTTTCTACCACTCCCCACTAATGGTAGAGAGTCTGGCCTGTTGTATACATGAGTCTTTTGGGGGAAAACATACCTAGATCATGACAGAGAGTAATCATGGTCATGTAAAAGTACCCCTCATAAGAAAAGTAATGTTAAGAGCTATGAATTTTATAAGATATGTTCTGTTTCTTATACATTCAGATTCAGTAGCACACCATGGGGGCAGGAGGTACCTAAACTATAAATGCCCTTAGCAAGTGTTTTGGAAATGTTAGATAATGTTTCTCTCCTTGTACCACAAACTATGGTTTCATGCCTACTACATATAAAGTTAATATATATTGAGAAAGAAATAGTAGAAAAAAATTGAAAAGATGTTAGTTACACAACTAAAGGAAAAGAGGCCATGGATTTGAGAGAGAGCAATAGGGAGGTATAAATGGAAAGAGTTGGAGAGAGGAAAGGAAATTGGGGGGTGTTGTGATTATACTTTAATTTAAAAAATGAAAAAAGGCAGTCATAGTAAAATGGATCCAGATTTTTATATGAAGCAAAACTTAAGAGATTATGTGATTTTATTGTGGAAAATAAGAGAGCCAGGGGAGACATGGTCTAATAGATGAAAACATATATTCAGTACCTGGTCAGTCGTTTATTACAAAGTAAAGGAAAAATGTTTGCTGAGAGAGTTGAAAGACAAGCTTTCAGAGCCATGGAAAGAGTTTATACTGCATATTTGCAAAGATAGTACCTTGAAACATCTTTGCTAGGCTCTACTCTTTGTTCCCATACTTATCCTTACTAGGATAAGGAAGTAACACTCATGTGTAATGTTTTTTAATTGTTGCATCATCTTTCTGTTCTCCGAGATTAAAGGTTTTATTTGTCAGTGCATTCATTACTGTAGTTATTGCAATTATAAGTGTTAATCCCAACAGCAAGAATAAGACCACTTTCATAATTTGAAGCAAACTTTATTTATTGGGTTGTACCCAAGAACTAGCCAGTGACTGTCTCCTAAGTCGGGTTAAAGAGAGCAGCCCTGAATCCATTTCTTGGGCCTCTTTTAAGGAATAAAATAACAAGAATCTTTACAGAAGAGAGACATTGGGGCAATAAGGAAAGAAAATCTCAAAAAAAAAACCATCATGTGGTCACCATGTGATTAGGGAAGGTTCAGAGATGGTCAAGGAAGGTCAGGGTGTTCTCAAAAACAAGTCAAGATCATGAGTTGGGGAAGGTCAGTTTCCGGGAAACAAATAAGAACTTATCAATAGACACTTATTTTTTTTTTAACAACATAGTGAAATAGCTCCTGCTTTCAAAATGGAGTCAGACAGATACCTCATTCCCCCCTTGACTTATGTCTCCCTGTCAAATCTTTGATAGGTGGATGTCTTAATATTGTCAGTTATTAAGCAGCAATGATCTAGAACTGTTTATCTAGTGGGTGATCAAGTTAATGCCACATTGGAGGGCACAGGACCCAATTATAATAACTAAATATTAGAGGGCCAAGGAAGGGCAAGAACCATAATAGCCATGTTGGTCAGTCTAAGTTTGTTTAGGAGATTTTGTCTATTTCTTTGCATAGATCATCACTTTGGTTGTCAATAATGCTCTGGGACAATGGTCTTGTACCCTGTGAAGATTTGTCACTTGTACTGATTTAATAAATGCTGATTGGCCGGTACCAAACTAGGAAGTATAGGCAGGGTGGCCAGAACAGGAGAATTCTGAGAAGAGGAAAAGTCAGTCTGCATTCATCACCCAGACACAGAGGAAACAAGATGAGAATACCTCACTGATAAAAGGTACCAAGCCATGTGGCTAACACAGACAAGAATTATGGGTTAATGTAAGTTATAAGAGTTAATAAGAAGCCTGAGCTAATAGGCCAACCAGTGTTTAATTAATATAAGCCTCTGTGTTTCTTTGGGACTGAAGAAACATCTGTCAACACAATCGTATGAGAGACAGATATTAAAAAACAGCACATTCTTGTAAATTCTGACAAGATTATGTTAAACTATAATAGCTAATCTATATATTATATAATAGGTAATCTATAGTAGCTTTATTTTGAAGAACAGTTGTTCTCAGTTCTCCCATTTCTTGATGAATTTCTGCTAGTTATTTTTGTTGTAATATTAGTAGTTTTTGACTTTAAACATATTATTTTTGAAACCTTTCTTTGTAGTCTAACAAGTCCTAGGACAGGTCACAGAAAGGCTGCAGTAGCAACAACCATAATGGGAGCTAATAGATGAAAGGAATTGTTACAATTTTCAAGAAGAGCTTTTGTAATTCTGTTTTTAACAGATTGTAAAGATTTGCTGAGTAAAATAGGTGTAACATGTCATACACCACATAAAACTTTATATCCTGCTGGGGGTACAGGATAAGTATTATTTCCACAGAAAAAAGTCCAGTTTAAAGGGGAGAGTGTGATAAGAAGTAGAATTACAATAAGAAGGGACATTTGTACAATCAAAACACAGTGGAATAAAAAGATATTATCAATGGAAACATCAGCCACAACTTTTAAAACATGAGTGAGGGAATGTTCCATTTCACCCTCTGCCCTGTTAACTTTGTATAATTTTCATAAGAAACCCCGATTCCATACAAATTTACTTTTAAGAGCCTGGCAATAGAGGGATCTCCTCTGACACAGAAGGAATTTTCTCATTGCTTTTTAGTGCTAGATGAATGCAGAGATTATGTTCCATATTATTTGTTACAGACAGTTTTACTCTGGGTATGTTAAATTCAATTGAAGTGATTAATGAATCTTCCCCTTCATATTTTAGCATACCTGTAATTTCCATTATCAGAACCCTTTAAAGAATGATTGATTATGCTGAAGTCTGTTACTATGTTGGGATTGGTCAGTTAGATTAGTTCATCCATCCGGCTAAAGGCTATTTGTTATAATATGGGATGAGTTGGGACTTTAGTGGGTTTGATGGCAGGTGAGGACTGCGGTGGGTGACAAACCATACAGACAGAGTTTGAGTCTGTTTATAGAGAGGAAGGAGGGAAGAGAGAGACAGAGAAGTAGAGGGAGGGTTGAGAGAGGGGGAGAGGGATAGAGGCAGAGACCTGCTTGCCTAGCAGTAAGAGAGAGATCAGAAGTGGGCAGAGCTTGTCCCTTAAAGGGACAGGGAACTGTCTGCTATGCAGGCAGGCATGATCTAGGGTGCAGGGTTGTGACATGCTGTGCCAGGGTGTGCCTGGATACTAACATTATTTGTTCACCTTTTTTTTTTTTTTTTTGGTTCAAACTATGGACCCTGCTGGATAAAGACAATCTTTTGCATGGCAAGACAAAGACAATGTCAGAGGAGTCTTTTATTTTCTCTGTCAAGATGCATTTAGCTTCTGTTTACATAGGTTGAAAACAAGGAAATGGTTAGCCATAGGACAATTATGCAAATTTCAGCAGCAAGAACACAAAGTTACCTTAGACAGTCAAATCTTAGAAAGTTTGATTTTTTTTTTAATGATCCTATTTCAGTCATTTTCCACCTCTGGGGATTGGACTCCTCCTCTGTGGGTTCCTCGGATGCCTTCTTGAGGTGTGAGTGATGAAACCAGGCAGAAATACCATCAACTTTAACAGCAGTAGGAGTCCAGAGAGTCATGTTGTAAGGTCCTTCCCACCTAGGTTCAATTCAGTCAGTTTTGAAGTGGCAGACTAGTACAGTCTCTCTGGGCTGGATGGTACCCAACAGGTTGAACAGCCTTGACCTGAGGGAGAATCTTACAAAGTTAATTGTGATCCTTTTAAGGACTCAAGAGATTGGAATAGGGCAATTTGACAACAGTCTAATATGTATCTGAGGGATCATGGGAAGTGGTTGCCTACAGACTATTTTATATGGGGTGAACTTTTCTCAGTGGTGGTACATTGGACTCTTGAGAAGGGTATAAGGCAAATTCCAGTTATCACCAGTTTCAAGAGTATATTTAGTTAAAATCTCTTTTAAAGTTCTATTCATTCTCTCTACTTTTTCTGAGCTCTGAGGATGATACATACAACGGAGTTTCTAATTTATGTTAAAAGCCTTAGAGAATTGAGATGACTTGACTGTGAAGATCTGGTGTTGGGAGCTATAGATCCCTGGCCCCTTGAGCTTCTTTGCCTGCAGCTGCTCTGAGCAAGAGACCTTGATGGCAGTCTCGTGAGACTGAGACCTACAGCTGAAATATCCCGAGAGCTGGGTGTGGCTAAGGATCAGATCCCTATATACTAGCTGCTCTTGAGCACAATAAACAGGGCATTGGCCCTCTTGTATCAAGAGTGACCCATGTCCATGTCTCTCTCTGTTTGTCTCTGTTTATGTGTTTTTAATTCTTCAGTTTAGTTCTCAGCTTGCATACTGTCTTGTAGTGGCACGGGAGCCACAGGCATAGTAGTACTGTATAGGCATAGTATAGGACCACTTGGAGTTTTACAATCAGGCTATTGTCTGATTCCAGAGATATGTGGAGGCCAAATCTAGGAATAATTTCCATTATTAATTTCTTAGCTACCAGTTGGGCCCTTTTCATTCTGGATGGAAAGTTCTGTACCCAACCTGTAACAATATTGACAAAGTCTAACAATAATATTTGTAGCCTTACAGTGCTGGCCTGACTTCAGTGGAGTCCATTTCCCAAAATTCACCAGGTACTGTACCATAACTCTGTTGGCCTGAGTTTGCATTTACCTGGGTACAGGTCAGGCAGCAGTTTGAAATGCTCTGTAGTTTTTCTTGATGTCTAGGTAGCCAGACATGAGGGGAGATGAGTTCTGAGCTCTCTTTAGGTGACAGGTGCATGGCATGATGCAAGACAGCCAGTTTTACTATTCTTTTATGCCTTTATTATGTTAATACTGCACCAGGAATTTCTAAGCACTTTAGTCTCTACTACTACCACCACCAATCATCATCATCATTATTATCATCATCATCATCATCATCATCATCATCATCATCATCATCATCATCATCATCATCATCATCATCATCATCATCATCTTGTTTAAAGTGCTTAAATGATGCCTTCCCTTACAACTGCTTTGTCTGGAATAAACTCTAGTGGGGCAAGAGCTACTGGCTTATACCCTTAGAAATGAGGCCTTGAACACTGGAAACAGAAAAGGGGAGTGGTATTCAGTGAATCCTGGGAGGTTCCATGGGCGTGGCTTCCCTGTCATATTTAGCAGCAGACTTACTGGTTTTCTGCCTTTTATAGTTTTTATGCCCCCTTTTTTTGGAAATGTTCCCTGAGCTTTAGTATGTATTAATAGGGACTGGGCACCCAGTTGTTTGCATTTTAACCAGAAGTACCAGTGGACATGTCAATGGATTGGAGAAGTCTTATGGAACTCCACCCTTCCCTGAAGAGCCGTAAGCAATTTAATAACTGCTGAGAGAGGGAGAATTAGTCTTTCCTAGGGAGGAGCCTCTTGAGGTTTCTGTCCTGCCTGGTCTTACAGCCATTCAATCCCAAGAAACACACAGAGGCTTATATTAATTATGAACTGGTTGGCTGTTGTAATAGGAGTGGCGGGGCTGCGTCCCCAGCACCCCACTGCCCGTACGGCTAGCTTTATACCCGAAATAATTACACGGACACTGTATTCATTTAATCACTGCTTGGCCATTTCTATCTAGCCTCTTCTAGGCTAACTCTCGCACCTGGACTAGCCCATCTCTAATAATCTGCTGTAGCCCATAAGGTGGCTTACCAGGGAGATTTAGCTACGTCCATCCTGGGTCGGAGCTTCATCGTGTGTGCCTCAGAGAGCAGAGCTCTCGCCTCTGCCCGCAAGAGTGGAGCATTGTGTCTCTCTGAGGCATCTGCCCCCCGAGAGCAGAGCTGTGGAGTCTCTGAGCTCACTTCCTCTTCTTCCCAGCGTTCTGCTCCGTTCACTCCTCCCACCTACGTTCTAACCTATCAGGGCAAGCAGCTTCTTTATTTAATCAACCAATGACCTTCCTCCATCAGTTGGCCTATTAGCTCAGGCTTCTTATTAACTCTTATATCTTATATTAACCCATAATTCTTGTCTATGTTAGCCACGTGGCTTGGTACCTTTTATCAGTGAGGTATTCTCATCTTGCTTTCTCTGTGTCTTGGTAACAAGTGCAGAATGAGCCTTTCTTCTTCCCAGAATTCTCCTATTCTGGTGGTCCCGCCTATACTTCCTGCCTGACTACTGGCCAATCAGCATTTTCTTAAACTAATATAAATGACAAATCTTTACAGGGTACAAGACCATTGTCCACAGCATTCCCCCTTTTTTTCAAAACAATAACTCTGAATCTAATCTCCTTTGTTTATCTTTTTTCCTGACCATTATTCATAACAACATGCAGCCAACACTATAAACAAAGATAAACATCCATAATCCATTTTCTGGGAATGTAGGCATAGTTTTCTAGGCTACTTCCTGCTGATTGGGGGTGCTGATAATCTTATGGGGACCTAAAGAAAATTTAGGATTATGGTCAAGTCCTGACTGGAATGTTCTATGAGGCTTGATCATCTCAATGTTTCTTCAATTTTTC
>NC_022009.1:19261586-19282864 GCF_000317375.1 Microtus ochrogaster | reverse complement strand
TAAACCAGGATGGTCTCGAACTCACAGAGATCCGCCTGCCTCTGCCTCCCAAGTGCTGGGATTAAAGGCGTGCGCCACCACCGCCCAGCCTATCCTTCTCTCTTGTAGGTATCTACTGCATTTACAAAAGGGCACACATGTTTAAGGATGTGTAAAGATACACTGCAGTAGATATCTACTTTTTTGTAAATAGGTAATAAAATTTGTATGTGTGTTTTTACTTACCTGAATAACATTTCAGAATTCTATTCATGTTACTTTGTACATGATTATTAAATGATTCTAATTTTTAACTTTTTTATCTACTCTTCTATCACTGTCACTTCTATCCTAGTGCATTGTGTTTTGCAATGAATATATTCTTTATTTTTTTTTTTTTGATGGGATGATCACATTTGCCCTAGCTGGGATGTTTTTGAAATTAAAAGGTGAGTCTTAATAGTACTAGGGTTATAGGTGTATACCAAGATTCCCAAGAAACCAGAGTATGTGCCCATTCTGCTTACAAAATATTTTTTCTTGGATGCTGCTAATAGCTGATATATACTAAATAACTTAGTAATTTATCCTCTTTAGTTGTTCTCAGCTGATCAGCTGTTCTAGTTGATTGATACATGTGCTAGATAATTACTACAGGTTTTAAATATTACTCTTGCTAAAAAAAAAATCTTTTGGGCTGGAGAGATGGCTCAGTGGTCAAGAGCACTGCCTGCCCTTCCGAAGGTCCTGAGTTCAGTTCCCAGCAACCACATGGTGGCTCACAACCATCTGTAATGAGATCTGGTGCCCTCTTCTGGCCTGCAGGCAAACATGTAGACAGAATTCCGAGAATACTGTATACATAATAAATAAATAGATTTAAAAAAATCTATCTTATATCTTTATGTGTATGCATGTTCTCTCTTTCTCTCTGTGTTTTGCCTGTATGTATGTATGTGTGCCACATGCAAGCCTGATGCCTTCAGCAGTCAGAAGAGGGCTTCTGGAACCGGAGTTGTGGATGGTGGTGAGCCACCATGTTGTTTCTGGAACACGAACCAGGTCCTTTGGAAAAGCAACCAGTCCTTTTAATCACTGAGCCATTGCTCCAGCTCCCTAAAACTGGTTTTGAAGGGGATTTCTAGGAAATAAACTACAAGCATACTTACTTTCAGTGAACTTGAGTTCTAATCAAGTGTTTTATACTTACAGATGGGTAGACTTTTTAATCCCTGTGTTTTCTTATTTTTAAAAGAATTTTCATGTCTACATCAGATAATCCTTGCCCCATCAGACTCTTAATCAGAAATTTAACAGTCACTAGTTTATTGACAGAAACTCTTAGTTCCTTTCTCCAGTCTAACAATAAATATGTTTTACAAAGAAAAATTTCAGATTTTGTTACTGGAGTCTTAGCAGTTACCTTTGATGGAGAGAAGGTAGAATTTGTAATCTTTATTTTATAGAAAAGACAGCAAATCAGAGTTAAACTGATTTCTTCAGTCCACATCCAGTAATTTACAGAGTTGAACTTGAAATTAATTTTTTTGGTTTATGCAATATCTAAAAGGGACAGGGAAAAGAATAAATTTGTTTGTGGTTAAAGTCAGAACTGAACAGTTAGTACAGTTTAGCTTTCTGTCTTCAAAGGTCAGTGGTTTTTATTGAATAAATGGACAAGGAATTATGTAAATATATATAGGGTTAAGATTTTATCTGTTTGTTTATTGGTAGTGCTGCATATTGCCCAGCATGCTAAACAAGTGCTCTGTCCCTGCCCCAAGTATGAACTCTAGTGTCATTTCTCACTGTGGTAACTGTCGTTAATTCCTGCAAAGTTTTAAGGTATAGTTGAATTCATTTTTGTAAATATGGTTGAAGAATAAAGTCTTCAGTTAATCTAAGAGTTCTCATTTGAAGCGGTTTAGTTCACTTAAACAGAAATAGCTACGTGGTAAATAGGTGTACCACTATGATGTGGTATTGGGGTGAATAGAGGACTGCACTTACAAATAATAGCTCTCAGAAAGGTTTCTTTTACCATATGTTAGATGCTTTCCTAAAGCTTTAAATAACCTGTTTCACTTGGCCACTCAACACTTGTTCCTCATTCCCAAAATCTTCAAAGATAGTAGCTGTTTGGTGAGAGACTCAAACCATAGTGAAGATGTTGAATTTCACTGGAAGATTTTTCTCTGGTTTGTTTCAGCATTGAGAGAAACTGGTTGGACTTAGCCCCTTGCTCAAACCTGTTACTTTTGAAGTCTTTATGAATTCAGCCTTTCATGATCTGGTTTCTGCTACCTTACCAGTCCCTCCCTTCTTAACCCACAATCATGAATTTAAATTAAGGGAATTATGTAAAAAATAAATAAGTAATTTAGAGTTCCTGTTTTTCCTACCCTACCCTTCAGGGATATGAAAACAGTCTTCTAGAAGTAGTTCTTTGTGTTGTGTATCATAAATCCCCCAGCCAAATGCAAACAAAACAACAATAACAATAAAAACCCACAAACCTATCTGGTAGCAGAGACTCCATGTACAAAGTATGCTATTTAAATCATAAACGTCCTGATTTTTCCTTGTCGGTTATGTTTCTTATTAAATTGTTGATTGATTTGATAGTGCTGTGTTAGTACTTTGAGTCTTAGCTTAATTTTAACCATGGAAAGAGCTTTAGAAAAAGTCCACATATATCCCTTCAATGGTACATTTTCTACTGAGATAATTATGAGACTGATGACTGGCTTTTCCTTCTCATTGCATCAACACATTTTTGTTTTTTAAATTGTTTCCAACTGTCTTCCTTCTCTTTGTATTGTGTCACAGAATTACCACTTTAGTTACATAGAGAAGAGATTCCTTTTTCTCTCTTATTTCTTTTCTCTCTCTTCCTCTCTCTCCTCTTTTTCCTTTTTTACATAAGTTTTAAAAATCTCAAAGAAATCAGATAATTTCTTTAGGACAAAATCCTTGTCACAGCTTGGTGGTTGGTTCATGAAAATAAAATTTTAGTTAACCAGCTAACTTGTTTGCCTTCTATATTTATTATAATGAAGATACTTGGATATATTTGAAATAAATTTGGAAATATACCATATATTATTATTTTGGGTAGACACAATCTTGTATAGCAGATCTCTACATATTTCTTCTTTAACTGAAATATTTTACTCTTGTAAACTAATTAAACTCAGAGAAACAAAGAATAGAATGGTGGGTACCAGGGACTAGGAGGAGGGAAGTACCCAACTGCTAATTGGTAAGGAATTATTTTCTACAGTGAGTAAACTTTTCTATCACTGTGCGCAGGTATGTGATCGGTTTGTACTTGATATAGAAAGAAAAGAGTGAATTTGGTGACTTGATTCTCCTGTAAAGCAGCAGTTGTTTTTCTAGTTCTGAGGTTTCTGCTAACAGCTGTTTCACTACTCTCCTACCCCAGTACAAAATAGAAAAAGATAAACAACCAAGATTGCTTCTTCCAAAACACCAACATGTACAGGTGTTCCCAAATCTTGACAGAAGAAACACGTAAAGAAAAGGCTTCAGTTAGCAATCATTTTTTCACTAAATGTTATGAAAACAAAGCTTATTTTTATGAGCACAGCTAATTCTGTTACATTAATATAGGAATACCAGGATTTGAATCATCTGAATGTCAAGCAGCACTTGTATCTTACAAGACTCACCATTCCTATCCCTCAAGTTATGTCTAGCTCAGTATATTTGACCAGTCATTTTGATCACTGTGTATGTACTTTGAGTACTGCTTGGTTCAAATCAGCAATCTAGGTACTTTGGCCTTTGTTGATAATGACTTACTGACTTTGCTAATGACTGTGTTAGCTACCTCACAGTCTGAATTGTCAGCCTCTCCTCCCCACTAGACAATTTTTCTCTCCTTTCTTCTCCTCTAATCTTTCTTTCTTCTTCATCCCCCTCTCCTTCACTCCTCCATGATTTTTCTCAGGGCTGGGCTTCAACATCGTCGGTGGGACAGATCAACAGTATGTCTCCAACGACAGTGGCATCTACGTCAGCCGCATCAAAGAGGATGGGGCTGCGGCCCGGGATGGGCGGCTCCAGGAGGGTGATAAGATCCTCTCGGTGAGAAATGGCTTCGGCTCCCTTTGCTATACTTTGCTCTCTAGACCTCCTCTGACCCTTCCTTGGGAAGATTTTCTGCTTGCCTGTTTGAAAATGAAAATACCTAGATTATATCATTGAATGGGAAGAACATTGATCAGTCTTCCAACCTTACCACCGGGCTTGGAGGATAGTGTTATTCTTGCTTGACAGACAAGGCAAATTTAACAGAATGTGAAGTTACTTGCCCTGGTAAAAACAAACAAACAAACAAACAAACAAACAAAAAACACAAAGCAAGTAGAGATGAAGGGCTGGTTTGGAGGAAGGAGATTTAAACCCACAGTTTTCATCTTTCTCTTGCTAACTTTATCCCCTCTCTTTTGTTGATTAAAACACTGATTTGTGCCTTTTCTTGGGATACTGTCAGCCCTTACTAATGGCCTTAACTTCAAAAAGGAAGGTAAGGATTAAGTTTCTTCTTTAAATTCAGGGCTCTTCCTTTCCCATAATTAAGATGAAAAATTGAAATAGAGTTTGGATATCTGTCAGTTGTGCCCCCATTTCATTCTGTTAATGTCTCTTATTGTATAGTAATAATGACTCTTACTAATTTTTCATATACTCAAAGACTGTAATTAATTTTTTTAAACTTCCCATATCTTAGTACAGGTGCTCAACATAGGCTTAACAAATGAGCAAATCAGAAAATTCATGCAAGTTTAGAAAAGTTGACTATCAAATAGAGTCAGTCATGTGAGCTCATAGACCCTTAGCCTTTTTAAAAAAAAATATTTCGTGTGTGTGTGTGTGTGTGTGTGTGTGTGTGTGTGTGTGTGTGTAGGGGGATATAAATGAGTGCTGGTGTTCATTGAAGCAAGAGGTATTGAATCCTCTTGGAGCTAGAGTTACAGGCAATTGTGAGCTGTCCCATGTGGTTGCTAGGAACCTAACTCAGGTCCTCAGAAAGAGCAGTACATGCTTTAACTGCTGAGCCATCCTTCTAGTCCCACTCAGGTGCTTAGTCTTAGAATAAATTGAATATTCCTAAAGCAAATCAGAATCCAGGAAAAATAAAACTTTTAAAACTCTTCAAATTCTTATTTGTTGCTTTTTCTTTCATTTCTGTTCTCTCTCACTGGCTACAGTGTTGTTATTATACTGTCAGTTGTGGGAGATGGGGAAGGTTAGATCATGCTATAGATTTTTTTTTTAAATTAATGTTTTGGGCTACTATTGTTCACTTTGTATAGAAATAATATGTGTAATTAGTATAAAGAATGGAAAAGCACTGACAAAGTGAGTTGTTATCCAGGATTTCCTGGGAGTTAGACCTAGCTGCAAAGGGCTGTTCTCAAATTAAGTGAAACTTGAAGTAGGATGGAACATCTCGTGGCAGAAGTGCCCCATTTCCACATGTACTGTGCATCATGGTCCATGGTCTAAAGAAGAGAAAATTATTTCTTGCTTGTCTTACGAACTGAATAGGGCAAGAGGGCTAAACCAGTAAAAGACTTAAGTAATTTAAGTATAGATCAAGACAAGATTTGATAAAGAGTTTAAGTCAGAGACTTGATTTAGAACTTCCACAGAACAGGAATAACCTTTTAAAAGATTGTATTATAGTTTTGCTTTGAATTTTCTTTTTTAAATTGCCCGTCATAGAGTTTAGTTAATTAGTTCTCTTAGAGATCAGCTTATTGGATACCTCTCTGCCATCCAACTCATTTGGTAGTAGCATATGAAAGCAGGGAGAATGTATACCTGTTTTTATTTGACATCTTAACATTTGAGAGATCTGATTCAGTTTTGAATGTCTCCTTAGGAAGATGCACAGCCAGGCATGGTGGCACACACTTATAGTTTCAATACTCAAGAGGTAGAAGCAGGAACATTTTGAGTTCAAGTCAGTTGTGAATTACTTAGCAAGATCCTGTCTCAAAAAAAGAGATACACATAAATCAGGACAAGTAGTTATGAAAGTTATATAATTAATTTAAGAATGTGTCCAGTACATATTACCATGGATGGTATTATTTTGGTGCATCTCACTGACTGTTTGCCAGCCCGCTAAGCTTTCCCTAGTTCCTCTATATTAGACTACAAGATAGGGATGGTAATAATTAATTACCTTCTTACAAAAACAATAATGAAGAATTTAGGAGGCCGGACGTTGGTGGCGCACGCCTTTAATCCCAGCACTCTGGAGGCAGAGGCAGGCGGATCTCTGTGAGTTCGAGGCCAGCCTGGTCTACAAAGGGAGTTCCAGGACAGGCTCCAAAGCTACAGAGAAACCCTGTCTCGAAAAACCAAAAAAAAAAAAAAAAAAGAATTTAGGAGCAGATATTTTGTCACTCTCAGAAGAAAGACATTGTAAATATAAATCAACTTTGCAGTAGGACAGAAAAGAAAAATTGTGAGTGGGTTATTAAATATACAATATAATTAGTGTTTTGACACAGAATTCATACTTTGAGTGAAGAGAGACTTGAAAAGTATAGGGTTTAATTTAGGACTTAAGAAGAGAGTATATTGTTTGGAAAGCTTTGCTTAAAGGTAGATTGTCTAAAAAAGAATTAGGAACAGTTTTTAAGCACAAAATGATAACTTTTAGTGTAATCTTGGTTAATATTAGAATATATGTAACAGGTATAAATCATTATGCCCATTTTGCAGCTAAGAAAACTGAGGCTTGATGAAGTAGGGTGGTTTACAAGTGACATAACTAGTGTTAGGAAAATAAAACTTTGATTTATCTGAATTTGGATCCTTTGCTAAAACTAATACTAACATTAGTACCCTATTGTCTTCCTAAAAGATACATGTATAAGTAAGATTAACTACTCTGAAAAGGAAGTTAGTTACGTAGTGAATAGCTAGTAGATGATAGGATGGGTTTATAAAAGAACTGAAATCAACCTTTGTATCAAGGATAGAATTAATGGTATAACCAACCTTTAAATCCCAGCACTCAAGAGGCAGAGGTAGGCGGATCTCTCTGAGTTTAAGACCAGCCTGGTCTACAGAGTGAATTCCAGAACAACCAGATCTGCACAGAGAAATCCTGTTTCAAAACAAACAAAACAGCCAAACAAACAAAAATGATGCAGATAGTCTCTGTTGCTTACCAGGCCATGGTAGCCTCTTTCTTCTCTAAAGTGAACCTTGTAGGCTATTACTTTAAAAAAGTTCCATCTATTAAACTTTCTTCATCCCTAGTTCCTTAAGTTTTCATTTGTTATTGGCTATGATGTAGCTAGAAAAATGTTGCTGAATTATTGGCTTACTTTATTAGATACTTATTTTGTGATTCTAGTGATTGGATGCAGGGCCTTGTACTTGCTAGGTAAGTGTTTCGCTACATCTCTTCAACCCTTTCAGTTTGTTTGTTTGTTTGTTTGTTTATGGGGTTTTCTATTTCTGTGGAATACTTCCTGTGTTGTAAACATGCTCTGTGGTTTTCCAACATTTCCTAAGTTATCAAACTAAAACTGTTCCTTTAGCACATAAGCACATACCCATTGTAGATAATGAAGAGAGTTGTTAATTGTAAATTTCTTGTGAGTTATTATACTCTTAATATACTCTTCTCATTCTTCCTTCCTAAACATCCTCCATATGTTTTCTTGGTTTCTTCTTTTCTGGAATGGAAAAACTGCTTGATGTATTTATTGTGCAGTTTCTTCTTTTCTCATAAGAAATGGAATTTAATTTTCTTTTTTCTTAAGATTTATTTATTATGTATACAGTCTTCTGCCTCCATGCCAGAAGAGGGCACCAGATCTCATTACAGATGGTTGTGAGCCACCATGCGGTTGCTGGGAATTGAACTCAAGACTTCTGGAAAAGCAGTCAGTGCTCTTAACCTCTGAGCCATCTCCCCAGCCACAGAATTTAATTTTCTATGGCCACGACATATGGCTTATACCAAAAGATAATAAAAATTTAACTAAGCAATGTAAACATTTTTTTTTTAAAAAATCACTTATGCTGTGAATGAAACAGAAATAGGTGTTCATAATGAATCTGAAGTTGAATGAGAACTTGACAGGCCTCATCCATTGTTTCTTTTGTGTGTGTGTTGGTAAGAACAGTTTGATACTACTGAAAGCTGTGAGGATATTCTTTCTGGTAAAGAAAAGGTATAATTAAGTTTCTCATTTCTCCTGTATGCCTGAATTAAAGGAGGGTAGCTAGTCAGAGAACTTAATATTCTTATGAAGTTCATGGTGATGTAGCTGGTTCTTACATACTACCAACACGAATGCTCCATTTTAACCAACCCCCTATTAAAGTCAAATGGTGACAGATTGGACCATTAGTCAGCTACATTTTGTAGTGTTAATTGGATGAAGAGGTTTGTTAATCACATTATAGAAAGAAGTGAGTGAGAGATTAAACAGATGTGATAGAGAACTTTTCACACTAGTGTAGTAAGTCAAGAGCACATGTTTTTCTTATTTACCAGGTTCATTTTTATGTCTTGAATAGTACAATAGTTATTAACAGAATTGTAGTGTAGGAAAGCAGATTGTGAGACAGCATTTAAGGTAGGAATGGGGGAAAATGTGGAAAGTAAATCATAAAAGACAGTCCCTATAATTCAGCTAAGTATCCACAACCTAAATTGGCAGCCATAGAAGAGAAAATAGCATAAAGACATGGTGTTAGGCTACAAGACATATATTATATGTGCTGATTAACTGATTAGAGTGTTTAAAAACTATACATTTGAATAAAGCGTTAGGAATGTCATCAAGAGGAACGTTAGGATAGTCTGCTTTTGTGGGAAGTTAAAGGGACTTTGGACATACTGAATTGGATTCTACCAGAGTATCTAAGTATCAACATCCAGCAGGACATTGCAGATCCCAAGGCGTAAGTAGTTATTTTGGAGAATATGGTGCAAATGGTGAAAGATGCCCATGGGAAAAAATTCAGAAAGAAAATATAGTTAGCAATCAGGATTTGAGAGAGAGAGAGAGAGAGAGACAGAGACAGAGAGACAGAGAGACAGAGAGACAGAGAGAGAGACAGAGACAGACAGACAGAGACAGACAGACAGAGACAGAGATCAAGAAAAAAAATAAAGAGAGCTAAGTATTCATCATCTAACATAGGAGATCATTACAAAAGGAGACAGTCTACAGGCTATGAGAAGGTGGTAAGAGATATATTTGAAGTCCCATCTGGTCTTCAGGAGAGCATTTTGTTTCACTTTTTATATGAAAGTAATAAATAGATAATGGATGCAGAGGTAGTACACACAGTACATGCAAGCAATTTTTTAAATGTGCATGGTGTTTTGCCTGTGTTTAAAAATGTATCGTGTATTCCTGGTGCCTGCAGAGGTCAAATGAAGGCATCCTATCCCCTGAAACTGGGGTTACAGATGATTGTGAGCTGCCATGGTGCTGGGAACTGAACCCAGGGTGTCTGGAAGAGCAGCCAGTGCTCTTGGCCCAGAGTTATCTCTCTAGCCTTGCAGTTTCTTCAGCAATTTTGCATGGAAAGAAAGAAGAGAGGAAGGATGTAGCATATTTGTGCATTGTTTCCTTTATAGAGGATAGTGGCTTTTGTTGAGAAGGAGCAGCAAAAGATGTAATCAGAAGAGTTCTTAAAGACATAGTGTAAGGAGAGGGGGCTCCTTGTTTGTCCCTGCTGCCCAGCTAGTTTACACCTGAAATAACCACACAGAAACCGTATTAATTAAAAACACTGCTTGGCAATTAGCTCTAACTTCTTATTGGCTAACTCTTACATATTAGTTTAACCCATCTCCATTAATCTGTGTATTGCCATGTGGCTGTGGCTTACCAGAGATTCTAACCAGTGTCCATCTCAGGCAGAGGATCCATGGCTTCTCCCACTCTGCTCTTCTTCCCAGCATTCAGTTCTGTCTTCTCCGCCTACCTAAGTTCTGCCCTATCAGGCCCAAAGCAGTTTCTTTATTCATTAATCAATGAAAAAAAAAACACATGAACAGAATAACCTCCTACACCCAACATAGTAAATGGATTATTCTTGATAAATGAGACAGACTTAATTAGAGATTAGGGGAAAGGAACAGCAAGAGAATATAAAAATTGGAGGGAGAAGATAAAAGGGAAAGAGCGAACTGCCTTCAGTAATGTCACAAAGGATGAAGCAAAGGAATCTGCTGAGGTGAATCAGGATTAGGCTAATGGAAAAATGTACAAGATATTGATGAGTATTTATTAATGAGTTTGCTTGATGAATAGAAGTATCTTAAGGATAAGCTATAGCAGCTAACTTGCATCTGTGTACAGAATGCTACTGCATTTCTCTGGGGCTATTCAACTGAATGATGACAAGGAATGTAGATACAGTGTATTCCCAGGACTGGAAAGATGTCAGGAAGCCAGGACAAGAGACTCCAATAATTTATGAGGTGCTTTGTTGAAATTAAAGCCAAAACCCTAGATGGGTAAAATACAGCTAAAATATGAAGAGGTTAAAAGCACTGATAACAGGAAAGTGGAAATCTAATGGAGGAATAAAACTATGAAGAGTAGAAATTGTGCTCAGGATTTTTAGAGTTGGATATATGTCTAATATGTCTAGTGCTGCTGTCTGAAATTGTCTCAATTGGTAACTAAGAAATAATTGAAAATAATCCAGTCTGTAAAATGAAAGTATTGGTAGTTTCACATATCAAAGATACTAGCAAGACTTAAGAGTAGAAGGAACAATATAAATCTGTTAGAGAAAGAAGACGTTAGATTTTGATGGGGTTGGTGGTTCAAGACAACACTGAGATGGATTTCTGTAGGGTAAGTAGACTCTTCTCTGTGTATTCTCACTATTGTTGCTTCTGACTACTCTTCTGGTGATGACTCTGTCTCACTGCGAACAGATTTACCCACTTACTATGTTTCTCAAGCTCCATGTCCACTTCTCAGTAACTTAGATCTGACCAGAACATGTGCATAAGATTCCCCACTGAATTTTTCCTAGACTCCCAACAAATGAAAACTCTGCACAAACTTCATCTGTCTCTGTGCCCTTTTGACCTACTCATTCTGTCTAACACCTAACCTAAGTCTGTGATGAGAATGATGGGAAGAGTAAAAATGTAAATAGCTTCACCTAAGGGGCAGTTGGCAAGTCAGAGTGGAAAAATAGAAACATTCAAAGAACAGTGAAATGCAAGGGAACTTCTTCATTCCGTTATTTAAAATCTCTAGCCCTAGCTTCTACACTCATGATCTCTCTGTGTGTCAGTTACTTCATCAACAAAAGTCAATATAAACATGCGGTCAAACTCACAGGGTAACTGCAGGAATTAAACACAAAGCACAGAATCTACTAAATGTACTAAATACTCTAACTGCTAGTGCTGTTAGCAGTGGTGGTAACGTATAAAAATATGTAGTCTTGCACAAAGAGGGATGTGTTGAGTTGCTGAATGCACTATAGGTACCACTTGTGACTCCTGATATCAGAAAGAATACAAGGGCCGCACATTTGTCACCTCTGTGTAGTAGGAATGACCTACATTCAAGTGATTAGTAAAGGTCTGTATTGTTACAGAAATACTTTGTAAATTTGAGGACAGGACTATACATGGAACCAATGGAAATTTTTTCACAATAAAATAAGCCCACTAGAATAGGCTAGAGCAGATTCACACAATATCAAAATAAATTTGGGGACATAGAATTAGGTTTCCAGGGCTGAAGGTAGAAATGTTGAGGATTAGGAATATAAAGGATAAAGGATAACTTAGAAGATTCCTCATGTAGCAGTATAGAAATGAATATCCACAGGTGGTATGCAACACGGTGACAGGAGCCAATACTTCCAAACAAGATAAGCACAGAAGCTCAGAAGGAAGAGGAAACAAATCTGTTTAAATCTGGACTTATTCCAGATGGTTCATGGATCCTAAGTTATAGGAAAATGTAACTTTGAAAATGAAGAAACTTCCTCCTGAGTGTTCAGCAACTTAGCCCATACTCCTAGCTCTTGGGATTTTCCCCGAAAGTTTTATTTTCAATAAATAAAGGTTTGATTGCCTGCATGTATGTAAATTGTTCACTTAAGAGACTTAGTCCTTTGCCTTTCTTACTTCTCTTTCTTGCTGTTTTTGAAAGGTAAATGGCCAAGACCTAAAGAACCTGCTACACCAGGATGCTGTAGACCTTTTTCGTAATGCGGGATATGCTGTGTCCCTGAGAGTACAGCATAGGGTAGGTATCATTAGCAGCCAGATATGGGACAGTAGGCTTTCTCACTGCACTTGTGAATAAGCTTGTGGATGTAATTTTCAAAGTCTGTTTTTTTCTTTTTCTATTACGGTTTGTAGGGTTTGTCTAGCATATGCAAGAGTCCTTTGGCATCAGTAGAAGTATATAACACTATACTTATAACTCAGGTCCTACAATTTTTAAAAAAAATAAAAGTTTAATCAATTCAAAATGGAAAGACAGTAGAATCACTTTCACTTTTTCTTAGGGAAAGCACAATTTGTGTATCCTTGAAAACTCTTGTTTATGACTGCAAAGGTTATGTTTTCTGTCTCCCATTATAAGGCTTCTCTTTCCATGACCACATTGACTGATACCCAAGTGTAACTTGAAGGGCAGCTCTTAAGAAAAGGGAAATGGAATTGAGAATCTCTCTCTCTCTCTCTCTCTCTCTCTCTCTCTCTCTCTCTCTCTCTCTCTCTCTCTCTCTCTCTCTCTCTCTCTCTCTCTCTCTCTCTCTCTCTCTTTCTTTCTGTCTTTCTCTCTTTTCTCTTTTTTCTTTCTTTTTTTTTGGGGGGGGGGTTATTAACGCAGGGTTTCTTTGTGTAGCCTTGGCTGTCCTGGAACTTACTCTTTAGATCAAGTTGGCCTCAAACTCACAGAGATCCTGAGTGCTGGGATTGAAGGTGTGTGCCACAACCAATCTACATCTGCTTCTTATTTCCTGGTGTTTTATAATTTGGATGATAGGAAAGTCGTCTGAGTTCTTCCCACAGCAGCAAGAATTTCTGAGTTCATCTATAACCCAAGTTCAGTGTGCCTATGATTTTTTTTTAAAAATTGGTGTATTGTTTGCAAAGAAGCCAAGTGAGTATTAGAGACTGAAGAAGATTAAAAGGAGCTAGAAAAGAACTGGAGAAAGCAGAAGCTAACTTGAACTACATGGTGAGACTCTGTCTTAAGGAAAACAAAAACTAAACAAAAGAAAAATAAGAAAGGCAAAACATGAAGCTATCCAAGAAACAGCCAGAGTTGCAAACAGAATGTGGATGTGATAGACTCAAAAATCAGGTTGATAGAGACAGTATTGGTCAGCATCTGCTTTTGCCATGGCTCGTCACTGTTTCTAAAACATGGGAGAATTTATGTAGGCATATAAATGATAGGCATATATTTCAGATATGATAAGGGTTCCTTTTGAGGGTCTGGGAATTTATTTCCAGTGTTCACTTCAGGAAACATCCATAAATAACTTAGAATACAACAAGCTCTATTGGTCAAAAATTTACCTAACCCTGAAAACCATGTCTTAAAGTGAGCATGTCTTCTCAGGAAGAAATAAGTGGTAGAGTAAGTACAGAAGATAGTTTGTGCAGTCTTGCTTTTCAGTTGAAGGGGTTAGGGTTTCATGGGCTGTGGGTGGTTAGGTCTAACTGAAATAAGATGGTATTATAGTTATTACAAGTTAACTATCAAAAAATTGTTAAGAGTGGCTACCCCTGAAAACAGGACTGGAATGAAGAAAGACAATCTAGCTATAAAAGGAAATTCTTGAGGGAATAGGAGCTGATAATGACTAGGATATAGTTTATTTATCTCTTGAGTCTTTAATGTCTACTCCACATAGATTCTGCCTTTATCTGTGACTAGCATTGCAAACTTAGGCATGAATGACAAGACCCCATCTCAGGAGCAAGGGGGTAACTTGGGTGCTGTAAAGCATTTCCAAGTAATGACATTGCAGCTGTGTTGCTACTGTCTGGATCTGCTCTTACTGTATTCTAATGACTGATATTCCAGAAAGAAGTCTTCCTTCCTTTCCCTCATCCTGCCCAGCAGTATCCAGATGTCCTGATTGATCACAGGCTTCATCTCATCCCTTCATTTTCCTGATAGGAAGCATATATAGCAGTAGAGGCATTATAGAAACAGATATGCTTTACTTTATCCTGTGGGGTTCCATTAAGTCAGTGCCAAGCAAGGTTATGCTTCACTATCAGAGCTGTTTTCTTCCCAGAGTATCCGTGAACATGATGCATTCTCTAGGATAAGAGCTCTTGCTAGGCTGTGTGGTGTCTATAGCTTTGGGTGGTATAGACTACATCTCCAGGTAATTGTCAACATGGATCTTTTAGTTGTGGCATACGCAGTAGTCAGAGTTAATATTTCTCCTTCCTTTTCAGTTACCGGTGCAGAATGGACCTATAGTACATCGAGGTGAAGGAGAACCAAGTGGTATTCCTGTAGCTGTGGTGCTGCTACCAGTGTTTGCCCTCACCATGGTTGCAGTTTGGGCCTTCGTGAGATACCGAAAACAGCTTTGAAATACTTGCTGTCTTCCAGTGTGTCCAATGAACTATTTCTCTTACTTGCCTTCCCTACCATTCTCCCATATCCTTTCTTCTCTAGCCAACACATGATTTAAAGTGACTGATTACCACCCAAAACCTTGCTGTTCAAACTTGCCAAGACTTCCAATTCTAGTGGGAGAGAAAAGGTTTTATTTGAAGAAAAACTGGGGGTGGGAGGGGAAAGCCTTGCTAAGAATGAATGAAAAGTTACATATTTTACTAGAACTGCCAATAAAAATTCAGCTATCACCCAAAGAGGAAAAGCTCAGTCTTCCTGTTACCATGGATGACACCTTTTTCTTAGCTGGCATGCTTTGAAGGTTAGCTGTGCTACATGAAAAGAGGAGCTGATTTTTCTTTTTTTCTTTTTCTTTTAATGCTTTTTCTGGGAAAATGTTTGTGATCTTTAATTTGTAACTCTATACCTAGATGCCTATATTGGACACAGGTGAATGAAGTTTTTTTTATTTTTTTAACATTCTTCCAAAAGAAAACACATAGAGTAATAGACATATACATATATGATAGCATAACATTGATGCCTTATAAGCGGTTAGAAAACCATACTGGTTCCTGAGTTTCTAATGGACAATTTCTTGGGGACTAGAGGATTATCATATTCCTTCATATATAATCAAGACTCATATTGAACAATGAGTTCTGGATTGTAAAGAGAACTTACTTTTACACTTATCTGTCTTTGTCTACAAATTAAAAACATACACAGTGCTAAGGGATAATTATAACTGAAGAACTTGAACAGCTTTTTGCAGAACATGTATAATGGGGATGGGAAAATTATCTTTAAAAGAGAATATTCAATCAGTGGCATTAGGAAAATAATAACTGAAGCAGTTAATTGAAAACTGTAGAAGAAACAAGTGTTACACCGTAGGTATGGTGATGTAAATTGTAATAAAACAGCTCTGCTCAAGTCAATCTGTTCAAGAGACTTTGAGGTATAAAGATAAGTCCCAAGCAATCTCTGACCTATTCTAGTTGGTGTTCTACAGTGCTGTTGAAGGATCAGCTGGAATAGATATGGGCAGCAGTAGGGCCAAATGAACCAGAAGAGCCCAAAGTTGTCTTGATATACAACTGAAAAAAAGATAATGCCTCAAGATAGCAATTGAACCCTCAAGGTTACTTAACAGTTTTCAGTTTCTAGTATCAGGCAAAACCTTAGGGAAGAACTGCCTTCCCCATAGGATAGACCTGAAATCTTGCTTCTGATTGAGTTAAGAAAAGAAGGCTTGAATTGTTTTTATTTATTGTTCCCCCCAAAGCCCTAAAACACTAGTTTTGATTTTAATAAGTTAATGGACCATTTTTCAGAGAAGTGGAAGGAATAAGTTTTGTTTGTTTGGCAGAGGGGGCAAGGATATTTGGTGAGTGTTCCTGAGGAAAGTCAGAGAATGGAATAGGAATGAATGGTGCCAGAGAATAGCAGGGGTATTGGTTAGGAGGAACCATCCTGTTCATGGGGTATCTAAATTGGTTTTAGAGTGCCAAGAATAGTTGAACCATGCCTAATTTATAATGAAATAATTTCCATTTTCTAAATATATTGGTCAGACGGTTGTTTTGGCACAGAATATGAGTTTTTCTGGCAATCTAGCAACTACTTAACAAGTATTGGTTGTGTATTAGCTTTGTCAAGACGCCTGTACAAAAAAGGGAAATGAACTTTCTTTTCACTGCATCTGAAGGCATTGTGGTTACAGCTAGGAAGAGAACAGTGTAAGTTGTTTATATTGTAGACAGCAGAGGAGAATAGCTCCTGAGAATTGGAGCGTTCCATGGAGGAAGGGACAGGTTAAGGATCTTTAGATGCTAACCATGTAGTAAGAGCGTTCATAAATAGTTGAAAAGAGTCTATCAGTTTGAATATTAAATGAAACCAGTATGAAAAGAAATGTTATGGAAACTGTGACAACAAAGATGGTCAACAGGTGTTTTAAGGAATTCAGAAAAGGAAAGCTGTGGTGCAGTGGTGTCAGAGGAGAATAGAAAGGAAAGTCTTCAAAGTCTGATGAGACTTTGCCTCTGGGCAAACTGTTGATACAGGGAGAGATTGGCTTTAAACAGTCTTCACAGAGCTAAGCCATTCAGGACTTTTGAAACTGATTTAGTAGCAGGAGTTACTGGAAGTCCCACTGAAGACACAAAACCATGCTGTAGTTCTTGTCACAAGCAGCACCACTGTGGAGGACCAATGTCTGGTGTCCTCATATTTGGTGGCATGTGTAACAGCTCTTACATGGGCTTACTTACCTCTAGTGTTCACCTCAGGGTTTTAAATTGATTATTGAAAGACTCACACATACAAAGTGAAACAGATGGCAAGGAAGATAGAAAACTGTTGTGTTTTGATAACATGTAAATAAAACCATCATTGGTAGGAGTGTTACTGTGGTTATAGGGATTCTGATACACTTGCGTCTCACTGGGAAATAAACAGCACTTGACCAAAAAAAACATTTAAGATTTAGGCAAATATTTTAGTATTTCACTTTTTGTTGTATGAAAACTAAAATTAGCATAGATGGGATGTAAATCCATTATAGAGTATAAACAATTTATGTTCCTCTAGACTGACTCTTAGTATTCTTACCACCTCATAGACTATATTTGATGCTCCTGCCACTTAAATTATAATGTTTAAAGTTTTGAAAACTGATTATAGGTATACTTAAAGTATTTCTTGTATTTATCATTGTACTTTATTTGTAATTCTAATAGATATTGTTTGCTTCAGTTGTTCCTGTTTCCTTTTCTTGCAGTTTACTTGTGAGTAGATTCATGTAATTAATTGTACTTTCTAGCCACAGGCAACAGATAAAAATAGTATTTGTAATTACAGTCTATGCCAAGGACTACACTAAATTGAATGGTGACACTATGTATTAACTTGAGATGCACATCTTGCTATAAAGAGACTAAGAATGAGAGAATAAATTATTTTCCTAAGATCATACAGGTGGTTATAGAATTACAATTTAAACTCGGGACTTTGGATGACAATATCAGTAAATATTTCTTTGCTAACAGTTCTCAAAGCAAGGTCTCTGAACAAAAGCCTCAGTATTCCCTGCAGATTCTTGGGCATCATCCCATACTTATGGCGTGAGATGAGCATGGCAACCAGAACTCTGTCCTTCTGAGTAACTGACTAATGCTGAAACTTGAGAGTCACCACTCTCAGGAGCTGTTTTCTGGATAGAATCACTTGGGCAGCTGGCCAGCCCACATTAAATAAGGACCTCTGGAACTAGGACTTGTATAACAACAAAATGTTTCATCAGGTGGCTAAAATGTGCAGCTTCTATTGGAAATGTTCCATGGTATTTAAATTATCAGATCACGTGCCGACGAGGCTCTAGCCAGAATCAACAACTTGCCTAAGTTCAGAGCCCAACTCTGAGTAGTGGAGTAAGAAGTGTACACTGTTTACTCCTGTGTGCTCAGACAGACCTATCAACCTCTCGTACATTTGTGCAGCCAATCAGAACCAAATCATAGGAGAGTCAATCTAAAAGACTCTTGAATAAAATTTGTATTGGAAGCGAGAAAAGTTGATTTTTGGTCTCCACTACAAGGATACATAAAAGACTTTATTTTAAAAAGTCATTTTGCTTCTGACTTTTCTCATTGAACTTTCAATAAAGACCAGAAGAATTAATAGACAGCTAAAGAGAATTGAAGACATCAAAATTGGAATGCGAGAAAACCAATCACGTGTTGTCTTAATTTCAGTAGTTTAAAATCAGATATAGGCTGTTGGTGGTACTTTTGTTTTTATTGTGCAACTAAACAATTAAAATATATTTAGAGGCCAAGCATGATGGTCCTTGTTTTTAATCCCATCATTTTAGGAGGCAGAAGCAGGCAGATTTCTGTGAACTGGAGGTCAGCTGTGTGTGTGTGTGTGTGTGTGTGTGTGTGTGTGTGTGTGTGTGGGAGAGAGAGAGAGAGAGAGAGAAGAGAGAGAGAAGAGAGAGAAGAGAGAGAGTGTGTGTGTGTGTGTGGTCAATAAATATTTTATTCTACTCACTTTTAGTAGAAAACATCTTTGATAAAGATTTTTTTCTTCATTCAGCGATAACTATCAACCCCAGTGCAGAAGTACATAGAATTCAGTCACTAAAGTGAAATAGCCCCGCATCTGTGAGCGGGTGGTCTTAGTGTTAAATCTAATGTCACTGAGAAGTACACACTTTGATTTCTTAAGCTCTCTACCTTTCCCAGTAGTTTAAGGGTTGGCTGTTAACCCAGGCTAAGCCTTTTTTTGTGTGTTTCTTTTTTTTTTTTTTTTTGGTTTTTCGAGACAGGGTTTCTTTGTGGCTTTGGAGCCTGTCCTGGAACTAGCTCTGTAGACCAGGCTGGTCTCGAATCCACCTGCCTCTGCCTCCCGAGTGCTGGGATTAAAGGCGTGCTCCAACACTGCCCGGCTTTTGTGTTTCTTTTATCTGCAAATCTTTTTGTGAGAATAGCTCTCACAGCCTACAGTGAAGTTATGATTAAGGGATGTCATGGGGGGCAGGGAGACAACAGTATTTTAAAGAATTCTGCCCACTGGGAACCAGATTGTAAACTGCCATTGACTCTTGCATTGATATCTATATATGGAATACAAAGCACGTGACTGTTTACCTGATGCACTTGATACTATAAAAATTGGTAGCAGAAAGCACTATTGGTATAAGGAATCTAGCTTCAATAAACACTAATACCTGTGACTGTATATTCCCTCATTGTTATGTTCCATTTTAACAGAGGAGAAAGGAAGAGAAGAAGACCAATGTAGGTTTTCAAACGCAATTTTGTTATTAATCAGCGGATTGATATACAAAAGAACTATATAAATATATTGACTAGTCACAGGAAAATGGAATGGTCCTTTTCATAGTTCATAGATTTGCAAATGAAGACAGATTAAATCCTGTTTTTGTTTTACTTCTATGTCTCCAATGCAAACTTGAATTATTATTACTGGATACTTGTATACCTTACTGGCTATTCAGTTCTTGAAAAATTATTTTCCTGAAATGCCTTATGTTGTTTCCTTTCTGCTCTGGTTCTTATGTCCCCCTTGCGTCTCCAATTGTAAACAGCAGCTGTTTCACAGGTTAGATGCCTGAGAGCTACTTGGAAAATAAGTAGGCATAAAATTACATTAACTAGGAAGATTCACCACAGATGTGATGTTATGCTGGTTTCGGCCTCACTGTTCAATACCAGTGCATCCAGATTTGCCTATTGAACTATGACATTCAATAAAGACCTGTTGAACTTGCTCGAGTGTCTATGGTCTTTGATTTTCTTTTTCTTTTGGAGACTGTTAAATGACTATGTCCTTATTTTTCTGTCTCTTTAAACAACAACTCTGATGGGATAACGGGAAGAGGAAAGATACCTAAATTTGAGGCTCACTTTTGACAGAACGGGTTAAACACTAGGACTCAGCACTGCGAATAGAGGTGCTTAACAGTTACTGCGTGCTCACCAGTGTTGCAGGTATTATCTGAAGCCCTTAACATTTCAGTAAAGCTTAAAAAAAGAGTAGCTGTTGTTGTGTTCTTTTTATGATGAGATGAACTAGGCATAAAGAGGGCAAGAAACTTACCCAGGTTACACAGAAACTAAGTGTCTGCTAGGATTTAAAGCCAGGCAATCTAACTTTCAGAACACTATGGCTCTACTTTCCAGGTGCTAGATGCTGTATTTTGCTGCCATTTCTTCATATCAGATTTTCAAAATTCTGAGGCAGTACACAAATAGTCTCATCTGTATAGATAAAATAGCTTGATGTTTAAAGAAAATAACTTGCCCCAGATGTATAGCTGTTTGGTTACCAGATCTGGTAGTTTATTTCAAACCAGTAAGGACTCCTGTAATCTTGAAGTACTTTAGAAAATGAAAGCTTATATATAATTAATTTGATCCAATCATGCTGTTACAATTTTCCATTATGGACCATAATATGAACTTGAGTGTACTAAGGTAAATGCTCTATAGGCAAAGGAGTAGCACCATTCTGTCTTTATATTAAGTGTTTGGGAGCAATCACAAATATTTACCCACCCTTTTTTATTGCCCGAACCTAAGATGGGAAGCAGAAATGGGTTTTTGTCATAGTTTAATAAAGACTTATTAGACATGAAAATTAAGCTTTATCCCATGAGTTTGTATAGAACTGAGTTTGTTACTTTTTATAAAGGCAGTTTATATTGTTGATCATTGATGTTATAGGGTTTAAACATAGTTCATAATGAATTATTTGGTAAGTAGTCTGTAGTGTTTATAGGATGACTATTGTGGTAGACAAGGTATGTCAGTTATCAGCTACATACTGAACCATTGCAAAAAAATAAGTCACTTACTGCAACAGTGTATCCGTAATTCTTTGGAAAGTGAAAATTCTGTCTAGTGATTATTTCTTCTAGTAGCATCAGCTGCAGCCCACTGGCTGAATGACTGTACATAGGTAATGCTGCACATAGATGGGTAGTCCAAGATTGTTTCTCAATTCTGAAAAAGCATGGGATAAAACCGGACTTGCTGAACATAGCGGACAATGAGGACTACAGAGAACTCAAGAACAAGGGCAAGGGGTTTTTGATCCTACTGCACGTGCTGGCTTTGGGGG
>NC_022009.1:19259007-19261459 GCF_000317375.1 Microtus ochrogaster | reverse complement strand
GCGGTGGCGGGGAGGAGGCGGAAATCCTCAATAAATAAATAAATTAAAAAAAAAAAAGATTGTTTCTCATTATGCCTCATTAAGCAGTGCCGACTGTTGACTGGAGTGCCTTGGGTTTTTTCTCCACGTGACCTCTCATCTCTTCCAGAAGATAGATAAGACGTTTGCACAGCATTGGGGTGGGGGGTCTTCTGGAAAGCATTTCAAGAAGGGCAAATCCCAATGGAAAAGTACTTATCAAACCTTTTGTTGTACTTGTTAGCATCTTCTAAAAAATGTTTGCTACTACTATTATTTTTATTATTTATCTTTATATCCTCATGTTACCTGATTTCCTGGCATTTGACAAACATTTGGTCACATCAAATTACTGAAAGAAATGTTCATTTGCTTCTCTGAATCATATTTCCCTGCTACAGTCTGCTGCTGGTACATGGGAATTTAAATATAGCACCACCTAGATTTTGTCCTACAAGGCCTTCACAGTGTGTCAGACGGACTTGGCTTAAATGGCTGTCAAGAGGAGTGAGGTGCATGTCAACAGGGAGAGAATCCATTTGGCACCGTCATCAGATGATTTAGCTTCAGTATTCTGAATCGTGGGGGATATTCTTTCATACCCATTGTCTGGGCAGCAGGCAAGTCCCAAGTTTCTATTGAAGCTAATCATCACTCAACTGGAAGATCAAGACCTGAAAGTTCTCGCATATAGATACTAGTTTCACAGACTTGAAGATCATCACCACATTCTTCTGGATATGGAGCCAAAGCAGAATCTGGGCTGTTTTCTTGTCATTTGCAATAATTGATTTCTTTAATCTTGGAATTCTCCAGTAGTGAAGGCTCCTCTGGCTTGATCCAAGGTCTGTCAATCAGGAGAGCCCAGGGGGCTGTGGGCCATGATGATGATGTCCTTGGAGTGAGACAGTACTGGATCAGTTTGTCCTGGGTGAGGTATAGACAGCACTCAACCTGGCTAATAACCGGTTTATTTTTTAGTTCAGGCATGTTCTATAGCCTTCCAGTCTAGAAGTGCTTGAAGTTGGAGATGCCCAGGGCTTTCATTAGCCACCAGTTGTCTAACAGTTCTTCCCTGACATCCCAGGCATCCAAGAATGTTATTTTACTGGTCAGAACACTGCCTTTATCATCTTTGGGGAGTAACTCCTTTTCAGGCTGAAGTACTTGTGACTGGTGAATAAGACAATCCAGTTTCATATCTATGAAAGTCTTATGAAAGACTATCAGTTTTCTCTCAAAGCAGGTGGTCCACAAATTGCTGACAATAAAGAGCCTACCCCTCAGTTTCACAATTTTCTCTTCCATCTTCTCTTGGATTGTTTCTCCCATTTCACTCTCATTGTATATTTGTGGTCAATGTGACAATACCCAGCAACAGGGGCCACCTTCACAGCTTCCTTGGTTGCCCTAGGGGAAGACTTCCAGGTACCAGGTCCCCAGGGGTCATCTTGGTTTGGGTACTGAACTCCACAAAGGTGGCATTGATTGCTGTAGAAATCTTAGAGTAGATGTCTGTCCTTTTGTCAGTTTCTTCATAGCTGAAACAAGTCAGTGAAGTCCAGAATCAGCCTGTAAAATTGAGATCACAAGTCAGCAAACTTTCCCTCAAAAAGTCACCTAGTAAACGACTAGGACTTGGTGTAGGAGATTATTCTGTTCATGTGTTTTTTTCATTGGTTAAATGAATAAAGAAACTGCTTTGGGCCTGATGGGGCAGAACTTAGGTAGGCGGAGAAGACAGAACTGAATATTGGGAAGAAGGGCAGGGTGAGATACGCCATGGATCTCCTTCCTGAGATGGACACTGGTTAGAATCCTGCCGGTAAACCACAGTCATGTAGCGATACACAGATTAATAGAAATGGGTTAAATTAAGATGTAAGAATTAGCCAATAAGAAACTAGAGCTAATAGGCCAAGGAGTGTTTTAATTAATACAGTTTCTGTGTGATTATTTTGGGTGTAAGCTAGCCGGGCGGCCAGAAGAAACAAAGGGCTCACTCTTCTTGTAACAAGGGCTGGAGGGAGATGACTTAGCAAGTGAGGCACCTCCTGTGAAGCCTGAGGACCTGAGTGATTCCTGGAACCCACATGAACCTGGTGCCCTCAAGCTGTCCCGACCAACACTTCAGCACCAAGACGCATGTGTCCCCCTCCCCCAACACACACACTTTAAAAATGTTTTAGGCTTACAGTTTTTTCTTATTTTTTTATATGTAAAAGCAACCATGAGTATCAAAAAGTGTTGTAATTGGAGCAGCGGGGCTGCGTCCCCAGCACTCCACTGCCCACAAGGCTAGCTTTACCCGAAATAATTACACGGACACTGTATTCTTTTAATCACTGCTTGGCCCATTCTCTTCTAGGCTAACTCTCGCACCTGGACTAGCCCATTTCTAATCATCTGTGTGTAGCACCCCAAGGTGCGCTTA
>NC_022009.1:19249393-19255962 GCF_000317375.1 Microtus ochrogaster | reverse complement strand
TCTGACCTCACTTCCTCTTCCGCCCAGCATTCTGCTCCGTTCACTCCTCCCCCTACGTTCTAATCTATCAGGGCAAGCAGCTTCTTTATTTAATTAACCAATGGCCTTCCTCCATCAAAAAAGTATGGCTATATTCTAATAAAGTTTTATAGTAATGGATTACTTAATAGTGATACAGTCAAAGTACTGTCAACCTTGTAACTGTTTGTACTTAGGCAAACCTAGAAGGTTGAGCCTGTTCTTAGGTTTCAAATTCATATAGCATGTGATTAAACCTTTGTTTATCAAAACAGAAAAGACACAGTTTAAAAAAATACTAGTCTATAGGATTTTCAGCTGCTAGAGTTTTCAAGAACCCCTCCCTGCCTTGTATGCAGTCCATAGGTGGCTAAACTATTGTATGTTCCATTACTAGTTGCCAAAAAAAAAAAAAGCTCCAGACAAGTCCTTGTTAGACTCTTGTTCACATCACTAAAAATTATAGGCTACACTTGTCTGAAGTAGTAAAAATGGAAGAATGTTCCCAGATGTTGGTCCCTTTGAGTTCTAAATTGAAAACTATGACACATTAAAAGAACGGCTCTTTAAAAATTCCTGGATGTGGAGAAGGCTCAATAGGTAATGTGTTTGTTGTGCAAGCATGAGGGCTTGCATTTGGCTACCCATTAACTGTGTAAAAGTTGGGCATGATGGCACTCATCTGTAACACCAGTAGTTGGGCATGGTGGTACTCATCTGTAACACCAGTAGTTGGATGATGAAACAAGATCCCTAGGATTGGTTGGCTTCCTGGCCAGCCAGTCTAGCCAAAATGGAAAGCTCCAGGTTTAAAGAGAAACTGCACAAAAAATAAGATGGAGTGAGAGGAAGACACACTGTTAACCAACCCCCTACACCAGCACGTAACATGGAGAGGGAGCACATAAGCACAACAGCCTCCGAGAGAGGAGCCAGCAAAAAAAATCACAAACGTTCACTTTGTTCTGTTTTTGAAAGTTAACAGTGGCTATTGCTAGAATTGAAAGTGAGCACCCATGCTCAACCTGCTGCTCGGCTATGGATCATTGCATCTACTTCCTTTGGCTCTATGATGACAGGGTAGTCACCAATCTGATTACAGGGGAAGACCAGCTCAGGCACCCTCTCCACTATTGGTAGGAATCTTACCTGGGGTTATCCTTGTTGGTTCCTAGGAATTTCCCTAGCACCAGATTTCTCCCTAACCCCATAATGGTTCTACCAAGATATCTTTCATTGCCTTCTCCCTTCATCCCTCCCCCAGCTCCACCATCCTGTTCCCTCATGTTCTCCCCACTCCTGCCCCCAACTCCTCCCCTCTAACACCCCACCCCATCTCCAGTTTACCCAGGAGATCTCATCTATTTCCCCTTCCCAGGATGATCCATTTGTGTTGGGAGCTGTGACCCCCCAGATCCTGAATTTCTCGTAAACAATGTGTTATGCTTGCAGCTGCTCTGAACACAAGACCCTCAGGAGTTCCTGATGGCAGGGGAGTGGTTTCTGGTGTGTTTGGCTGGGGTGTGGCTATCAGTTAAGGATCCCTATATAAGTTGTCCCTGAACACAATAAAGGGGGGCATTCCTGTTTCAAGGATGACCTGTGGCTCTGTCTGTGTGTCTTTGTGTGTTTCAATTTCCAGGCCCTTGCCCAGCTGGCGAATGGTCCCGTGTAGTAATAAGAGTGGCGGGGCTTCGCCCCCAGCACCCCGGCCGCCTGCTAGCTTATGCCCCGAAATAACAACACACAAACTGTATTCATTTAAAGACTGCTTGGCCCATTTCTATCTAGCCTCTTCTAGGCTAATTCTCACATATTAATTTAGCCCATTTCTAATCATCTGTGTAGCACAGCTAGGTGTGCTTACCGGGAAGATTCTAGCCTGCGTCCATCCTGGGTCTGTAGAGCATGGCGTCTCTGAGAGGAGCTGCATGGTTTCTGAGCTCACTTCCTCTTCCTCCCAGCATTTTGTTCTGTTTACTCCTCCCACCTATGTTTTAACCTATGAGGGCCAAGCAGTTTCTTTTTATTGCTTAACCAATGAAATCAACAGATTGATATATGACACTCCCACATCAGTCCCGTAGTTCAGGCTCTGCACTAGGTAGTAGTATGGATGCCACACTTTTTGTCCCTCTTAGGGTCTTCCTTGTTACCTAGTTTCTTTAGAGCTGTGGGTTGCAATCTTGTTATCCTTTGCTTTACATCCACTTAGGAGTGAGTACATACCATGTTTGTCTTTCTAAGTTTCTGTTACCTCACTCAAGATATTTTGTAGTTCTATCCATTTGCCTGCAAATTTCCTGATGCCATTGTTTCTTACAGCTGAGTAGTGCTTCATTGAGTAAATGTACCACATTTTCTTTATCCATTCTTCAGTTGAGGGGCATCTAGGTCGTTTCCATGTTCTGGCTATTACAAATAATGCTGCTTTGAACATAGGTGAGCAATTGTCCTTGTAGTATGATTAAGCATCCCTTGTGTATATGACCAAGAATGGTACATAAATTGACTTTTTGGAGCACATTCCCTATAGTGGGATGCCTTACTCGGCCTTGATGCAGAGGGGAGGGGTTGGTCCTGCCTCAACTGAATGTACCAGGCTTTGTAGACTCCCTATGGGAGGCCTTACCCTTTTGGAGGAGTGGATGGGGTGGGCTAGGGGGAAGTGGGGGGAGCAGGAGGAGGGATGGGAGGGGGAATTATGACTGCTATGTAAAATTAATTTTAAAAAATTAAAAAAGAAAGAAATAATAAAAAAGTGAGCATCAATCATGGCCAGAATCCCACTCTTTAGATTCAAGCATTCACATGAAAATATTGAACTATAGTGGGCATTTACTTTATAGAAGTGTTCTCATTTATTGTTTAAAATAAGTATACCAAGGCTGAAGAGATGGCTCAGAAGTTGAGAGCATGTACTGTTCTTAAGTTGTTTTGGTTTGGTTTGGGTTTTTCGAGACAGGCTTTCTCTGTGTATCCTTGGCAGTCCTGGAACAAGATCTGTAGACCGGGCTGGCCTCAAACTCAGAGATCCACCTGCCTCTGCTTCCTGAGTGCTGGAATGAAAGGCATTGGCCACCACCACCTGGTTACATGATTTATGAATATATTGTGAGCTGTATAGCACTTACATGTGGCATCATCTTATTCGTTTCCTTATGACATATCAAAACCCATGCAATGTTACTTAAGTGTATTACTTCTCTCTTCATCGGAAGTTAGAAGTCAAGGAGCCTGGCTCCCAAACTCTGGCCCTTTTCTGATCTCCTCACTATGTACAAGATCATCTTTCTAGCCATTCTCTACCAAAGCCCTGCACCCAGCTAGTAGTTTCTAATGGGTTTAATCCTATACATATATTTTAGATAATACTCTAACCAGAAGCCTCTTATCCTTTTCATATAAGGTATCTATCCAGATTCATAAAGGGTAACAGGCTTCTCAAAGGTCACACTGTCAAGTAGTAGAGATATTAGTAGATATTTTCCAAATATAACTTCTTATAGAATTGACTATTACCTCATTGAAAGGGGCTTCTATGGACATTTCATGGATCCCCCCCCCCAACTTGCAGACTGTTTTGTTTCAGTCTTGTAACCCTTAAATTAGAGCCTTAAGTCCTAGAATGAGAAACAATCCCATAGATTCAAATGTTGGAATATTTGGTTCTCAGTTGGTGGAACTGTTTGGGGAGGATTACTACAGGGGACTTGGGGAATTAGCTCTTCCCTTCACCATTCAGGCTGTCAGGCTTGGTGGCAAGAACCACAACCCCAAGCGATCTCACTATTCCTTTCCCAATGATTAAACTTCGAATGTCTCCGACTCCTCTAGAGACTACTAAAATCTACTGTAGGCCCTATCACCAGCTTCTAATTTGAGCAGGTGAAGAATGGGACCTATGGTATGCTTTCCTAACAAGATACCAGGTCATACTGAAACAGGGACACTTTGAGGATCTATGATCTATCTTCTTTCCCTAAACACATTTTGTCTTCAAATTTTAAATCACGGTGGGAGGGTTTCTGGTACATTGCTAAAAACTGGGAACCATAGCTTCATTCTGTAATCCCTACATCATGAGGCAGGAAGATCCATCTTATTTAATTTAAAGGCTATCAAGTTATTGACAGTTAACTGGAGCATCTTCCTTCTCTGGAAGATGAATGTGAGATTTGTTATATGCCAATGGTGAAACATTATTTGTTAAGCTTTAGTTTTTACATGTATTTATTTTTGTATATGTGTGTGGGTGCCTGTGTCCTATGGTGCTATGGGCATGTGGAAGTCAGGAGACAAAGGAGGAGAGTCATTTCTCTCCTTCCTGATATGGGTTCTAGGGATCAAACTCAGATTGATGGACTTGGAATCAGGCACATTTACTCGCTGAACAATCTCACTAGGCCTGAACATTTCCAAACCAAGTGTTTAGGTACATGCCTCTAATTTTGGCATCTAGGAGGCTGAGGCAGGAGGACTGTGGGAGGCCAGTCTGGGCAACACAGTCACTTCCACATAGGTTTGTCTCAAAACAGGGCAAAAACTTTCCAGAGAAACATATTTAGAAATATAAAGACAAGTTTGATTCTAGAGCAAGTCTCATGACTAAGTTTTTGCAAATAAAAGCATTACAAAATTGGCCAGTGTATATGCATATTTTCTGTTAAGTGATTGAGTGACATCTGTTGTCCACAACTGGCTTTTAAAAATTGATGAGATATCACTGTACACATTTCTTATAAAACACTGATCATCTGAAAACAAACCTACCTAACTCAAAACAAACTACTCCCTGAAGTAATCACTTGAAAAATCAAATGTTACTGAGTCAAGCCCCCACCCTCATGCAGATTGGTTACCAATTATTGGGTAAAATTTATTCACAATGTAGTTTCACCTGGAGACAAGACATTAGGTCTCCAATTCACCTCCGCAGAAGCAGGATTTCAAGGTATTTCTGTGGCAAAGTGAGGTGGCCTATAACATAAGGAGATGTTACTTGAGCTAATTTTTAAAGAAGGTAATCAGTGGTCTGTGCACATACAATCAAACCTCATGGCACTTCACGGGACACTTTTCAAAAAGTTGGGGTCCATGCTTTATACTTTGACTCCTTTAAAATTCTGTATTAACTGGAGACAGTAACTTCATACCTCTTAAACCCCAAATTTCCATCTTCTACACAGGGAAAATAATAGGCTCATTTTATGGAGTTTTGTTTATAGTTGTGTGTATGTGTGTGCATGTGAATGCAGATGCCCTCGGAGACCAAAGGTATCCTGTCCCTTATGTAGTGATATTCCATTTGTATTTTAATAAATAAAGCTTGCCTGAAGATCAGAGAGTAAAACAGCCCCATTGGTCAGCCTTACAGACCAGGCAGTGGTAACACACACCTTTAATCCCAGTAGCCACACTAGTTGCCATAGAAACCAAGCAGTGTACACCTTTAATCCCAGTTCTAGAAAGGATCATAAAATGAGAGGGGACAGCTCTCAAACACAGTCTCATTCTGAGATTTCTGGAGGGAGGATCACCATTTCGGACTGAGGTCGAGGTAAGAGTCAGTGGTTGGTTGTTTTGCTTTTCAGACATTCAGATTGAACCCCAGTTTCTCTCTCTGAGTTTTTATTAACTATGCATCACCCCCTGAAACTGGAGTTACAGATGGTTGTGAGCTAGGCAAACTGAGTGCTGGGATTCGAACTTTGGTTCGAATAAGTTTTATCTCCCCTTATGGTTTTATCTTTGCACGGAAAAGATTTTTTAAGACAACAGAAGTTTGTAATCCAAAGCAAGGTGCAATAATTCCACCTGTTTGGCTAGTGCTCTGGTGCCAGGGGGACCAGTAAAATCAGCCCAAAAGAATAAAAATCTCAAGAAGACCCCATCCATAAGTTATAGCACCCCTATTATTATTAACCTATTCTTCCAATCCTAAGTTCTGCTCGACTCTCTTCAAGAAATCTTCACACTTCTAATACTCCCACGTGTGTTTCTAGCCTCTCAGTTTCTACTACTTCACTCCCAGACCTGCATGTTTCTTCCACAGTCAAGTGCAGAAACAGGAGGGAAGATAGGGATGAACACAAAGCCTTACTTTAATAAAGGCTGTCCTGGACACATCAAAGTTTCCTTTGGATTAATGCAAGTGATGTCTCCCCCCCCCCCCGCAATATTGAAATTTAAACTCTGAAATATTGTTGCTATCTTCCTGTTTCCTTGTTTACTAGTAAGAGTGGGAATGCTTTTATAACTGGCACAGTACACGGTGTTGCAAGTTCTATGTCAAAGGCTATGGGAGCACTGAGGGAATAATTCATGTTGCATATTTATAGAGTACAGTGAACTTCAAGCACTGCGTCCCAGGAGGTGCATACTGAAGGTGTGGAAATTCACGGCATATTCAATAAGAATATTATGTCTTTCAGGATGGAGTATGGAATGAACAGCAGCAAAACAACAAAAAACCAAACCATACCACCACTCCAGAAAACATCACCAGACTCAAGTTTTTTTTTTTTTTTTTTTTTTTTTTTTTTTTTTTT
>NC_022009.1:19242250-19249293 GCF_000317375.1 Microtus ochrogaster | reverse complement strand
TTTTCGAGACAGGGTTTCTCTGTGGCTTTGGAGCCTGTCCTGGAACTAGCTCAGTAGACCAGGCTGGTCTCAAACTCACAGAGATCCACCTGTCTCTGCCTCCCAAGTGCTGGGATTAAAGGCGTGCGCCACCATCGCCCAGCTAAGACCCAAGTTTTTAAGCTTGTTAAAACAACCAAAAAACAGTGACGCATGGAGGCACAGCCAAGAGAATCTGATCATCATTATGTATTAATCCGTCTCCCGGTGGTGTGGAAGGTTAATTTCACAGCCACTCCCTCTCCCCTTTATCCCCCTCTTCCCCCCCACCCCCATAGTCCTTAGCCTAAAGAGGTAAGGAGCTTCTCCTGTGGAGACAACTTGGGAGGCGACACCAGAAGCATTTCAGTGGCATTAGAGAGGCAAGGGCAGACTGAAAGGTTTTCTCTGGCTCAGCCTGGAAAATGGCACAGTGAGTGTTTTGTTCCCCCAAGCTCTCCTACTTTAGACCTTAGTTGGTGTCTCCATTAGATGGTCTGTTTTTTCTTTTTCGTCTCCATGTTCCTTGAGCCATCCAGAAGCACACAAACAGGTCGTAAAGTTGCTTAGTCCATGGAAAACAGGAATTCATTAACTACAGGCCATTGCACATGTATTAACATTAAAGGTTAGGTTATAACTTAAGCCACGATTTAAAGTCTTCATCAACCTGCTGAATTACCCACACTACCTTGTATTAGCTTCGGAAAAACACCCATACCCCTTAACTGAGTTATCAGGCCAGAAGGCACTAGTCAAGATCCAGACTATCATTACAGGTTTTCCAAAGCTTAAATCCAATCGTCCCCGGCGTCCCGGAACCAAAACTCAGAGGCCTCGACTTCCGGGGAGTGGGGGACCGGAGTGTGTTAGGACGACTCGATTACTTCGGACTTGCGGAGGCCTATCAGGCGAGGACTCCGCGCCCAAAGCCAGTGCTCAGTCTACAACTTCGCTTGAGAGGCGGGCGAGGCCGCTGGACTCCAGGGATCGCTCTGGGTCCGCTCCAAAGGAGCAAAGCCGACCGCAGCTTCTGCCATGGTTGGGCCCGCCGCGCTGCGTGCTCTGCGCAAGAACAAGACCCTTCGCTACGGAGTCCCCATGTTGGTGAGTGGCTGCGGCCCGAGCAGGGCGGGGCTTGGGCGGGGCTTCCTGGAGGGGCGGGGCCACCTTCGCTGACTGGTGCCCTTGTGCTGCAGCCTGTGCTAGGAAGGGGCTGCTAGAGATGTGGGCTGTTAGATTTTTCCTGGTTCACACTCAGAAGGGTTCTCTCTTTCCCTTCATGAACATGCGTGTTGTCACTGTCCCCGTTTCCTGGGGTTGAAGGTTGAGGTTGGCAGAAAACGGATCAGAGCACCAGTAATTATGTTCAAATTTTTGTTTGATCGTCGACAAGTTAATTTGCTTTAATATCCGCCCATATCATATTAAAGCTTTTAAATATACTTTTATTACTTTGGTGTGGCAATTGGCACAGGTGAATCTCCAGCTTTTGTATTTGAGCAGTGCTGAAAGAGAGAGGCTGACTTCAGAAATGTAATAGGATTTTTAGTCATCTTTGATGTATGTGGATTTTGTTTTCATCTTTAGGAAACTATGCAGTCTGCTTTAAGAGTTTCAGGATAAGCATTAGCTCTTAGAGAAACGACAACAATTCGTGTAGATAAGGCATGGGTAAAATTTGTTTTCTGCAATTCCTCTGCGGTTCGGAAACACTGATTTTAGTCGCTGACTTGGAATCACCCGTCTGTCACTATGGGAACCAATTTGATTTTCTTCCCTTTCAAAATAAGAAGTCAAGAACTTAGTGAAAGACAAAAAGAAAGCAAAAATCAAACAACCCCTAAAGGCAAGGCTTTCTGCGTAGAGTTGGTTTCCTGCTCTATTTTCAGAGTTGATCAGCAAGAAGGAAACCCCTTCACAGTCGGTTTTTAAGTGGTCACATCAAGTGTTATGAAGACATACTCTGGACCTGTCTGGATAAAACTTCTAAACCTAATTCGCTTTCCAGTCAGATGTTCTTCCACTGGGTAAACAAAGAGCACTTTCAGTGCCCACCCAATCTGAGAAACCCTCCTTTGAGGTCTGAGGCTTTCTTTTTCTGTTTTATCATACCATAATCAATCAGGTGTATACCACAATCAGGTGTGCACTGGCAAATTAAACCTCCAGCATGTAACAAAAGCAACATCTGCGGATGATGTATTCATTTTGATCTTTTACCCCACAGAAGTTTAACCAGTCACACACACGCACACGCACACTCACTCACTTCTAGAGTGTTTATGTGAAATAGCATTGTTTTTATTTAAAAATTATATATATTGAGAATTTCATAGATGAGTACTGTATTTATATCATTTCCACCCCTACCTGTCCCCCTCCAACTTCTGCAATCCTCTTCTCCCTCACAAATTCATGGCGTCTTTAATTATTGTTGTTACATGTTGATATGTATGTATAACACAATTGCATGTTATATGTATGTATAAAGATAGCCTGATATAGTATTGGTCTTGTGTAATCCAAAGTAGTATTCTTTTTTAAAGTAGCTAAGAATATTTTATATGTATAATTGTTAAATATAAGCTTCTTATTGTGGCTGCTACTTATCTAAAAATCATGGGGGTGAAGATAAAGAGCCCTAAAACCTGAGAAGTGGCTCTCTAGACCGCAAGAGAGGCAACAGCAGGCGAGAGCATGCTTGGAGAGAAGAAAGCATCAAGTTAAGGCAGGCAGATCCTCTAACTGAGCCCCTGATCTAGTGAACGCAGAGACTCTATGTCAACTGCTAGGTTTGGTTTTGCTTTTTACTCCCCCTCCCCCATCTTTGAACACACATCATAGATGCTCTCCCCATTTGTTGTCCTTCTTGGTTCTGAATTGGCCGTTTATTTTTTTTCTTTTTTTTGTGAGAAGTTTCAAAGTTACAACTGTGAAGTTTTGTTACTTTTATGAACCTCAGATTTTAAATTTATATCTCATAGTTTTATGCTCTTTATATTTTAATTATTTAATCAGTGATATAGGGATCAACCTTTTCCTCCTAATGGCTAAGCTTTTGCTTCTCTGGCCTGAGAATTACAGCCAGTTCAATTTCTGGTAAAATAGCAGTCTCAGTGTGAAATCTCTTTTAAGAGTTTCTACATACTGAGAAATGTGGCCTATACTCCAAGACTCCTTTATCACGTGATAAGAAAAAGGGCAATGCCTTCCAAATGCTCAACTTTTTAAAATCATAAAACTGAAAGAAATTCTCCACAGACAAGGCCAGCATTTTATTCCTAGGTTTACCCTATGTAGTGATAGCATTAAAAGAAAAACCTGACGGGTGGCTCCCGATTAAGAGCCCTTGCTGCTCTTTCAGAGGGCCAGTGCTCCCCAGAACCTCTCTCAGGCTGCTCGTGACTGCCCAAAGCTCCAGCTCTAGGATATTTGATGCTCTCTTCTGCCCTCCACAGGCACCTGCATGCACCTGCACATTCACAGACACGTGCACATACACATGCATACATGCGCAAATGAGAAAATAAATCTTAAAAATAAAAAGCTCTAAGCAAACAAATGTTACCGATTTTGTGTGAGCAAAGAAGGCTCATGAATCGAGCCACACTCAGAACCTGAAGAAGTCCTGCGTCAATGACAGTGAATACTTATAAACAAAGACACTACAAAAATAACTTAATTGGTTAGAGTTAGACATTTGTAGGTTTTTTTTTTAACTTGGTCTTATCAGTTAGTTGACCAATCAAGTTTTCTGTTTGTTTGCCTTCTAAGGTTACATAAACTTTCTACAGAAATTTAGGTATGTAGACAGCTTCACTCTAAACCTTATACTTAAGAGTAGCCTATCATTTAGTTGGGTGTGCTTTTATTTCCTCTTGAAATTGGAAATAGGAGGATCAAAAGTTCAAGGTGACCCTCAGGTACATAGCAAGTTCAAGGCCATCTTGGTGAATGAGATGCTGTGTCTTAGTTGGTGTTCTATTGCTGTGAAGAGATACTGTAACCACAGCAAACATTTAATTGGGGCTTGCTTACTGTTTCAGAGGTTTAGTCCATTGTCATCATGGCAAAGGACACAGTAGCATGCAGGCAGACATGCTGCTGGAGAAATAACATCTGGATCTACATCTGGATCTGAAGGTAGCAGAAAGAGAGAGACACCAGGCTTTGGCTTCTGACACCTCAAAGATCACCCCTAGTGACATACTTCCTCCTTCAAGGCCACACCTCCTAATTTTTCTAGGTAGTGCATTTAAATATATGAGCCTATGGGTGCCATTCTTATTCAGAGTACCACACCCTGTCTCAAAAAAAAAAAAAAAACAACCAGCAAACCAGAAAGTCAAAAACATATATAGGGTTGATGTATAGCCTTCAGTAAAAATCTACTATAAATTTTCCAGCATAGCATAGTAGCCTCCATTACTGAGGTTTCACTTATTGTGTCCTAGTTGTTATAAAGAAAAGATAATAAATCACATGGAAAGTTCCAGGTATGAATAATTCATAAGCTTTACATGGCATTTATTACAATATATCATCACTGTTGTACTTCATTATTGGTTATTGTTACTAATCTTATTGTACCTGTTTTGAAAATTAAACTTTGATAAAAGGTATATATGTATAGGAAAAAACATAATGTATTTAGGGTTTAGTATTTGTCCAGGTTTCTGTAGTGGTATATTATTTGTGTTTTAATAAATAAAGCTTGCCTGACAAGATCAGAGAGTAAAGCAGCCATACTAGTCAGCCATACAGACCAGGGAATGGTGTTACACACCTTTAATCCCAGGAGACAAAGGCAGATGGATCTCTGTAAATTCAAGGCCACCCTGGGCTGTACAAGATTGAATCGTCTAAAAGAGAAGCAGAGGTCACACTTGGGATCATATACCTTTAATCCCAGTACTAGGGAGTTGGAGATAGGAGTGATATGGCTGGGCGGAGAGAGGAATACAAAGAGGAAGAGAAGTAACTCAGTGTAGTATGGAGTTTGAGGATTCGTGGAGACAGGCTCTCTCTCGCCCCTTCCGTCTGAAGATTTGACAGAGGTCAAAGGGCTTTCTAGTGGTTGGCTGCTTTGCTTTGCTTATTTCAGGTTGAACCCAATTTCTGTCTCTGGGTTTTTATTATTCATGCTACAGGTTTCAGGGGTCTCTGGAATGCCTTTGAGGACAACCCCACCACATCTACTTTTAAATGATAGTAATAATTTTAGATAGTTTTTTATATTCTGTCTTAGGCTCTGTTAACTGAATGAGCTCGGCCGAGGCTGCCCTTCTATTTCATACAGCTGTTCCTCTCTTTTGTTTCAGTTGCTGGTTGTTGGAGGTTCCTTCGGGCTGCGTGAATTTTCACAGATTCGATATGATGCCGTGAAGATTAAGGTAAGAACTGTGATTGGTGTTTGACTTGTGTCCGAGTGTATGGTTTTTGGTTAGGAGAATTCTATGCTCACTTCATTTAGCAATATTAATCTGTCTTGAAAGACCTAATAGATGATCTTTGAGCCTTCCCTTGTTTAAAATATCACTAATGAGGCCATGAAAGTGAACCATATATAGCATTTGGTGGCAGTTCTTTGTATTCACTAGGGAATTTGTAATATCATTGTTTCTTCTCCAAAATATTCTCAGATGTAGTTGCTTTTAGGATTTATAGGGAGTAAAGAACATGAACGAACAATCTTACTTCATTTTATTTTTCTAAATTATAAATTCAGTATTTTATTTTAATGCCAGTAATGTATACTATCTTGCATACAGTCAGTTGACCATTCCAGAACAAAACTAGGATTCTCGTCCTCTGTAATTAGACATTCACTGTCAAATTTATGCCACATAGTTACATGAGAACTCTGTTTCATTCATTGAGAAATATGTTGTAATTTGGGGAGAGAGAGCGTATACTTGATATGTGAAGGTTTTTCTGAGTGATATGTAATGTATCATCACATGCCAATACAGACGTTGTTCACTTTGGTAATGGACCCTCCATTGCTACATCACACCAAGTAATATGACTAAGTGTGTATTTTAAGTAAGGCACTTGTGAATAGGACAGTTTGACTTGCCTATCCATTTTGCTTTGTTATAAGATACTACTATGTTAATATTTAATGTAAATATTGTGGCCCTATTTTTAAGATCAGACAATGAAAATAAGGATAACTGTAATAGCAGTGTTATATGATCCAGACATCACTGGAAAAGAAAGCTAAATAATTCTGTTACTATAATGACAGATGAAAAGGACACCAACAGCTGGATTAGGGAGTTAAATAGCCAAAATAGCCTACTGCACCATATGCCAAAAGAAATTGCAGTTGGGTGGTCTAGAGAGATGGCTCAGCAGTAAGGAGCACTGCTTGCTCTTCCACAGGTCCCAAGTTCAATTTCCAACAACCACAGGGTGGCTTACAACTATCTATAATGAGATCTGGTCCCCTTTGAGGAAGAGACCTGGTCAGTTGTCCTCACTGACTTAGACCATGAAACCCAATATGGACAAGTTCAACCAAACCACCATATACAGGCTGCCCATGCTTCGGCATTGCCAGGGCATAAATTTTATTTCATTCATATTGGATACAGGGATTGGAACACATAAGAAGACTGGATCTCACATATCCAGTACAAGACAGACAAGTACTTACAAATCAATCTTAAATCGGTTCATCTTAAAATACCAATTCTTAACCTCAAATAGTAATTGTTGCGTTAACTTGTGCATACCTCACTAATTTATTATACTTTGACTGGTCTACTTTTTAAAATTACATTTTTCTGATTAGGAAAGGTAGAACTAAATATAGCTTAGTGGTGAACAAAAGTTGATCTTGTTCAGTCTCATCATGGGTTATCCTTTCTATTCTATTATACACAGTGGTAGCTTGAGCTAGGGGTGGAACTCAGCGGTAGAGCACTTGCTTAACACGCAGAAAGTCCTGGGTTTGACCTGCAGCCCAATGTGTGTGTGTGTGTGTGTGTGTGTGTGTGTGTGTGTGTGTGTGTGTG
>NC_022009.1:19236093-19242150 GCF_000317375.1 Microtus ochrogaster | reverse complement strand
GAGAGAGAGAGAGAGAGAGAGAGACAGAGAGATAGAGAGACATTGAATCATGGAAGCAAGAAATGTTTTTCTTAACTCTTAGGCAGTCTAACGTAGGGGGGAAATGGAGTTTCAAATTGTCATTTTATTCTTTGAAGATTTTAAGCAAAAGAAAAGGGAAGCATAAAACAAAAAGGTTGATGTTTTATAAAATGCCCCCGCCCCCAGTTTTCTTTCTGCTTTCTACCTGGGACTTTAAAGTCCATAGAGTGTACTATTAAACTAGGCCTAAGTTCAAGGGCTGCAAGAGCTACAGAATGCATGTTCCTGTTAAACTATGGCTAGCTGCAGGTGGCTGTTGAGAGTTGTTGTGTGATCTGTTAAGTTATGTGTAAGTGCACGGGCTTTAAGAACCTAACTCTTTTTGTATATATGCCCATCGCTGGATTCTGATGTCTTATCTTCTCATCACTAAAAATCTGTGTTTTGTTACATTCAGTTTCTTACTAAACCCATCCTTTGACTTTGTGATTTGGTACATATTTTTCACTTCTCAGCTGTTCATTTAATTCTTTATTATGTATTTCAATACTCTAGAGAAATTTTCCCTAATGTTACATTTTATCCCTTTTTTCTAAACTCTTTGTGAATTATAATTACTCAAAAGGCCCATCTTTTATAAGGATATAATTATTTAATTTTTCTTCATTTTTGACCATATGATTATGACTTTGAATATGCCTTATAATTATTTTCAGTTAAATATTGATTATTGTTTATAAGTAACTGTAGATGTTCTAGGTGGTATTTCTTTCCTTCAGAAACAATTTATCTTTTTTTTTTTTTCCTAAGTGGTAGAGCGGAATCTGGTCCCCTTAACACTTGGGTGTGAGCCGGGTCCTGCCTGGCTTGTTTAAAGTTGGAGTCAGCCCTTGTGCATCTCTTCCTCGCGCTTGTTCTTAAGACCTGACCCTACATGACTTTCAGTTAGGATCCAGGAAGCTCACCTCTACTTTCCAGAGATTTTCAGCTTAGCTATATACCTGTCTTATGGAGTTTAGAATATAGTAATTTCTTTGAAGGCGCTAGATCTCTGTCATGTGTCATTTGCTTTCTGTGTTTGTTACTATAGCCCTGTGTGATGATTTCTCTAGCCCCCAGTAGCTGCATCTACCTGCCTTCCAGCTGTGGCTCCTCTTATTTTTAAATTAACATATAAACTGCACAGAGTGATAAGCCTCATTGTGGCATTTCCATACATGTATGTAATGTGCTTTGAGAATATTGGCTCCCCTAGGACCCTTCCTTATCCCCCTTCTCTCCCCTTTTCCAATACACCTTTCCAATAATCCTTGTACTTTCTGTCCTTATTTTTTCCACAGTTTTCATATCTGAGAGCACCATGTGATACCTGGCTGTCACACTAACCCTTGGTTATGATTCTGTACTTGTTCCTGGCTTGGCAAGTATAGCCAAGGGGAAAATGGGTTTCAGCTCCAATTCTCAGCTCTTAGAAAACCCTCTTACTATAGTGGCATTTTTTTCTGTTGCGCCTTAAACTGAAGACTTAATTGAGTTTTTATTTGATTTTTTTTCTTGTTTCACAAATTATTTTGACATCATTGGATCCCTTTTTACTCTTACTTTGTACAGGAAATAGAAGCACAAGAAAGTAGCTTATGGAAATGTACAATGGGATAATGTTTACTGATAAGGCAGAAATGGTGTGTGACCAGTAGTGCTGATGTAATTCTGGATTCTCAGGCATGCCTGTGTTGGGGTTTTTGGATCTGCTTGTCCTAACATACCTTGTTTGGATCTGTGTCATTTTCTCCATCTATGTATCATGGAGTCCTGGGATTGTCCCCCAGCTCAGCACTTTGCTCACAGGCTGCTCTTAGTCATGCAAACACAGCTAGTCCATTTCCTTGTTTGTTTCACTGTCACACTCTTCTTGGTGACATGCAGGTAGCAGGTATGCGCTTCAGTGGACCTCTGTGGAACCCTAAATATTCTATTGCTTGCTCTTTGTTTGATCTGTGGAAGGGGTTCTTTCATTTTTTAAGTGTGTTATATAGTAGCCCTTTAAATATTTCTGTGCTACAAAATCTGCATGGCTGGTGACTAAAGCTGCTCTGGAGGCAGAAGGCCAGTGCTCAGCACTGCACATGCTTCTTTCATAAGTTACTCAAGCGTCTGCCAGGTTTCCTGACATGTAATGAGGATGAAGTTCACGCTTATCTCACAGGTCTTGTGAGCATTAAACAAGATGGTGTGTCAGGTGTCTAGTACCGATGCTCAATGTGCATTGGTGGCTATTAGTGGCGGTGTGTCCTAATTACCACAGAGGAGAGGAGAGCTTTCCACATATGGTTTCAATGGACTGAACTGTCCCAGCCAGCTTTCCTATGACTTTGTTTGAGACAAGGTCTCACTGTGTCCCTGGCTGGCTCAGGACTCACTATGTAGGCCAGGCTGGCCTCAAACTCACAGAAGTCCTCCCGTTTCTGCCTCCTCAGTGCTAGGATTAAAGGCATGTGCCACCAGGCTTCAGCTCACCTGTGACTTTTAAAAGTAAAAAATGAAAACAAAATAAAGTGAAAAATGAATGTGAAAGAATTTAGTAACATATGTTTTTTTTCCCCTTTTCAACAGGTTGATCCCGAATTGGAAAAAAAATTGAAAGGAAATAAAATAACTTTAGAGTCAGAATATGAGGTATGGTATGTTAGTATTCTATGTTTGTAACAATCTAACTAGTCATCACTAGTTCTATTTCTTAAGATAAATCAATAGTGAAGAAAGAATAAATTTAATCTGACTGTGTGACATTTGGTAAATAACCTAAGATCTCGAACCGGAAGTGCTGGAGATTATAGCTTTTCAGGTAAACGTCACCATGGAGCACTACAAATCTGAGCTGCTCCAAACCTGGAAGCTCTTTGTTGCTTGGTTTGTTCTGTAAAGGGGAATCTGGGGACAAGCCCTGTTGTTTCCTAGGCCTGGTGACTTGGTAACACCTGTGCCAGGGCATTGTTCAGGCTTGGTTTTAAATTTGGCATGGTGAGCCTCAAGTAAGCTTAACTCTTGAGCAACAGTGGCCTTTCAGTGTCTTAGCTGGGTGTCAGGAGCAGTGAGTACTGAGGAGAGGTCTGCTCTCTGGAGGGTGGGGTGTGGAGCCCCTATCCACCCCCCCACCCTCCCCACCCCCCGCCCTGGCTTCCCGACGCTTTCCTCACTATGTCTTAGGCTCCTCATTCAGTCCTGTGGCAGCTGGGTGTTAGGGGGAGGCTTGGGTCATGCCTAGCACACTCACAGCCTGGTGTTCAGCCAATTGCATGGTTTACAGATTGTCTACCAGGAGTTCTTCCTGTACATGACCTCTAAAGACAGCATGTTCTCATGACTCGGTCCTGCCAACCTTGGCTCACAGCTTAAGAATTATTTCAAATTCCCGTGGGCACATGTATGTTGATGTATCTGGAGAGTGGCTTGCTCTAGTAACACCTTCTCCCAGGACGGGTGGCCCATGTTTGTTATTCCGGTGCTTGGGGCGACTGTGGCACTAGGATTGCTGCTAGTTTAAAAGTCAACTTAGGCTACATAGTGAGTTCAAGGCTGGGCTATATAGACGATATCTCAAAAAAAAAAAAAAAAAAGAAAACAGAAATAACTATACAAAAGACCTTTTACTACCTTGAGAATCTAAATGACCTAAAGTTTAGATAGTTTCATAACCATACTTGAAAATACTTATTTGCTAAATTAATAGCATTTTGTACATCTACATATATGTGATCCTGACTTTTCAAGAAAAATACTTTCATTTACTGCTTTCCTGTCATTTGGTAAAAACCTTGAACTGTCTGCTTGAGAAGTAATTGCTTTGTGGGCAGTGATGTTCTGGAGGCTTTATCTGGGAGTAGATTTTCCTTGTAGTTCAGAAGAAACGATAGGAGTTAAGAGCCAAATGTAGAATTTCACCTTTTAGCAATCACTTACAATAAGAGTCGATGCCGGTCACGTGGTGGTGGTGCAAGCCTTTAATCCCAGCACTTGGGAGGCAGAGGCAGGCGGGTCTCTGTAAGTTTGAGGCCAGCCTGGCCTACAGACTGAGTTCCAGGACAGCTAGGGCTGTTATGCAGAGAAACCCCGTTTCCGGGGGGTGGGGGGGTAGTCGATGCCAGGGTGGCCTTGCTACATGCTGAAGATTGCATAGTCAGTAAAAGAGCGGATAACCTAGTTGATACTTAGATCTAAACCTCAAGGGAAACATAGATCATTTTCTCCAAGTTTGGATTTAAATTGCCCCTTGACCTCTCCTAGCCCTTTTCCTCCCCTCCTTAGCTATTCCAGGCCAGAGGCAGGTGTATAGAAGTGACCATTCGAGAGGATAAGGGACCTTTTCCGTCCATCCCTTTTCTCTTGCCTTCTTCCTGTGCTCAAGACATTCGAGACTACGTGAAGCGGGGATGCTCCAAAGTGTAGTTGGGTAGTTTGCTTGCTGATGAGTGAGTTCCCTCAGGTTGCCCGTGGAGAGCGGCTTCAATCTGAAGCCCAGCGTCGTTTCTCAGGCACAGAAGAAGGAGCTTTGGTCCTTTTCTTTCTTGTGAAGACGACAGGGTCTTGTCCGCGGTGACCCACACCAGCCCTTCAGCTGTTGCTACGCTAGAGCAGTTTCCCGTCTACTCTTCTTTGCCCAGCCCCTCCCTTCTCGGTGCTCTCGGAAACAGAGACGCCTTCTGTCAGTAATAGTCTGTCCTTATGGGGAAAGGTAGATGTGAAGTCTCTCCACAGCAAGCCAGGAGAGTTCTGAACCTCAGGAAGTTCTTGAGCTTGCTTTGGAGTTGGTTTATTTCCCGAACTTGTCTGGGAGCCTGTTGGGTTTTCCTTCCCTACTCAGCCCTCAGTGATGCCTCATCCAAAGCCCCTGGGCATCGGTACTAATGTGTTTAACTTCATGGTTCTATAGAAAATAAAGGACTCCACTTTTGAAGACTGGAAGAATATTCGAGGCCCGAGGCCCTGGGAAGATCCTGAACTCCTCCAAGGACAAAACCCAGAAACTCTTAAGCCTAAGGCAGCCTGACTGTGCTCAGCTTTTCAATAAAATGTCCTCACCTGGCCCTGTACTCCACTAGGAAGAAGATCCCAGACCTGTACAGACTTGGATGTGAGTAATGTAATGGCAGAATGTTTCGATTAAAAAGTCAAATGTGAGTCTTTATGCTTCCCGGTCAGTCTGATTGCAGACGAAAGGAGCAGTGTTGAACACGCACACGCACACGCACACACACACACACACACACGCACCCCCTAGTGAAAATGTGACCACCATACGAGCCATAACTCCTGCCACCATAACGAGCCACACATCCTCCCTCGCTACCAATCACTAGTACATTTTGCTACATCATTTTGGATTCTGATGAAAATCAAAGGCTAAGACCCAAATTTTCCCAATAAAATTGTGACTTTATGTTAAAATGATAAGTGGTCATAATCTAGTAATGGTCTGTCTTTTATTCCTAACACGTCATAAAGCAGCTTCTGAAACCATTGAGCCGATTAAGGAAATTGTATCATTTACTGAATCCATGTGCAAGTGCAGTGCATGCCGGTAGGAAGATATGCCACGTTCGTGGAGGTTATCAGATGCCTGCGGCTTGGGCTGGAAGTGGTTCTAGTTTGCCTGTGAGATATGCTGTGGTCAGATTCCTCAGCGAAGTGGGAGGGAAGGCAGGGTTTGTTCTTAAACCAACAGCTCATTTTCCCCTTTCACCTCTGCTTAGGCAGGCCCAGCCCTCCACCCCGTGTGGTTTTAATGCTGAACTCTACATACCTCAAGTTTCAGCTGCGATAGCCCCACTATCACTGCTTCTCAAAATAATAAAACACCCTACTTTTCCCTCTACCAGGCTTCTAGTTTGTTCCAACAGATTAGTTTTAGTAATCTTAGAATGATATTTAGTGGATAATGACAAACTGATTTCAAAGTTACTGTCTTAGTTACTTTTCTTTTTTTTTTTTTGTTTTTTTGTTTTTTTGTTTTTTTTCGAGACAGGGTTTCTCTGTGGC
>NC_022009.1:19229151-19235993 GCF_000317375.1 Microtus ochrogaster | reverse complement strand
TAGCTCTTGTAGACCAGGCTGGTCTCGAACTCACAGAGATCCTCCTGCCTCTGCCTCCCAAGTGCTGGGATTAAAGGCGTGCGCCACCACTGCCCGGCTACTTTTTTTTTTTTATATAACTTATTTTATAAAAGAAAACAAACTATCTTTTTTACCAATCCCAGTTTCCACTCCTTCCCTTCCTCCCATGGAGAAACATGCCTTACTGGCTTGCCCTCATCGCTGACCCAGCTTCATTTCTTATAAACCCCAGGGTCGCTCTGCCGTCAAGCACAACGGGCTGGGTTCTCCCACATCAATCGTCACTCAAGAAAATGACTTGCGGACTTGTCTCCAGGCTAATTATTACAGAGGCGTTTTCTCAACTCTGATTCCTTATTCCCAGATGACCCGATCTTGTGTAGAGTTGACATGAAAACTGACCATAATATCTGCCCCTTGTCAACTTGCAACACGAATACAGCACTTACTAAGCCATAGCCTGTCTTGCTCTTCCATGGTGTCATGCTGATATTTATATGACAATGTAAAGACCCCAGTCTTTAAAAATCTCAGTCTTTAAAGTTCAGTCTTTAAAATATCGACTCTTTCAAAGTTCAAAGCCTCTTTAGAATCCAAAGTGTCTCTAAAATATCCAAAGTGTCTCTAACCATGGGCTCCTGGAAGATGAAACAAGAACAAAACTAAAGAAAACAGCTAAATCCTTTCCTCCTCCGAGAGGAAAGAGCCAGGGCATGCGCAATCACAATCAAAATCATCCCAAAATTCACCAGTGTAAAGAGTTTGATGCTTGCCGTCTGGGATCCATTCACAACCATCCAGACAGTAAAGGTCACCTGCCACAATCCCCCCAAAACTGTGTGCTACTGGTCTCTTGTGCCAATGCATTCAAGGCTACTTCCCACTTTCCCTTCTATCAGGCTCAGTGTAACTGGTTTCATACCGAGTTCCTCAATTCATTTGGACTTGAGTTTTGTGCATCTATTTGCAATCTTTTACATGGTGATATCCAGTATGGCAACACCATTTGTTGAAGATGCTTTTCCTTTTCCATGGTACCATTTTTGCTTCTTTGTCAAAAATCAGGTGTTCATAGGTATGTGGATTAATGTCAGGGCCTTCTATTTGGTTCCAGATATCTGTTTTTATGCCAATACCAAGCTGTTTTTATTATTATAGCTCTATAGTAGAGTTTGAAGTCAGGATGATCCCACCAAATGTTCCTTTATTGTACAGGGTTGTTTTAGATATTCTGAGTTTTTTGTTTTTCCATATGAAATTGAGTATTGTTCTTTCAAGGTCTGTGAAAAATTGTGTACAACATGATTTCTAAGATATACATGTTGGGGGGGCTGGAGAGATGGCTCAACAGTTAAGAGCATTGGCTGCTCTTCCAGAGGTCTGGAATTCAATTCCCAGCAACCACATGGTGGCTCACAGCCATCTGTAATGAGATCAGGCACCCTCTTCTGACATGCAGGCAAACATGCAGACAGAACACTCTATACCAAATAAATACATTTTTTTAAAGATATACATGTGTGGAAAGTCTTTGTTTTCTCCAAAATGCTTAATACCTTTTGCCTTCGAGAGCACATGGGGGCTATTTCAATTTATGTCGAAGCCATGGGTTGCCTTCTACATTGTCTTTTGAGCTCTCTATCCTAAAATTAGGGTTTTAACACAAAGTGGCAACATAAAACTTACCAGGATTTCATAGGGAAGAGACCAGGAAAGTTTATACAGCTCTACACTGTCTACTCAAGAAAAGCTCTTAACAAAATTTCCTCATAAAACCCTTTCTGTGTTGGACTACTCCTGGTACCCTGTTCTTGTCTCATCTTAGTCGGACCCCTGATGGATTCTATCTTTTCTGTTTCTGGATCTTCATTTGCTCATATATAGCACCCCCGCTCTTCCCTTATACCAGAGTTCACTAATGCATAGAGACATTAGCCCTTTTCTCCTATAAACTAACACACCCAAAGCCCAGATCTTCTGAAAATAAGCTTGTTCCTACTCTATACCATAGCAAGGAAGATGCTATTCTACAGGTTGAATGAAAATAGGAATTACTATCTTAGCAAAATTGAACTACTTACCTCCTCAGCCTCCTCATGTAGAATCAGGGATAGTAATGCCAGTACCAGTGTCATAAGTTTGAAATGAGTTCAGTTATAAAATGCTCTTAGAACAATGGCCAACACAGAGAAAATAGCCGATAGTCATTAGCTGTTATTAATACAAAACAGAGAAAGCTTATTAGTAACAACAGTTATTATTAAAATACTTGGTCAGGTGGTGTTTTACTAACACTGTTTAGGAGACTGTTCCATAAGTAGCAGTTGCATGGGGAATACAGTGAGACTAGTGGACTTCAGCTGGACTCTCAGGTCTGCCATTTACAAGCTGTGACCTTACACAGATTACATAACCCTTTTGAATCTGGGTGACTGCATTTATGGGCTGGAATTTTGTATTGGTGTCTGCTGGTTAACCTAGGTGGGCGATGCATGAGACCTAGTGAAGAGGCCAGAGGTAAGAAATAAGTAACAAAGAAGTGGCTGTTATCATGGATTAGTGCAAGAAAGATGCTCTGTTCACAGGTGCTTAATAGGCATCACTGCAAGTAATACAGCATTTTCCCTTCTAACTCGTCGAGTTTGCTTTCTGACTTTTGGATCTTAAACAATGTTTATGATGTTGGAAGTCCAATTAGAATGTAGGAAGTGAGTGGGCAGCGTGTTTTGGAAACTGAGTGGATGATGGTCATGTGCTGGCCATCAGACTGTGAGCAGGGAGGCACTGGATTTTGAAAGGACACCGTCAGTCAGTCTGCAGCTCTTCCAATGGAAATCACCATCTGGCAAGTGTTGAAGAGTTATCACTCTTACCACCAGAGGGAGCTCTAAGACCATACAACACTACTGACTTCCGATGGTCCATGTTTTATTATGGTACAGAGGGATAAGTAGCCAGCATGGTGGGGAGGCACGGCAGCAGGAGCAGGGAGCTGAAGCATGAAGAAATGAGAGAAAACTAGAAATGCTGTGTGGTCTGTAATCTCGGAGCCCACTCGCTTTTCCCCTTCATCTTTCTTGTCATATTTTTAAAATCTAGATTCTGCTAATGAATAAAGACACGGTACTTGTCATTTTCATTGATATTCTCTGGGGCTGGGGACGCGTATATGTCTCAGTAAAGGACTTGCCACATAAGCATGAGGACCTGAATTCAGATCCCCAGCCTCCATATAAAAACTGGCGCACGTCTGTAACAGAGTGTGGAGTAGGGCTTAGGTATTCAGATCCCCGGATCTCACTGACCAGCCAGTGCAACCAAACCAGTGAGTTCCATGCTCACAGTGAGAGACCCTGCCTCAAACACTAAGGTGGAGATTGACTGAAGAAGATACCAGATGTTGACCTCTGACTTCCATGGATATGCACACATATGTACACATGCATGTTCATACACATATACACAAATATGAACACATATACATCACACACTAAATAAATAAATAAATTTTTACTGGCAAAGATGAAAGCATTTGGTAACATGTAGGCTTAATGAAAAGGGGTAAAATATGGATCTGGGCAGATGGCTCAGTGGTTGAGAGTGTATACTGCTCTTGCAAAGGACCCAGGTTTGTTTTATAGCATATACAACTCCCTGTAACTCCAGCTCCAGGGCCTCTGACACCCTCTTCTGGCTTTCAGAGAGACGGCCATCATGTGCACAAACCCACATCTCTCTCACACACACACAGATACACATAATTAAAAATAACCCTTAAAAAGGAAATGTGAAAAAATACATACACGCGCAGTTGATCCTGATTTGATACAAGTTTGATGAAACATCAAAATTAAAAATTCTTTTTGGTCAAATATTTTCCCCTGTAAGTAAATAATCAGATGTTCTTTACAGTTTTGTTTGTATAAAGAAAAAAGTGGATCACCCAAATGTCTATAAAAATAGATCTAATTCATATAAATTATATCTATAAGAACAATATATAACCTTTAAAATGTGTGGACAGAGGACTTGTAGTCCTTGACAAAATGACAGATTCCAATCTCTATCAGCATTGACTCTTGAAAGACCCTAAGCATAGCACAAGCAAATATGGGAAGATTCTGGAAGGAGTTAAGAAAATTGAAGATGGCCTGGCAGCTTCATAAAAGTAAACTAAGGACTGAAATGAAGTTCTCCCCTGGCCTCTGGATGGTAGATATTTTATTCTGTTTGTATTGTGGGTAGAGCTTTTGGTCAAGCATATTAAAAATAAACAGAAACCTCTCCTGGGCTGGCAAGATGGCTCAGCAGGCAAAGGCACCTGCCACCCGTGCTGCTGAGTTTGATTTCTGAGCCCTGCATAGAGGTTTCATGATGGGAAGGAGGAACCAACTCCTGTGGGTTGTCTTCTGGTCTCCACATGTGTGCCATAAAACATACGCACATGCGTGCTCGCAAACACACGGACACACACAAATGTAATTTTTTAAATGCCTTGAAAAGAAGCATGATCGATCAGCAGCATGGGTAAACCATCCCAGATTTTCCCATGCATGTATTTACTTCTTAGTTTTAGGAGTGTTGTGCTCATGGACAAGATGGCTGAGAACCAGGTGGCAGCTAAGCAGGGGTTTCTAAATTCTACCCAGGCGTTCTAAAGAAACGTTCTTATTGTTAACCTGTACCTGTGCAGGTAGGAGGGAAAGAGAATTTTCACTAGCAGCTCTCTACTGTGGATCCTTTGAAAGTAATAGAATTAAGTTCAGTGAATAACAACAGGGAAAGGTCATAGGATTTGCAGGGAGAAGGGTGTGTGGAGGGTCCTGGTCCTCTTAAGTAGGGGATTGCTAAGTCCAGGAAAGAAGGTGGTCACAGATTTGGTCCAGGATGGACTTACTTAGTTGTATCTTCTGCCCCCCAGAAATGCAGTGATTCATTGGCAATGACTGAATCAAGAATAGATGTAATTCCATTAAGCTCCTCTAGGAGTCAGCCTTCTCCAAACACCATCACACACTCAACCTGCTCTGCCTCCCTGATTTCCTTCAGCATCCTCTCTCCATCCCTTTCCCCAATAGTTCTTCTGAGCAGCAGTCACCACTTTCCCTGAGAACACCTGGAGCATGAGTAGCATCTAACTTTGGTAACACTGGTGTTACAAGCTGCAGGGTTTGGCCTTACAAAGTGATCAGTTGGGCCAGCCGTGGAATTTGGATTGCTCTTGGCTTCATAGTCGCCATGGCTGATTCCCTGTGAGCAACTTGAGCCACCCAGGATCAGTTTGATACTTGAGATCAAGAACCCAAACCGCTGTAAAGGTCAGTAAAACACTCGCTGTGTGTTGAGACCCAAGGCTACTAAATGAGAGCTGCACAGTCTGTCCTTCCCAGCTAGGATTCATGGTGGAGTTGAAGGGATCTGGCAACTTGAGAGGTGACTCCAGGGTCTCCACTGTCAATAGGAATAGATGGGGTCATTTCAATAAACCTCTGGAGAAAACTAGAGAACCTAGGTCAAATTTGTATTAAAAAAAACTTGCATGGAGGCATAAACCTATAACAAGACAGGACCATTTATCTAGCTGGGAACAGAGTAAAAAAAAGTTACCCTGGAGGTAACTGTGGAATTTGGCGTTAGTTTTCCAGCTCTGAAAGCTGTGTATAAGATGCTGTGGGGGGGGGGCAGCACTAACAGCATCTTTATACAGGGGTGGGAAGGCCAAAATCCTGGGCCATCAAAAGGGCGACTTCAGAAGCCACCTTGGCTTTTCATTGGAAGGCCAGAGAACTGCACACCCATTCAAATACACGTATGTGCCATGTGATGACATTACAGCCAGTGATGTGCTACAAATATGATGGTCATCCCACACGGCTAAAAAAAAAAAGTCCTTCCATCTGATGAAACATGGTTGTTATCAAAGACCATAATGCACAACTCACATGCTTGTGGGATGCTGGTGTGAGCAAACCTGCACCGCCAGCCATATAAAAGCACAGCTGTGTGATTAGACATACTCCTTATACATATTGTACACTGCTGTGATCTTCCTGGCTTGGGTCTGGAACCCCGACTGGGTAGTAAGGGGATGGAGAAAAGATAGAAACAGACACATGTACAGAAGAGCTGGGCTCAGGTGGTCTGTGCTGCTCTGACGGAACCACCGAACTGGACCCTAAGGTAGAGCATGGGGTGAGTAGTTAGCTCGTCTTGGTAGGAGGTCTCTGTAGGGGAGCAGTCTCAGGCTTTAAACATCTAGGAGGAAGAAGCTGCACTTGCTAGTTTTTGCACCACACAGGTCTATGGTTTGTAAACACGAGTACTTAGACCAGTATAAACCACTCATGGGGCGTCCATTTGCTCACCACCCAGGAAACTGAGGGAGGGTGGTAGCCCAAAGTTTGAGACCAGCCAGGGTTATACGATGAATGCAAATCTAGTTTAGGCTACACCATTTAGGGCCTAAGCAGCTGCTCTCCTGAAGGCTGCCACTCACAGATACTCATCCACGAGTCATTTTATGCTCTTGTGTTTGGACGGGGAGTTTCTTAGGCTCTGAAGGAACAGCATTGCAAATGCTTTCCAGATTCTTACCTTGGATGCACACACCACTTAAGAGTGCAGGAGGTTACTGACTATCGGCATGTTCAGAGGTGGGTTCACATGGCATTTGACAAACTTCTGTTGCCGCACAGACATTCCTGTTAACTCTAACACAGGATGGTCTGTCGTCTTCTTCTTCTTCTTCTTCTTCTTCTTCTTCTTCTTCTTCTTCTTCTTCTTCTTCTTCTTCTTCTTCTTCTTCTTCTTCTTCTTCTTCT
>NC_022009.1:19215730-19229051 GCF_000317375.1 Microtus ochrogaster | reverse complement strand
TTCTTCTTCTTCTTCTTCTTCTTCTTCTTCTTCTTCTTCTTCTTCTTCTTCTCCTCCTCCTCCTTCTTCTTCTCCTTCTTCTCCTCCTTCTTCTTCATCGGGATTTCCTGCTCTATAGGTTGGCTACTCTCTCACCATCACTTGAGTCTGAACATATTCCAACTCTAGGTACAAAAGACAACAAAACACCACCAGTCAGTGGTGGCACACACCTTTCATCCCAGCACTTAGGGGGCAGAGGCAGGTGGATCTTAGTCCAAGGCCAGCCTGGTCTACAAAGTGAGTTCCACGACAGCCAGAACTATTACATAGAGAAACCTGTCTCCAAACAAACAAACGAAACAACAACATCAAAGTTACTTTGTGTAGACCCTTGAGTTGGACATAAAACCAAGAATGTAGCTATGCATTGCTGTCCACATGCCCCCCCATCCAATGCAGTTAAAGCTTTGCCTGGGATGGCTCCTCTAATTTGGCACTATACTCTCTTTGCTAACTTCATTGCTCTGGGTCCAGTTTTCCTCATCGGCTAAGGATAAAGTAAATAGATATATGTAGAACACTTAGAATAACACCTGGTGTCTCAGATCCAGTCCACATAAGGGATATGTGCATATAACGGTTCATATCAAATGCTTGCATGTATGTACAGTCGCTTTAGTTGAAAGGAATCCACTTGATCCTTCATGATTGAGAATGGAATTAAAAATGTTGTAGTGATTTTGTTTGTGATCTAACAAATAAAGCTTGCCTGAAGATCAGTGTGCAGAACTAAGCTGCTAGTCAACCATAGAGGTCAGGCAGTGGTGGCACACACCTTGAATCCCAGCACTTGGGAGGCAGAGGTAGAAGGATCTCTGTGAGTTCAAGCCACTTTGGGTTAAACTAGATTGATCCAGTCTCAAAGACAAAGAGCCAGGCAGCTGTAGCTCACACCTTTAATCCCAACACCTGGGAATCACACGCCTTTAATCCTAGCACTAGGGAGGTGGAGACGGTAGAGATATGACTGGGCAGAGAGAGGGATATAAGGAGGGTGGGAGCAGACAGGAGCTCAGATGCAATCTGAGCATGTAGTCTGACGATCACTCGAGACAGGATCGCCCCTCAGTCTGGGATTCGGTAGAGGTAAAGGATTTCCTCAGTGGTTGGCTGCACTACTTCTTTGATCCTTCAGCTCCCCCCACCCCAATATCTGACTCTGAGTGTTTATTATTAAGAACAATTAGAATTTGTGTTGCAAACTTCTCTCAATGTCTGTTCCCGTCTTTCCTCTTGTTTAGTGTTCTCTTCCTGGGGGTCCACAGCATAAATGCTTCAAGTAACAGGAGAGAAGGAAGGCTTGCAGACTTACAGGGGATGAGAAACAGGGGCGAGTTGGACGCTGCCTGCCTAGGATTGGGATTTGTTTGCAATGTCTCCATTTTACTATGGACTTCATCTGCAAGGTGGCTTTTCACTTGGATGCCGCACAGGGCTTCATAAGGCAGATTGACTGCATGCCAGTAGCAAGAGACCTTGACGAGATGGGAACCAAAGGACCAGTGTGTCATTTAACTAAGTAAGCAGTGCATACAGCCCCAGCTTGGGCTTGAGAGGACATGGCCGGGACCAGAGGTAAATAGAGAGGGAAAGGTTTATAACATAGTTACCTGACTTTTCTGTGTTCTGGGAACTGAACTTTACACATGCTGGGCAAACACTCTAACACTGAGCTCTAGCCCCATCCCTTCCCTGGATTTTTACCTTCTGACTTACAGCTATGTTTTACATGTGGATTGGTGACCTCAGAGGTCCTGTGTTAAAGGCATGGTCTCTCAGAGTGACAGGGGGTGGTGGAACCATTGAAAAGTGGAGGCTAGCAGGAATCCTTTGATCACTTGGAGGTGTGTCCTTAAAGGAATTATGGTATTCTACCAGCCCTGTCTCTCCCTGCTTTGTTGTCTGTGGTGTTATTGGTTTGTTCACCATGTTCTCCTAGCCTCTGTCATCTGGTTCCCTCAGCAGAGGCCCTAAGCAAAAAGGCCATCCAGACTTGTACAAGAATCTCCAAAACCTTGAGCTAATTACTTGTTTCAAGCTAATTATCCCCCATGTTTACTATAACTAAACTAGTACATTTGAGAATTGTTGGAAGAAAATATGAGTATCGAGCCAGACATGCTGGCACGTGGCTAAAATCGCTGCGGAGGCCAAGATAGGAGGACTGGAAGTTTCAAGCCTGGTCTACAAAGTGAAACACTGTCAGTAAAATAATATAAAATAAAAGAAGAAAAAGGAAGTAAAGATGGTGGAAATAAGAAAACTAAAAAAAAAAAAATTCAGAGATTTCTACTTTGAATTTACCCTCTTCTCATTTCCCATAAGTTCCGCCTTTTTGTCTTAGGAAGATAAGCACACAATAATTTAGCTGCCTTTTGCCCATCATTAGCTTTGTTAAATCAGGGTGTCAGTCTTATTGTTCCTGACCTGTAGGTAATAATTTTGGGGCTAGGAAGATTGTGGTTGTATTAACTTCCCTGAGGAGAGGAACAAATGTCTATTCTCCCAGACAGGGAACCAGTTGGGTTTATTTGCAGCATCTTGGATGACTAAAGGCAGATGAATCACTGAAAACCCTACAAAAGCAGACATTTCTTGTCCCAACTACCCAGTCCCAAATATCTGTCTCAGAGGCTGAATATGAATTATAAATACTTAGCCTATAGCTCGGACTTGTTACTAACTAGCGCTTACATTTTAAGTTAACCCATATCCTTATTTATGCCGTACCTTTATTAACATGGCGTGTTCATCTGCTCCCTCTGTGTCTGCCATGTGTCCTCTGACTCCGCCCTTCCTCATCCCATCATTCTCAGTTTGGCTTTCCCACCTAGCTGTATCCCGTTCAACTGTTGGCCAGTCAGCTAGTTTATTACATCAATCACAGCGACATATATTCACACAGTGTAAAGGAATGTTCCTACCCTAGCCTTCATACCTGGAGTTCCAGACTGGAGAAGTCTCCTCCAGGCCTCCACGGTGGTCAGACAGTCTTCTCTCAGAAGGTCTTGCTGCTTAAATAACCTTAGGAAGAGGCCATGTGAATCTTGTAATTTTCGGAACTTCCTGAGACTTCGGAGGTCTTTGCTTCCTGAGTCTCCCAGTGGCCCTCCTGCCTCTGAGGTGGGGGTGGGGTGGGGGGTCTCAAATGGGAGGAAATTGATACACAATAGTGGTCCCTGGGTAAAGTACTCATGGTAGAAGCATGGGCACTTGAGCTCAGTTTCCTAGCATCTGTTTCAAATCTGGGTGTAATGTCAGAAATATATAACCCCAGCACTGAGGGAGTTGGAGGATGGGCAGATCTCCTGCATGCCAACACCAGCTAATCTAGCAGGATTAGTGAGCTTCAGTTTCGGTGAGGAGACCAGAGCTCAAAAATTAGGTGGAAAGTGGTAAAATACACCCAAGTATCAGCCTCTGTTCTGCACACAACACATACACACACACACACACACACACACACACACACACATGCATATACTCAACATTTTTAAGCCTAGTTATTTCCTTTGTTTTAACATGCAATAGACAGTTCCTAACAATTGTTTTCAGTGATTTAATATCAAAGGCATTGAAAGAGATGAAACTATTTTATTGTTTAAGACATCATTCAGGCTTCAATTTAAATGTAACCCCCTACTTTCAGAGGTTAGGCCACAAAAATAATACAAGAGACTGTCTGAAAAGAACAGTGGCTGAGCCTTTTTCATCCTTAGATCTATAGCAGGACCCAGTAGGTGGCTTGGATATTGTCATTCATGGAAAGCCCTTGTTCTGGGAGAAGGGCTTCAAAACCCCAAGCTCATTTGCAAGCAGAGGTTATACAGATGTGAATTCTCTTCATAGCCACGATGGGCTCTGCTAGATAACAGGCTGGCTCAGAATATTGGAGCACAGTGCCAGGAACTTTCCAGCATCATGAGTAATTCTCGTTCTTTTCCATGAATAGGACTCCTTTCTAATTTTACATTATTATACTAATCGCCCTTGACATTTTATTCTTCTGAAGAGTGGTAAATTCAATTTCCTGCTGTACTTAGCAATTTGACTACAGTAATTCCTCTGGTAGGATATTCCTAAGAGAAGAAAGCCTATGCAGACTCATTATTTCCCCAAGTGACAAATATCCCCTTTGCTTCCTTTACAATATTGTGAAAATATTTTTGTAATAAAGACCTGGACTGTATTTATTGTTTGACTGTGACATCTTTTTTTTTTTATTTAATAGAAATCTTGTGTTCGTGTGTGCCATGTGTCTCAGTTAATGTTCTACTGTACCATGACCAAGGCATTCAATTAGGGGTTTGTTTACAGTTTCAGAGGGTTAGTTCATGACCATGGGAGGAAGTAGACAGATATGGCAGTATAGCGATAAGTGAGAGTTTACATCCTATTCTGCAGTCAGAGAGAGAGAGAGAAAAAGAGAGAGAGAGAGAGAGAGAGAGAGAGAGAGAGAGAGAGAGAGAGAGAGAGAGAGACTAGGCTTTGAAACCTCCTAGTGACATACCTACTCCAAGGCCACACCTCCTGATCCTTCCCAAGCAATTCTAGTCCCTGGTAACTTAAGTATTCAAATAGATGACCCTATGGGGACCATTGTCATTCAAACCTCCACATTCTACTCCCCGTCCCCATAGGCTTGTAGTCATGTCACAGTACAAAATGCATTCAGTCCAACTTCAGACATCTCCATAGTCTAACAGTCCCATCACTGTTCAAACATCCAAAGTTCAAAGTCTCTTCTGAGGCTCAGGCAGTCTCTTAACCATAATCCCCTGTAAAATAAAAATCAAAAAGCACATCATGTCCTTCTAACATACAGCGGTACAGAATATACATTGTCATTCCAAAAGCGAGGAAAGGGAACGTAATGAGGAAACACTGGACCAAAGCAAGATCAAAAACCAACCAGGCAAACTGCAAATTCTGCAGCTCCATGTCTGATGTTCAAAGGATTATTAGCTGGCCCTTCCCTCCTAGCTTCGCTGAGTATGACCCCTCTCCCCCTCCTCTCGTTCCACACTCAGTCTGCAGCTTTCCTTAAGTATCCCATAGCACTAGCATCTCCAACATCTTGGGATCCCTAATGCAAGTCGGGCTTCACCTTCACAGCTTCATGCAATGGCGACTCCCCTGCCAAATCCTGGCTTCAGTGGCTTTCCTTAACTGTTGGGATCCCTAATGCAAGTCGGGCTTCACCTTCACAGCTTCATGCAATGGTGACTCCCCTGCCAAGTCCTGGCTTCGGTGGCTTTCCTTAACTGTGGAGAGAGTGTCTAAATCCTTTTCCTGTATCCTTGACTCTAAATCCAGAACCCCATGGCTGAAACTACCAAGTTCTGCTTGCTGGAGCTGAAAACTGGCCCCCTTCTTGAATTATGTTCGCATAAACTTTTCAGTGTTGCTTAAGCCTAGGAAAGCCCTCAGCCCTTGCACAGGCCGCAGGGTTAGCTGGGTGGGGTCTTGCCTTCAATCATCACTCTGTATTCCATTTGGCATCAAGATTTAGTTTAAGCTTTTTATTTCCTTGAGTAGAAGACGTGATTCCAACTTTACATTCCCTGGTGATCCTTCTCTTCTCAAACTGTACATTTTATATTTCTCTTTTCCCTGCCTATGCCTTCTCATTGTAGATCTGCATAAAAATAATCACTACCAAGCATGCAACACAGTCAATACTAGGCTGTCTTGAAATTTCCACTGCTAAAGGCCATAGTCCAAAACTTTTCAATTTGGCTTTAAGCATATTTTCGGGGCAAGGGCATAAAGCAGCCACATTCTTTGCCAAAACACTACAAGAATGGTCTCCACATCAATTGCTAATATTCTCCCTTTCTGAAACCTCTTGAGTCAGGCTTCCATGGTCCAAATTTCCCTCAGCACACTGTCTTTCCTGTTGCTACTAGGATAGCCAATTAAGGCCCAATTAAAATGATTAACCCCATTCCTAGTCCAAAGTCCCAAAGCTTATGAAACAAGGTCTCACTGGGCCTGGAGATGACCAAATGGGCTAGACTGGGTGGCCAGCAAATCTCGGGGATCCTCCTGCCTGCACCTCCCCAGCTCTGGAATTATAAGCATGTACATTTTCACTTGGGCTCTCTAATCAATCTCAGGTCCTCATGATGGTATGGCAAGTGTTCTTCCCACTGAGCCATTTGTTCCCAGCCCTGTTCTGGATTTTTATTTCACTTCTTGAATGCATGATTCTATTGCCTTGACAGTGCCGTGGTCTTGAGACTGCAGCTATAAACCTGCCCTTGTCTTCTGGCTTGCCTGTCCTTTCTCTTAGGTTCTTTTCCTGTCTTTGTTCTTTGCTCTTCTGTAATGTTTTGTATTTTGTCCGGTGTGAGTATCCTTTAATTATCTAGCTTAGGGTTTGGAAACCTCCAATCTGAGTATGCTTGTCTCTCATCTATTTAATAACAATTCAGCCTTCGTCTTCACAAATATTCTCTTTGTTGATTCTGCCGTGAAGTTCTGCGCTTCAGGATGCAAGGTAGGAGATCTTACTATGAACTTTGGGATTCTTCTGTCCTATTTATGCTTTGTTTCTTAAGTCCCTTTCTCAACTCACTAACCTTTCTTTAATTGTGTATAAACTGCCATCATCTCTTTGACTTTGTGTTTTGGGATAAATTACATTTTCATATATTGAATATATTCGTACTTTTTCAAAAATATATTTGTTTTTATTTAAAAGCACTTGTCCAGTCATTTTATAGTTTATTATTAGTATCCCGGTATCTTCAAGATTTGTTTTGTTTTTAGTTCTGAGGCTCAAACCCCATCTCTTTCATATACCATGCAAGCAATCTCCCTCTTCTTATACCTTTAAAGAAGCAGTCAGGGATTGAAGAGCTAGCTCCTGAGCAAGAGAATGAGAAGCTGAGTTTCTCAACACCCTGCTAAAAGTCTGGGCATGGCCAGGTATGTCTTGGGCACCCATGCTGCAGGAGGGAAGACACAGGAGGATCACTGGGGAAGCTGGTCACCAGTCCAGCTCCAGGTGCTCTGACAGACTTTGTTTCTAAAGGGAAAGGTCGAGGGATAAAGCAGGACATCTGAGGTCCTACTCTGGCTTCCACAAGCATGGTGGAATTAGTCAATAGCACCCCCCCCCTTTTGTGTGGTTTAAGCCTGGGTTCAAATACCTGAAGGATGGCAACACCATCTCTTCTCTGTAGAGTGGCCAGTTTTTACTTTTCCCCAAATGTAGCTCCATTTCTTGAGATATTCCATTCTCTGGCTTCCCACAAGATTCAAAAGGCCTCTTTAGACAGGTCCAACCTGCAGACTGATGGCTCATGTGGGCCACGGGAGCTCTGAGTGCAGCTCAACACAAAATGGTAAACTTACTTGAAACATTATGAAGGGAAGGTTTTTTTAGATTAAAAACCATGTTCATGTCATGTGGTGGTGGCACATGCTTAAACCCAACACTCGGGAGGCAGAGGCAGGCGGATCTCTGAGTTTGTGACCAGACTGATCTACAGATTGAGTTCAAGGACAGCCAAGGAAACAGAGAAACCATGTCTTGAAAAAATATTTTTTAAAAGTGTTCATTATCTTTTTTTTATTTAAAAAAAACTATTTACAAGCAACTCAATTACATGGTTCTCAAGAACGAACTTTGTAGATGACAGAGCCTGTGGCAAGATGAGGTTGACACGCCTGGTAGAGCACATGTGCAGGCAGGCCTTGGTTCAGTTAGCCAGTCCTACCACAAGGGGACAGTGTGAAGCAACAGAAGGGAAACCAAGAGAAAGAATTTTAAACCATGCCCCAGAATTTAACAAAACTTCAGTAATTTATCCTTGAGATTTAGAGCTCGACTTCTCGTGCTTGCTAGGCATTCACTCACCATCGAGCAAAGCCTTCAGTCCAGAACAACGTTTAACCATTGTGTGAATTTCCATCAGATTCTGCTAGCCTGTACTAGTTCTAATCAAACACTGCAATCACAGAGTGGAAGTACTGCCAGATTTTTCCATTATGAATTTAATTTACTTAAATAGAGTTTATCTTTACCAAAAAACTGTGGTTATTTCTTTTGAATAAACTGCAATGGGTAGAGATGCTGGCTAAATTCCTCAAGAAGGATGCATTATTTTCCAATGTGCAGTATACATTTTATTGCATTATACTTTATATTATCTTCATTATGCTCATTTCTGTGTTAATTACTTGGGCTACAGTGGGCTGACTCTTTTATTCACACGTTTATCCCCTTTCTGATCTTGATTTTCCAGTGATACCCTTGATGTAGAATGTTTTCTGAATTGTTAGTCTTTAGTTTGGATCCTGTCACCCATAGGATAAGAAAGCACTGCAAAAGAATTAGTATAATTCTGTTTTTAACAAGTATTTTCATTTCTTTTAAAGCCCTCTTTTCTGCCCCCTCTTCACGATCCCCTGGCTCTTTTCATTCCCCAGTTTACACGGGGTCCCTGTGAAGAGTCTGTGGAAGCATCCAGGTCAGACTGACAGTCCTCGGGACAGGACCCTGGACCCTGGACTCCATCATCTGACAAGGCAGCGCCCCGCCCCCAGCATCCCATAGGCTCTGCTTGGTGCACTAGATTCCATTCACTCTGTCCTGCAGCTGTTCTGAATTCACCCCAGAGCCACGTTTCCTGTCACTGCATCGCCACGTTAAACAGCACTGGCATTCTGTAAGACTGAGGAGGAGATAAACAGTAAGTGAGCAGAAAGAGAAAAATGAGGCAGGAACTCTGAGGCTTGGGTGGGGAATTAATGTGAAATAGATTCCATTGTTTGGGATCAAGTCCTTGTATTATTTCTAGTGCGTCAGGGATAGTGATGCCACCAGAAGTTCCTTTATCGTACAGGATTGCTTTAGCTAACCTGAGTTGTTGTTTTCCATATGAAGTTGAGTTGCTCTTTTGAGGTCTGTGAAGAATTGTGTTGGGATTTTGATGGGGATTACATTGAGTCTGTAGATTGCTTTTGGTAAGATTGCCATTTTTACTATGTTGATTCTACCTACCCAAGAGCAAGGGCGATCATTCCATTTTCTCATATATTCTTCAGTTTCTTTCTTTAAAAACTTAAAGTTCTTGTCATCCAGGTCTTTCACTTGCTTGGTTATAGTTACCCCAAGATATTTTATATTATTTTTGGTTCATGGTCTATCAGTTGGCTCCATTGGTATGATTCTGTGGTGAGGCAAAACACCATGGAGAAGGGGACACGTGACAGAGGAGGCCACTCCCGTCATCAAGGCCAGAAAGCATAGAATGAGACAAGGAGGAACTTGGAACAAGATATAGCGTCTAAGGACATGCTCCCAGTGAGCCACTTCTTTGACCTAGGTCCAAACTCTGAAAGTTTCTATCATCTCCCAGGAATGTTATCAAAGTCTGAATCTATTGTGGATTAATGCATTGATTAGATCAGAGCCCCAGGATCTAAACACCTTTCAATGTGAAGAAAGCCTTTAATCAACAAGTCTTTACAAGATGATGGGAAAATATCATACACAAGCCAGAGCAATATTAAAAGCATGACATCTTACTCAGGGCTCTATGTGGTGGAGATTTTGGTTGTACGCATCTAGTAATATTTAGAGTCCACGATGAAAATAACCATAAATAATTGCCAGTGAAGGAATTTGCAAACTGAAATGATCGCCCATTAGTCAAAACTTTGTAGAAATGGAAATGTTATCATACAGCTGGAAGCAAGGCACTTCCAGTTTCTTCTGGACTTGGAACACACAATTTGTACACGTGTGCGAGATAGATGCTTGCTCCAACACTTTCTCCCGTGCCTGTGCACAGCTCTTTCCAAGGCCTCATGAGTTTCACTTCCTGCCTTTGATAGTCCCTGTCCAAAACATTAATGCTAACTCCAGTACACTTAAACTACAACCAAAAGCCACGTTTGTCTTAAGCAGCTTTTGGTCACTGTGACAAATATCTGGGAGAAATAATCTACAATGAAAAGAAGGTTTATTTGGGCTCATGATTGTTAAAAATTAAAATGGATAGTTAAAAAATGTTCTAAAAATACAATAAACCCGTGCATTCATAAGCAGATTCTGGCTGCCAAGGAAGGAGCAGATCCTTCTCCTGTCACAGCAGTCCTCCCAGAAGTAGAAGGGGAGAAGCCTCTAGCTCACGTCCAGACTGCTCCGACCGTGAGCTTCAGCTGGGTAAGAATACAATATTCAACTTTGAATGCTAAATGCTGGCTTAAAAACTCTTTTTTAAAGTAGCATGCTAAAATGATCAGTTTATAAAAATGATGATATGCTTACAAGTTCCTGTTTAGAATGGGTAGAGAGTAAGAAACTGTGGAACGCACAATCCTCAAAGGGACATCTGTAGCTCAGCCCTCTCCCCAAGGCTCAGGAATCTTCAGGGAATATGGAGCAGAAAGATTTCAGTGTCAGGGGTGGTTGATGACTCCAAGGAAACAGTGTTTGCTGGACCCAGGAGGGAAGCTCCAGGCATGCACTCACAGCTGTTGTGGGAGTGTGTACAAGACCTGTTCAGTTGTTCTGACTGGGATGCTCTGGACCTCAAAACAGTTTGGAGTTTCATTTCTCTGATGGCTAGGGATATCACATGCTTTTAAAAATAGTTACTGTCCATTTGTCTCTCTCTCTCTCTCTCTCTCTCTCTCTCTCTCTCTCTCTCTTTCTTTCTTTCTTTCTTTCTTTCTTTCTTTCTTTCTTTCTTTTAAAAAACTGTCTATTCAATGAATTGGCCAAATCACTGATTAGTAGTTTACTTTTCATGGTATTTGATTTGCAACTCTTTGTAAATTATGGTTATTAGTCCTCTGTCTGAAGTACAGCTAGTAAAGATTATCTCCCATCCTGTCTGATCTCTTGATGACTTTTTGTATTTTATTTTATTGCATGTAGAAACGTTTTAGGAATTCCATCTTGTTGATACCTGGGGCTGATTCCTGTATTATTGGTGATATATCCAGAAAGTTCTTGTCCACCGTAGTCTTAAAGAGTGTTCACTATGTTTTCATCTAAAAGTTCCAGTACTTCAAGTTTGAAACTAATGTCCTTTATCCATTTGGAACTGGTTTTTGTGCAAGGTGAGTGTTATGAATCAACTTTCATCTTCTGTAGGTAGATATTCAGTTTTTCCAGCGCCATTTGCTCTCTATGCCTTTTCCCCTTTTGCTGTGATTTAATCTATACCTTTATTTTTTAATGTGTGTTATTCAGATTAGCAGCAACGTTTATTGGGAGCTTGTTAAGAATGCAGAATCTCAGGCCCTTCACATATCTTTTGCAAGTAGTTGTGGGCTGGAGATAGTTTCTTGGTTAGAGATGGGAGATCATGCCCACTTCTCCTTCTAGGTGCTGGGAACCCATTTTACTTGAATCTGTGCAGGAGGGATCACTATGCCCAATTTAAAACTGTACTACAGAGCTATAGTAATAAAAACAGAATTGTATTGACCGCAAAACAGACACATCGAGCATTGTAATGGAATTGAAAGTACAGACATAAACAAATCAGCACACCTATGAACACCTGATTTGATTTTAATAGAGAAGCCAGAATCACACACTCAAAAAAGACTGCATCTTCAACAAATGGTGCTGATCAAACAGTATGACTGTGTATTAAAGAATCCAAATAGATCCATATTTATCAACCTGAACAAAACTCAACTCCAAGTAGATCAAAGACCTCAAATTAAGGGCAGATATCCTGAATCTGATAGAAGAGAAAGTATAGATTAGCCTTGAACTCACTGGCACTAAAAAAAGACTTTCTGAACAGAACACCATTAGCCCAGGCACTAAGATCAATGATTAATAATGGGACCTCATGAAGCTGAAAAACTTCTTCATGGCAAAAGGACTTTGTCATTTGGACAAAGTGACAACCTATAGAATGGGAAAAGATTTTTACCAACTCCACATCTAATAGAGGACTAATATCTAAAAATATATGAAGAAATAAAAAACACAAAACATCCAGATATTGAGAAAACCAATAATCCAATTAAAAATGGGGCATGGATATAAATAGAGAATTCTCAATAGAGAAAACTGAAATGGCTGAGAAACTCTTAAAGAAAGGTTCAGTATCCTTAGCCATCAGAGAAATGCAAATCAAAACCACTTTGAGATTTCATATTAAACCAGTCTGAATGGCCAAGATCAATAAGACAAATGTCAGCTATTGTGAGGAAAAGGCAACAGTCATCCATTGCTGGTGGGAGTGCAAACTTGTACATCCATTATGAAAATCAGAGAGCGGTTCCTCTGGAAGATAGAAATTGATCTATCTCGAGATTCAGCTATAACTCTTGAGCATATACCCAAAGGATACTTCATCATATGACAGAGACACTTGCTCAACCATGTTCATTGCTGCACTATTCATAATAGCCAGAAAGTGGAAGCAGCCTAGATGTCCCTCAATAGAAGGATGCATAAAGAAAATGTTGCACACACACACACACACACACACACACACACACACACACACACACACACACACATATTGGAATATTATTCATCCATTAAAAATGACACCATGAAATTTGCAGGTAAACAGATGGAACTAGAAAATAAATCACCCTGAGTGAGGTATCTCAGACTCAGAAAAACAATATGGTATGCATTCATGCATGTGTGGACATTAGCTGTTAAATTAATAATAACCAAGCTATAATCCATAGAACCACAGTGGGTAGGTGTGGATAGAGTAAGGGACTAGAGGGTGCAGATGGATCTCATTAGGAAAGGGAAATAAGAGTGGACGGTTATAGATGGAGGTGGGCTGGAGCAAGAGGATCAAGTGGGGAAGGGGAGGAGAGAGGAGATGAAGTAGGGAATGTGGGAAGAGACATAAAATTAAGGGCCATTTTGGAGATATGGAAACCTAATACAGTAGAAGCTTCCTAAAATGTATACATATAGAAGAGCTATGTAAATGAAATTGCTAAGTAATGGGGGAGACAGTGTTCCAAATGGCCATCTCGTCAACAGATGAAGCTTTCTGGAGCTGGATTGGATTATATCTAATTGAGTTGTTGGCCAAAGGGTTTCTATGGGACTCCCCAAACAATCCAGACTTTTCTCAAGACAAGAGGTTGCTCTCTACAAACTGACAACAAGGGCCTATTGCTAAAGACAACAGCTGCACAACTTATTGAATATGGGGATGTCTTTCGATAAAGGAGCTAAAAGTATACAATGGAAAAAAGAGAGCATCTTCAACAAAATGTGCTGGCAAAACTGGATGTCAATCTGTAGAAGAATGAAAATAGA
>NC_022009.1:19195731-19214500 GCF_000317375.1 Microtus ochrogaster | reverse complement strand
ACTGGACTTGCTGAGCATAGCGGACAATGAGGACTACTGAGAACTCAAGAACAATGGCAATGGGTTTTTGATCCTACTGCACGTACTGGCTTTGTGGGAACCTAGGCAGTTTGGATGCTCATCTTATTAGATCTGGATGGAGGTGGGTGGTCCTTGGACTTCCCACAGGGCAGGGAACCCTGTTTGCTCTTCAGGCCGATGAGGGAGGGGGACTTGATCGGGGGAGGGGGAGGGAAATGGGAGGCGGTGGCGGGGAGGAGGCAGAACTCTTTAATAAATAAATAAATTTAAAAAAAAAGAAAAAAAAGAATATGGGGATGTCAAGCTGGTGTCTACATGGAGCCTTCACCTCTAGGTTCTAGTGTCCCTGGTACTCTGTACACTACCAAAGAGATATATAAACATTAAACCAACCACAAACCCTTTGATCTACAATGGCGTCTTGCTAGATAGGCTAGGACAATGGTGGCACCAAACTTGTAGAAGTGACCAACAGATACCCCCTTGACTGAAGCCCCACTCCACAAAATGGAACCCATACCTGACACTTTTGGGGTGATCAAGAACCAGAGATTAGATAGTCCAGGGACCTAAAGTAAAACCAAATAATAATGCTCTAAAAAAAAATCAGCAAACAGACAAAGCAAAACCCGTAGTGATATAATGACTCATAAAGACATTGTGATGTACTCATAGATCAGGGCCTTATCTGAGAAGCTTCCTCCTACAGCAGATGGGAACAAATACAGATACCCACAACCAGATAGTACGCAGAAAGTGAGAGACATTGAAACATTCACTCAGGCCTAAATGAGATGTCTCCGTCAAATTCCTACCCTCAGAGTTTAGGAACCCCACAGGAGGAAGAAGAGGAGGCAGAAACAGTGAAAAGCCAGAAGACATAGAGGACACCAAGACACATGGCCCTTTCAATCAGTAAGATCAAAGCTCACAGAGTAGAAACTGGGGCAGCACGCACAGGGCCGGCGCCATTCTGCATTAGCTCCTTTTCCTATATATTATAGCTTCCAGTTTAGTGTTTGATGGGATTCCCGAGTGGACAAATGAGTGGGTCTCTGATTCTTCTGCCTTCTTTTGGGCGCTTTTCCTTCTGTTTGCCTTATCCAGCTCTGATGGGATAGTTTTCATTTCATCTTATTACATTTATTTTGTTATATTTTATGATCAAGCCTTAGAAGCCTGTTCTTTTCCAATTGGAGACAGAAAAGGAGTGGATCTCCATGCGAGGGAACAGGGGAGGAACTGAGAGAAGAGGAAAGGGAAACCATAATCTGGATATATTACGTGAGAAAAGATTCTATTTTCAATAAAAGGACTGAAAAATATCTCTTTTTCCTGTCTGTATTTTTGTTTTCTTTGTCAGAATCGAGGTGCCCACAGATGTATGAGCTTTTGTCTGGGTCTTTAATTCAATACAATTGATCAACATGTCTGGTTTTATGCCAATGCCCTGCTTTAAAAAATCTTAATATAGCTCTCTGTAGTACAATCTGAAATAGAGGATAGTGATACCCCAGCAGTTCTTTTGTTATTCAGGATGATTTTAGCTCTCCTGGATTTTTGTGTTTCCATAGGAAGCTGAAAATTGTCCTTTCTGTTTCTGTGAAGAATTGCGCTGGGATTTGGTTGGGGATGGCATAAATCTTTCCATTGCTTTTGGCAGGGTGGCCATTTTCACTAAACAAGTCCTACCAATCCATGAGCATGGGAGATCTTTCCGTCTCCTGACGGCTTCTTCACTGTGTGAGGTTTTATTATAGCAGTCTTTGACTTACCGGGCTAGAGACACACCAAGTTATTCCGTTTTGTTTTACTTGGAGGCTACTGGGAAAGGTGTTGCTCCCCTGAGTTTTCCCTCAGGCCGTTTGTCATTTGGGTGTCAGAGGCTACTGGTGTTTGTGCGCTCACTCTGTGTCCTGCTACTTTGCTGAAAGCACTTAGCAGGTGTAGACGTTTCCGGTGGAGTAATTAGGATCTCTGATGCAGACAATCCTATCGGCCGCAAATAAAGAGACCTGACCTCTCCCTTTCCTATTTGATCTCCCGTAGGTGTCTTAATGCTCTAGCTAAGACTTCAAGTACTAGAGTGGATGGTATCAAGAGCGTTCCTGATTTTAATGACTAGGCTTTGAATTTCTCTCTGTTTAGGTTGGTGTGGCTGTGGGCTTATTGTGTGTTGCCTTCAATATGTTGAGGTATGTCCCCTGTGTCCCTAATATCTCCAGGACTTTTATCATGAAGGGATGTTGGGTTTTGTGAAAGGCCCTTTATTGCAGCTAATGAGATGATCATGTGGCTTTTGTGGTTCATTTTACTTAGGGGTATATTATGCTTATCAATTTTCATTTGTTGAACTGTCCCTGTATCTCTGGAATGAAGATCTCTTGATCATGGCGGATAATCTTTTTGATGTGTTCTTGTCTTTGGTTTGCAAGTATTTGATTGAGAAAATTTGAATGTATGTTCATGAGGGAAATTGGACAGTAATTCTCTTTCTTTGTTGGGTCTTTGTATGGTTGAGGTATTAGGTTAATTATGCCTCATAAAAAGTAGTAGAAGTGTCTTTTTTGTTTTCACTTTGCAGAAAATTTGAGGAGTATTGGCATATTTCTTTGAAGGTCTGGTAGAATTCTACACTGAATCCATATGGCCCCAGATTTTTATCTCTTTTAAAAATTTTTTTTTTGGTTGGGAGACTTTAAATTACTGCTTCTATTTCTCTAGAGTTATGGATCTGTTTAAATTGTTTAACTGATTTTGATTTAACTTTGGTAAATGGTATATACCAAAAAATATTCATTTCTTTTAGGTTTACAAGTTAGGTGAACTAAAGATTTCTAAGTATGTCCTTAAGATTCTCTGGATTTCCTGTGTCTATTGTGATGTCCCTGTTTTGTCTCTAATTTTATTAGTATGGATTTCTTCTTTCCATCTTTTGTTTTATTTGGCTAAGGGTTTATTAATCTTATTGATTTTCTCAACCAACTCTTTATTTAATTGATTCTTATTTTTCTTAGTATTATTTTTATGTTTTTTGCTTCTATTTTGTAAACTAACTATAACCCTGAATTTGATTATTTCTAAAATATATCCATGTGTGAAGACAAGCTAAGTGAAATTGCCAAGTAATGGGGGAGACAGAGCCCCAAACGGGACTTCTCTTTTCACCATAGTTACATCGAATTAAGCTGTTGGACAAAGGTGCCCTACTGGAACCTCCCAACAACATAGGCTATTGCTGACACAATAGGTTGTTCTCCACAAACTGACAATTAAGCCCTGTTGCTAAAGACAACACACATATCTCATCAGACACAGCAAAGAGAAGCTGTCACCTCCCTGAAGCCTTCACCACTACAGACCGTGTTCACGGTACTGAAAGGTACTCTGAATGCTACCAGGGATGACAGGTAAACACCAACGCAATTAAACGCTCTTTGATCTATAATGATGACACACCTGCCAGATTCTCTAGTGCAGCAGCAGAGTGAATCTTGCGGTAGTAATCAGTTACTGCACTGGATTTAAAGCCCACTCCCCAAAGTGGAACCCGTTCCTGACACTACTAAGGTGGCCAAGAACCCGAGACCAGATGGGCCACGGCCTAGGGAAAAAACCAAATACGATTGCTCTGCTAAAGGAACACAATAATAAAACGACTCTTAATGACATTCTGCGATACTCATAGCTCAGTGCCTTGCTCTGCCGCCATCAGAGACGCTTCCTCCTGCAGCAGACGGGAGCAAATACAGAGACCCCAGCTGGGCAATGAGCAGGGAACCTTGGAATACTTAGTCCTCTCAGAGCTCAGAGAAATCTGAATATAAGGAGGGAGAAGGAGTGTAAGAGCTAAGCAGGATTGGGGGCACCAGGGAAGCAAGGCCTTCTATACACAGAAAGACTGATGTGATGTAAGCTCACAGAGACTGGCAGCCTGCACTGAACCCACACAGGCCTGCGACAGATGGGGTCACAGTGCTGATAGAAGAGGACACAATGCCCCATTCCTAACCCAGAAGCTATCTCTAATTGATAACTACTCACGAGTGAAAGATTAGTTCTAACAGTCTCTCATAAGGTCAGGCCACAGGCCCAGCTGTAATGTCCAACACAAAATGAACTTAATGGCATATTTGGACGTTTTTCATTTCATAACGTCTTATCAGGGACTCTTGTATTTTTCTTTCTTCCTTTCTTTTTTTAACCTTAAAGGTCTTTTGTGTATATGTATGTATGTATATATATAATATATATATATGTGTATGTAAACATACATATATACACATACATATTAGATTCCAGTTTTGAGTTTTTACTGGATTCCTGTGGGTATGATTCTTTCTCACCCTCTCTCAATTTCACTATCTCCACAAGCATGCTGGCTTCTTGTGTGCCCGTTTGTGACCTTCCTAGCAGGAGATGGTTGCCACAGATCTAGACCGTAAGACTTCACACAACGTTCAACAATGAGGAACAGGGCACAATGGAAAACTTTTACATTCATCAGGAAAGGGAAAAAAAACAGGGTTTGGCCTGTGCTCATGGCAGAAACCGAATGACACAACCATGTCTAACCGTGAGACTAAAAGGCAAGCATCCAGTCAAGAGGGTGGAGTGTAGGATTTCACAACTGCCTGGGGCAAATCACAATTGATGTTTCTCCCTACCATTTTGACATAGTTTGGAAACATACTCTCTTGCTCAGGCCAATGCAAAGGAAGGGGGAAGTGGTCATCGGGCAACTAACATCTCCCATCACTCACGTGATGGGGTATCATCCTCAGAGCTCTGATAAGTAATAACAGGCAATGCAACTTCCTGTGCCCTATAGTGAAGGCTGGTCAAGAAGTAGGTGAGGTCTGTATGTAGCTCCTGCTTTTGTCTTAGTCACAGAATGGAAAAGATGACAAAGATACCCAAGCTATAGGGCTATACAAAACAGATAAAAATCTTCTATAGATAGATTCATTGCAAAACACCATTAAGATGATGAGACTGGCTGAAAAATAAAGAGGCAGAAAAGATCAAATTTCTGGTAGGATCTTTGTTGAAAGAAGCTCCCCTTACCCTTTAAGACAAACAAGCAAAACCATCCCCTTAATCTTTAAGACAAACAAGCAAAACCAATCAGCCAAGTCCCTCTAGGAAGACCAACGTAGGAGGTCAATGATTAGGAAGCATGTGTGATGATGAGCAGCCCCCAAACCTTTTAATACGATTTGTATGTTTGTCTGTGTCCCTTAACTTGCACCGCGTGTGAAAATAAGACTAACAGCTACATGCCAAATACAACAATTTACTTTTAATCTGGATCCTTAGGTCTCCTGCCCCATCCTCATTGGTTGAGACCTTATGAATTGGGGAGGGGAGTCAAGAAGATGCCCTAACTGTAGCACAGTACTGTTTAATCCAGGAAACAGCCAAATGGGACATAATCTGAGCTTTTCTGACCACAGTTTCTCTCTGGGCTAGATTCTTTGGTGCCACTGGAGCCTAGAGGCCAGTCTGTGACCTTACAAAGCAGGTCTGTGTGGAGACAATTCCTATGTATTAGTCAATATAAAAATTACTCCACAGAGCCTACTTATGAAGTGAACAACTCCACTTAGAGTGCAGTTCTGGGGACAGGGCGTCCAGGAGTTGTAGTGAGGACTTGGTGAAGATCTGTCCTTAGCTGCATCATTTTATGCTGTAGAGGAAATGGGAAGATTCAGGGTGGGGCAAACAACTGGTCACCTTGCTGGGCAAGAGCAAAGAGAGGTGGGTAGTAGACTTGCTCCTTTTTTTTTCTTTTTTTTTTTTTAATTTTTATTGAGAAAAAGAAAAAAAGTTTCCACCTCCTCCCAGCCTCCCATTTCCCTCCCCCTCCTCCCATCCTTCTCCCCCTCCCCCACTCCTCTCCCTCTCCCTCTCCAGTCCAAAGAGCAGTCAGGGTTCCCTGCCCTGTGGAAAATCCAAGGTCTTCCCCCCTACGTCCATGTCTAGGAAGGTGAACATTAGACTTGCTCCTTTTATGACTCTCCTCTCTGGCAAGCTCAAGGGGTCATACTTGAGAACTACCTTCTGTGAGTAGGTCCCCAGGATCTAAGGCTCTCTCACTAGGTTCCACCTTTCAAGGGTTCCCAGCCATACCTGCTAAGGACCAAGCTGCCAAGACGTGGCTCTTTGGCTCTGACACAAACCATGTCTAAGCCGTAATACTACATTATACTGAATTGAAATTAAGATACAGAATGATTGCTTCTGACTGGTATAGGGCACACTAAGTTTATATGTGTATTAACTAATCTTAGAAACCCCGATAACAGTTTTCCTCTCAGATTGTGGTATTTGGATATTTATTATCTTGGCAATTTTATGCACGTCTGATTTCCGCACATATTGCTTTCAGAATTGGGTAAAAAAAATCACTAGTGGAGTGTTTTCTTTTGGTAATGAGTGTCACCCGAGCAGATGCTGTTATAACAGCTGACCTGAGCCCCAGAGTGGGAAGCCCTAAACTTTTCAATGGCTGTTCTCTTGTCTTCGAGTGGTGGGTTGCTCAGCACGCCTGGGGACATGACTGATAGATCAGACCCAGAAGCTGTGTGCCGACTTCCTGAGGAAGAGGCTGCCCAGGAGCCTGGAGTTTGTCATGTCTTGCCCAATGCTGCTTTTCCACCTCTGTGGAAATTATCAGATGAATCACTATGCTCCTGAACAGAACGTCCTTCAAGTTCCTGTACAATTATCGTGGATCAATCAAAATAAAGTAACACTTAAAAAAAAAGCACAGTGATTCAAGAAGACACTTTATTACTGCAGCTTTATTTCCTTGAAACTGTGGACAAAGGCAATAGACAGAGGGCTCCTTTCCCTATGAAAAATAGCAGCCTGCCATTAGGAAGAAGAGCGATCAAGCCAGGTGAAAGAAGGGTATATTATCTTAGGAAAAAAAAATACAGGACTGTAGGCTGCTGGGTGTCTCTCTCCACCTCAGCTCTAACAGTGATGGCTGCTTTTTTATCCGTTAGACAGGGCCACAGGCGCTCCTCTGCCTCACACAATGTTCGATTCCATCCTAGTCAGCACACAATTGTCACCTCTGTAGAGAGACCACTGAAAGACAGGCAGAGAAGCTTCCAATAGAAAGCGAGTTCAGGTTGACGTGACGCAAGCGTCACAGACTGGGGTAGCCTAAACAACAGTCTCAAAGTCCAAGATGAAAGTGCTGGCTTCTGTTGGGGGGAATACCTGGTTTTCAGAGTGGTACCACCTGGCTCTGTCCTCGTAGGAAGAGGGAAGAAATAGCTTGTTCCCTTCCTTTCCTCATAACAACATCGGTTTCATCGCTGAGGCTCTATTTCATGTCCTCCTCCAAACCGAATTCTCTCTCCAGGGCTACATCTCCAAAGAGCATTTCTTAAGAGCCTCTCTCTATAGCTAAATTTCCTCCATGACGGAATCCTCACTATGGTCATTCTCTGAAGCCTTTCCTGGCCGGAGCTTCAGTCACAGGGCTTTTTTGTACCTTAAGCTCATGAATATAAGCCTTAGTTCACTGTTTACTGTCCTCCATTGTCACAGACACACAGTGAGGGGAGGGACTTTCTTGTGTTTGCTGAATATATAATATATAATCGAAACCTATACCCCCATAGGAAATTCCACAATGAACGAAGGGATGAATGGATGGGTGGATGAACAAATCACACCCCCCCCCCCAGACCCCATCACATATGAGGTGGGTTTGTGGCTGCCTTCTTGCCTCTCATCAAAGTGAGATGCTCAGGTGAATGGGTGGGAGATCATGCTGGGTGATACCATGTTTGCCCCCTCTACTGCATCAGCAGGGCACGCAACAGTCATCTCTCCTTTCTATTCTTTCATTATTATTGTCATCGTCAACAACAGGTTCATCATCATCATAATCATTTTTAATTGAAATAGAATTAACACCACTTTCCCCTCTATTTCTGCCCTCCAATGTTTCCCATGTCTCCTCCCTCAAAACCCTCTCATGTGCTTCACTCTTAAAGTGATAGTCTCTTGCCGGGCGGTGGTGACGCACGTCTTTAATCCCAGCACTTGGGAGGCAGAGGCAGGCGGATCTCTGTGAGTTCGAGACCAGCCTGGTCTACAAGTGCTAGTTCCAGGACAGGCTCCAAAACCACAGAGAAACCCTGTCTTAAAAAACCAAAAAAAAAGATAGTCTCTTTTTGATTATTATGGTTATGTATGTGAGTATAAAATATGACCTTCAAGGCCTGTTGTTGTTATTGGTGTAAATGTGCTTTCAAGGCTGACCACTCTGCCCTGGACAACATTAAAGAGTTTCATTTCTGGGAGATACTAATTCTCCTTCTCCCAGAAATAACTAGACCCCTGTAGCTCTTGGCTTAGAGGTGGGACCAGTGAGCATTTCCCCCTTCCATCCTAACATGTCTAGTGATAGTGCCTTGTCATGGTCTTGCTTACACAGCTATTTCTAGGAGAGACTGTTTCACTGAGGACTTCCTGGTGTTTTGAATATCACAGCAAACTCCATTGGACAAAATAGATCAACAGATGAAGAAGCTTACAGAACACCAAATAGACAAGACCAAAATCTTCCCCTCATCACATAATAATCAAAACACTAAACATACAGAATAAAGAAATACTATTTAGAGCTGCAAAGGAAAAAGACCAAGTAATGTATAAACACAGATCTATCAGAATAACACCTGCGTCCTCAATGGAGACTCTGAAACCCAGAAGGTCCTAGACAGATGCTCTGTAGACAATAAGAGATCACAGATGCCAGCCCAGACTACTATACCCAGCAAAACTTTCAATCACTATAGACAGAGAAAACACGATATTCCGTGACAAACCCGGATTTAAACAGCACCTAGCCACAAATCCAGCCCTACAGAAAACTCTAGAAGGAAAACTCCAGCTCAAGTAAATTAGCTACACCCAGGAAAACACAGGCAATAGATAATCCTACACCAGCAAATAACAAAGAAGGGAAACACACACATAACCATTAAAAAAAAACCAGAGGATAAAGAATTACTAGTCATCAATATCCCTTAGTATCAGTGGACTCAATAGAAAGGATATGAAAATTGGATCCATCCTTCTGCTGCATATAAGAAACACAGCTTAACTTCAAAGACAGAAACTAACTCAGAGTAAATGATTGGGAAAAGACTTTCTAATCAAACAAACCAAAGAAGCAAGCCAGTGTAGCTATCCTAATATCTAACAAATTAGACTTCAACCTAAAATTATTCAAAAGAGATGGAGAAGAATATTTCATATTCATTACAGGAAAAAAATCCATCAAGATAAAGTCTCAATTCTGAACATTTATGCCCCAAATACAAGGGCACCCACCTTTGTAAAACTAGTGGGAAACTTCAACACTCCCCTCTCACCGATGGGCAGGTCTGCCAGACATAAAATTAGCAGAGAAATAAGGAAACTAACAGATGTTATGAATCAAATGGGAAACAACCCTAGCACGCATTCTCTGTGAGTCCCTATCCAGTGATGTCCAGAGCTCTTACAGCTACCACAGTATCATGAGACAGGAGTAAGCCAAACATGGCCCTGTGGAATTTTCCACCTGCAAGATGGCTTCCCTTGAAAAGTGCCATGACGTAGTGGGAATTCCTTTCTGGTGGGCCCTAGGCTATTTGAAGAGCATTGTGGGAGTCACCGAGTGTACAAAAGTGGCAATTCATGGCTATGGGATGCTTCTGCTAACTATGGCAAGCAAGGGAGCTTAACGAGCTATTGTTCCTTTTAGTCCCTCGACCAGAGTGTTCCCAATAAAGGACAAAGACAAAAAATGGCACAAGTGCCTAAAGTCAGGCAGTCACCTTAGCTCTGGAAGCCTTGATCATCAATGCTCTCCTTTCCATATGGTTTGGCCCTTGCTCGAAAAGAGCTCTCTTAAAGGGGAAAACACTGGGATGTTCCCACCTCATGGATCCCCAGGATAGAAGTAAAAATTAGGTATGTCTTTACATTTATGCCAAGGGCTAGATGTACACTCTTGCTAGGGTGTATCTTATTACATTCAGATATCACTGGTAGTAACCAATACGCATTTTACTTCTTAAAATGCACAATGCCAGGCTCTTGGGAAGAGGCATTTAATGAAAATTTCATTTCAAAAGGCCCCAGATATTTGGTTTAATTAAAAGACATAAAGTTCTCCTCAAATAACTCCTCTGCAAATTCCAACAAATAAGCCCCTAAATACGTTTCTGTTTTGTCCCAGATCTTATTTTAAATATTTGAGGCTTGTCTCCATAGGGCTGGAGGCTAACTTCAGGGCGCATGCTTTCCTGAGACTCAGTGAGCATAGATTGCCCCATGGCTCTGAAGTGTTCCTCAGATGACGGGACTCGTTTCTAACACAGTTTCCACCAGAGAAAGAAGTCAAGTGCCCAGGCTGTCAAACACAGCTGTAAGCTGATGCCCTGAAGGGTTTTTCTAACTGTTGATTTGTCTATTTTCCTTGGTTTACACTTTGGAAGCCCACATAAATGTCTCCACTTAAAAAGAATACCACAGTGGCAGAGCCTAGACAATCACCACAACAGATGAATTCGTCTCGAAGGTTTTCCACCTCTCTCGCACACTTTTTGTCAGAGGGTTTGACTCAGCCCCTGTGGGCACCGGTTTCTTGCATGGAACTGTGAGCAGTAGGTGATTTCTATTACTTCTGACATTCTCCTGGCACACCTGACTGGCACATTTGAGTATAATTCTCCTGCCTCCTGGACTCTTCTAGAGACCAGTTATTTTTGCACCTGTCCGTTCTCAGAGAGACAAGATTCAAAAAAGTCACATTCCCATGAAAATCAGAAACTCAAAAATACATCCATTTTTCTATCATTCAACTTAGCTTTATGAGTTTTAGTCAATACAATAAAAGTGAGACGACCATTATAAATATGGGAAAACAACAAATTTAAAATTTTTAGTTTAAAGGGGTAGTTTCTTAAAGCAATTGAGGAATTTTGCTTTGGACCCACATTTCCTCATTGGTAGATCTGGTGCAATGGCATCAACTACACAGAACGGTCATGAAACTTAATGTGTGGACAATGCTTATCTCATTGTTAGTTGACCATCAACACCAGAACTTATTGTTGAAGGGATCAATCATATGAAGTGATTGGATACAGAATCAAATGTGGAAATTCATAATTTTAATTAACAGATATTTAAGTGTCAGGAGGATTAAATTTTGCTTTTAATAAAGATCAGAACTGAAAAACACACTACAAAGACTCTCACAAGAAAGGAAAAGGACAGCAAAGTTGAAGAGGAAAATCATCAGTATGATAAAAAGGTCAACAACAGCAAAGAACAATCCAGCAAGGAAACTGAGATTTTGAAAAAAATAATAGAAATGTGGAAATGAAAAACAGAACTGATGATGGAAGTTACAAAATAATTTCACACTAGTTTGGAATTATGTATAATAAAGGGTTATTTATTTAGGGATAGACTCACAGATCACAGTCCTATCACAATCCTCTGCATGAAATGGGGAACAAGAACAGAATCTAGCAGCCAGAAGCAAGAGAGCAGGAAAGCACATGCTATACAGCTGCATTTATAGTGTAAGAGACTACACCCAAGTGTTCTGGTATCTTAAAGGCTATTGACTGAAGGAACTCCCATAGCATCTCTCCATTTTGTTTAAATAAGAGAATTCCAAACCCAATACAAAGCTATACACACTAGGAACAGATATCAAATATAAAATTAGAATTACAACCAGCATAAACAATATTAAGCAAGGAACATATGTTAAATATTTTAATAAACATTCTATTCTAAGTCATCTAAGTCTTGTAATGGCTTGGCTAGATTAGAAGAGGAAGTAACTACGACTATCTAATTTTCAACCCCACTGAAGGCCTGAAAAGGGAGTTAATATTACTCAAGTAAGTAGAAAGTGTAATCAAGCAGTTTCCAAAATGTTCAGTAGATGACAGAGATAATTGGCTGCCTGAACAATCACATTTGTAATGTTGAAGCAACCAACTTTGGCTAAGACCTAGAGTAACTGACATGATTTTCAGAGGCAGGAAAATTTTCAGAACTATTTTACCCTGTCCTGGAAAGGTTTGGCAGTCTTTTTCTTAAATCCTGCTAGTCCAGTCCAGATATCATGCACTTTGTTAGTGGTCAAGGCATGGGTAGTTCCTTACCCAAAGGCCAGTTGTGCAAGAAGAAAACAAAACTCCAAGTAGAGCATCTTCAGTGCTCAACACTCTCTCAGGAATAAATTGGTACTGCCAGGAGCAATTGTGTTTCACATCAACAGAATCATAAGTTATTTAAATGTCATATGCTACATATCTTTGAAGTGGTTGAAGATTACCTATCTATGCAGAATATAATCTCTATGTATCTAAAGAACCTAATTAGTCTGACTAAAAGTATAACAAATATGAATGACTATTGACCTATTATACTTAATACCTATATAACTTAAACAACTGTCCAGTAAAGGAGGACAATGACCTCAAAATGTAAACAGTGTGTAAGTATCTTGATCAGAGTTAGAAATGTATATTGCAATATAATAAATATATCCTAAAATTTTATCAATATACAAAATATCTTAAGCAGAGGTAGAAACATGAATGCATATAATCTGACAAAATAAATTTGTATAGGTGTACAAATATTGTAAATAGAAATAGCATATCCAATATAACAAATATGACTTTAACTTGTATCAATATACAAAAAATCTATACCAATGTAAATTGTCTATAAGTAATAGCTCACAAGAATTTACTCTGTTGCTCACTATTATTACTATTAGTGTAAGTTCACACTAATCTACCTATTATCCCATTTAGTTTTCTGTATTTATTTATTTATTTGTTTGTTTGTTTGTTTTTTAGAGACAGGGTTTCTCTGTAGCTTTGGTGCTTGTCCCAGAACTAGCTCTTGTAGACTAGGCTGGCCTCGAACTCCCAGAGATCTGCCTGCCTCTGCCTCCCGAGTGCTGGGATTAAAGGCATGTGCCACCACCACCCGGCTTTATTTATTTTTTATGAGATCTCTGGGCCTACATAATTTCTACCCAAACCCCAAACCCTATATGAGTAATAATAAATCCCCAAATGGTGTTCCTAGCCCTGAGGACAACTTTGTTGGGAGAGGGTATGCCATCTTCTAGGATTGCTTCCAACTGTCACGGGGTGAAGTTCTTTCTTTGAGATCCTGTAAAAGTAAAATGATGGTTAAGTTTCAAGATTGCAGCTTTGTATAATTGCAAATGGTCTCTGAATAGTCGATAGGGTTTTACTGAAGTTCTTATTTGGAGTTCTATCCAGAATGTTGTAAGAGGGTGCACCATTTCAGCAGCTGGTACCCAAAAACCAGTCTCATAGTATTGCTAACAGCACCATGACGTCATATTGACCAGATGGAGTCATTGTGGGCCCCATATTCTTCTGGAAACTTCAGAGATTACTGCAGGAAAATCTACTGTTCAATGTAGAAAACTTCAACATTATTCATATAGACATATACTCAATGAAAGATATAATATAGACAAAATGGGCACAGAGAAAAGTAAAATATTGCCTTAAAATCTATCTTCTTTCTGTCTTATACCAGATGGCTCCTGACATGAGACAGAAATTTTGAATTTTTTTTTACAACATGCTTGGATTTAGAGAAGGATCGCCATTGTCCAACTCCAAAGCCAGCTCTTATTTTAAAGTAGAGATGTATACATGTCCAGATAATCAAATTTTACTGTGTCTTTTTTTCTATTTGCTTGTTGATTCTTTCTGGATAGCTATCTTTTCTTCTTTAGGCATTTAGATGCCCAAAGTCTCTCGGCTCTTTGAAGATGAGTAGTTTTCTGCAAAGACAAGAACATAACCCTGCCCCCAGTGCTTATGAGGTTTTCTTATCACCTGTATGATTACCACCTCTGTGGATGAGCTGTCATTTCTCTTTCTCAAGAGGTTTTTCTTTTTCAAACCAAATGTCTATTAATTTTGATGGTATCCATAGCTTTTCTTCTCATGTGGAAACAGGAGTGAAGCCCTTTCCTCAATGTAGCACATCTCCTGTCTTCCATTGTGAGGTCAATACATCCTTGAAACACACTGGTTGATTTAATTTAACAAGTTTTTTTCTATTATCCAATGTCTCTCTGCTGCTGTTATTCCTTGCTCATTAGCATTAAGAAGATTCAAGGTTAACAAAGCATTATGCAATCTGTTTCTGGGGGTATTTTACCTCCTCTTCTGTTTGTTTAGCATATCCTTTATAGTTCGATTTGATCTTTCTACAACTGACTGACCTGAAGGATTGTTTGGTATACCTGTGATATGCTTTATATTATAATAAGCAAAAAACTGTTTCATTTTCTTAGACACATATGCTGGACCATTGTCTGTCTTTATTTGTGCAGGTATACCCATGATGGTCATAACTTTTAATACATGCATGGTTATTGAATAGCCTTTTCTGAGCTCAAGGCAGTTGCCCATTGAAAACCTGAAAAAGTGTCAATGATGTGGTTGTACATATTTTAATTTTCCAAATTCTGTCAAGTAGAATACATCCATCTGATAGATTTCATTCATTTGAGTAACTTCTGTCCCTACATGTAATAGAAAACTCTTTCTTTAAATCTTTGCTATTGACATGTTTTTTTTTTAAATTCTGAGGCCTTCAGCATATTTTCAATCAATTATTGATCAATTTCTGCATTACCTTGTGCTTAAGGACCAGGCAGACCCGTATGGGATCAGATGTGTGTTATGTATTTGGGACAAAGCCTATTCCTGATTATATCTTGAACCTGAATAAATAATTAAATCAATTCTGTATCATCTTGTATATAACCAACAGTTTCAATATGCAAGACAACTCTTTCTGAATATTGTGAATCAGTAACTATATTGAGAGATTCTTTAAAATCCCTTGGTACCATGAGAATAGCATATAACTCTGCATTTTGAACAGAATTATAAGGGCTTTGTTCCACCTTACTTAATTCTTCTCATTTGTAACCTGCTTTTCCTGATTTATTTGCCTAATATAGAATGTACAGGCTCTAGTTATTGGTGTGTCATGTACAACTTGGGGAAGAATCCAAATAGTTCTCTTTATAAGGTTAATTCTAACACTCAGGGGATAATTGCTATTAATTTCTCTCAAAAAATTAGCACAAGCTCTTTGCCATGGTTCATTGTCTTCCCATAATTTTTAATTTCATCAGTATTAAAGGGCACTATAATCTCTGCTGGGTCTATACTTGCTAGTTGACAAAGTCTCAATTTTCCTTTTATAATTAATTCAGAACCTTTTTTCCACATAAGTTGTTAATTGGTTTATGTGGTAAAATGATCCATTCTAAGAAATATCTTCCCAATGCATTAAAATTCCTGTAGGGGAAATTCTGGGAGGCAATATGACTAGAATACAATTAAGATTTAGATTCACTCTATCTACATGTGCCTCCTGTAATTTCTCTTAAACGACTGTCAATTCTTTTTCTGCTTCAGCTGTTAATTACCTGGGACTATTTAAGTCTTTGTCACCATCCAATGTTTTGTTTAAGTAAATTATTAGATCAGGTATTATCCCAATAGCCAGTCATAGACTGGAAACACCATCGAATAATCTGTGGAAGTCATTAAGAGTCCTCAATTGGTCCCTCCTAATTTGTGCCTTTTGTGTTCTAATATTTTGTAAACCTATTTTGTAACTTAGGTAATCGATAGAATCTCCTCTCTTTATTTTTAGGAGCAATATGTAGTCCCCATGTAGGCAGAACTTTCCTTAATTCTTCAAACATTCTTCCTAATGTATCAACATTTGAGTCAGATAACAAAATAACATCCATGAAATGGTAAATTATAGACTTAGGAAATTGCTTTTGTATTATTTCTAATGGCTGACTTATAAAGTTTTGGCAAGGGGTGGGGCTATTGAGCATTCCCTATAGGAAGTTTGTCCACTGGTATCTCCTAGTAGGCTGAGAATTATTATAAGTAGGCACTGTGAAAGCAAATTTTTTCAGTCCTTTTCTTGTAAAGGTATAGTGAAGAAACAATCTTTTAAGTAAATAACTATAAGAGACCACCCTTTTGGTAATAGAAAAGGCATAGGAATTCCAGATTTGTAGAGGGCCCATAGGTTTAACAACATTGTTGACAGCTCTTAGATCTGTCACCATTCTCCATTTTTCCAGATTTCTTTTTAACAAATACAGGAGAATTCCAAGGGCTGGTAGCTTCTTCAATATGGCGAGCATCTAGTTGCTCCTGTACCAGCTATTCTAAAACCTGCATTCTTCTGCTAAAGGCCATTGTTTAACCCATATGGTTTTCTCAGTTAATCATTTTAAAGGCAGGGCCATTATTACCTCTGAAGGTTTGCTAGTTGCTTTGTGTTCTTGTACAGCCTGAATAGCTGGTGACCTTTGTTTATAATATCTTACAATATCCTTCCCAGAAACATGAGTTTTGTGACTGCAGCAATGTTAACCTGGGTATTCCATTGCTGCAATAGGTCATGGACCCATAAATCCAGTGCAATATTAGCTATATATGGCCTCAGCCTTCCTTTTTGTCCTTCTGGCCCAATGCATTCAACCCATTTCATGTTTTGTTTCACTTGAGATAGGGTTCCAATTCCTAGGAATTGAATATCTGCCTCTTGAAGAGGCCAATTCAGATTCCAAGATTCTGGAGTAATGATACGTCCACACCCATGTCTAGTAACCCCTCAATTGCAATGTCATTTATATGTACTCTTAGCTTTGCTCTTTGAGCATTTATAGAAGTCTACCAAAATAAATGTTTCTTATTTCCTACTGGAGTTTTTGATTCATCCTCCATGTCTATTCTATCATCCAGAACAGAATGGTTTTTTACAGTAGGCACTGGGTTGTTTAATTTTCCTGGTGAGATGAGTTCTCCTCAGTGACTGGGAATGACTGGACCTTTTTTGACATGAGGGCCTATGAATGGATAAAGAAAATGTGATATATGTATACACACACACACTCAGTATAGTTTATGCAGGGACAATAAAAAATGAAATATTTTTATTTGCAGAAAAACGAATACATCTGGAAATCATTATGTTAAGTAAAACAATTGGGAAAAACAAAGTGAATATTTTCTCTCATATGTGAAATCTAGATTTAAAATTGTATTTATGTGCACTCATATATGTGTATTTATTTATTTATTTATTTTTTGGATTTTCAAGACAGGGTTTCTCTGTGGCTTTGGAGCCTGTCCTGGAACTAGCGCTATAGACCAGGCTGGTCTTGAACTCACAGAGATCCGCCTGCCTCTGCCTCCCGAGTGCTGGGATTAAAGGCGTGCTCCACCATCGCCCAGCCATATATGTGTATTTATGTACATGGGATGAGGTTATGAAATCAGAAAGGGCATCATGAGACGGGAGGCAGAGATTTTAAGTGAGATGAGAAATTGGGTAATGACACAGTAAGAAAGCAGAAGTGGGGCCGAGAGTGGTGACACATGTCTTTAATACCATCACTAGGGAGGCAGAGGTAGGTGGATTTCTGTTAGTTCAAGTCCAGCCTGGTCTACACAGTGATTTCCAGGACAGCCAAAGCTATGTAGAAAGACACTGCTTCGAAAAGAAAGAATGAAAGGAAGGAAGAAGGGAGGGAGAGAGGGAGAAGGAAGGAAGGAAAAGGGAAAGAAGGAAGAGTAAGTAGGGGGATACCGCATACAGCCATCTCAATAAGTGGGGTAGGAGAGCATTTTCTAATGTTCAACAAACAATGATTTTAAAACAAAAGAGTGAAAAATTATTAAGAAATGGAGAAGAGAGAGGCATTCCACTCCTCCAAAGATTTTCTGTAAGGCACAAACAGGACTGTCATAGTTAGTGGGACAGGATTGCAAGCACTTTCACTGAGCTCAGGTCTGCAGTTTCAGAAGTTTAGTCCACTATCGTCATGGTGACACATGGTGGTGTACAGGCAGATGTGATGCTAGAGAGGAAGCTGAGAGTCCTCTATCTTGACCCCAGTCAACAGGAAGTGGACCGGGGTACGGGACGTCCACAGTGACACACTTCCTCCAACAAGGCTATTTCTATTGCAACAAGCCACACATCCTAAATAGTGCCACTCCCTGCGAGCCTATGGGTGCCAATTACATTCAAACTGCCACAGGACCCCAGGGCCTCCCACTTTCCCTCTGCTTCCCAGCTGCCGGTTTATCACACACAGGAGTGAGGAGTCTCCTACCGTGTCCTACCGTGTGGACAACTGTGATGTATTGTACTCCACAGCCCCAGACAATGGGGATAAACAACCTGGGATTAGGAACCTATGAAATCATGAGCCAAAATTTCCTTTCTTAAATTTATTATCTTAGATATTTTGTTGCAGCAACATATAACTGACTAGCATATGGTGATAACTATTTTTCTTGCACTTTCTAGAAGTTCAAAGTTCAAGATCAAATCTTTAGCACATTTATTTTCATTCTTCCTAACCTGCATATGTCTTCCCCCTTGGTATTCTTACAAGGTCATTCACTTGTCTGTATCCCAATCTTTCTCTATAAATACTTGTCATATTGCATTGAAGCTTACCTAATCGCCCTGTTGCAAATTAATCACTTTTTCCAAATTATCATTCTCTCTCTGTCTCTCTCTCTCTTTCTTTCTCTCTCTGTCTCTTTCTGTCTCTGTCTCTCTGTCTCTCTGTCTCTCTCTCTCTCTC
>NC_022009.1:19189321-19195631 GCF_000317375.1 Microtus ochrogaster | reverse complement strand
ACACACACACACACACACACACACACACACACACACACACACACACTCACACAGCATACAAGCATATGTTCATGGAGACCAGAGGTAGGCGACATCAGGTATCTACCTCATTTTTCTCTTTGTCTTATTTGAGACAAGATCTCTCACAGAACCCGCCTCTGGAGACCGGCTGAGCATCTTCCTGCCTCTGCCTACCCAGGGCTGAAGTTACAACTATCTACTGTTACATCCAGGTTTTACCTGACTGTGGCAATCAAACACATTTTTACACAGCAAGCACTTCACAGATGAAGCCATCTCACTAGCCCCTTAAATGATCACACTTTAAGTGAGGCACTGGTGGTTAAGGCTTCAATATGAATTTTGAGGTACACAATTCAGATCCCTAATAAGAGTCTGACTTTAGCCGGGCGGTGGTGGCGCACGCCTGTAATCCCAGCACTCAGGAGGCAGAGGCAGGCGGATCTCTGTGAGTTCGAGGCCAGCCTGGTCTACCAAGGGAGTTCCAGGACAGGCTCCAAAGCTACAGAGAAACCCTGTCTCGAAAAACAAAAAAACAAAAAAAACCCCCAAACAAACAAACAAACAAAAAAAGAGTCTGACTTTAAGCTCTATGACTGGGTGGCATAGCTTCACTTTTCTGTGGAACAGGAGGTTTACGAGTCTCCCACCGCTGACAGTAAAGAGCTTGTGCACTTGCTATCCTATGATAATCCCCTTTAGTTCTAGCACAGCCAGGAATAAATGATCAAACGACAGCGGAAGTAGAAGACAGACTCTCATCAAATTTGATGTTTTCCATGAAACGAGATCATTCAGAGTTCAGAGAAGCCTGAGACTTCATTGGCCACATGAAAGGGGCTGCTGAATGTAATGGTGGCGGGGGGTGGGGGTAGGGGATAGGCTTAAGAGAGAAAGAGATGTAGAATGAAAAAAATCACTCATATTTAGGAATTGTTTTATAATCAGAGTCTCCCCAAATCCTCACAGCTCCACTCAGAGGGTGTCATTATCATGACCGTTATTAATATTCCCATTTTCCTGATGAGGATGTTAAGGCCCAGAGTGTGAGGCTCACCTTTGTTGTTTTGGCCTCCTGAGGACTTCTCGAACCCACACAAAGTAACTCTTTATGTTCTGCACATCTCTGGCCTCTCCCGCCCTTCTGCTCAGCCATGCCCTGACAGGGGTTAGAGGACACTGTGCTTCCTGCCTTGTTGTGAGCTATTTGATTACACTGTGTGAAGATGTGGCACTGTGATTGGTTTAATAGAAAGCTAAATGGCCAATAGCTGTACAGGAAGGACAGCCGGGACTTTTGGACAGAAAACTCTGGGAAGAAGAGAGCCGGAGTTTCCAGCCGAACTGGGAATAACCAGATGGGCGTAATGGAGATGAGGTAATGAGTGCATGGATGAGCGTAGATTCAAAAATATGGGTTAATTTAAGTTATAAGAGCTAGTTAGAAACAAGCCTAAGCTAAGGCCGAGGTTCCATAATAATAAAACTCCATGTTGTTTATTGTAAGCTGGTGGCCCAAAGAAAAATCTGCCCACATTGTCTGGTTTTTTATTTTTATTATTTTATTAGTGGTGGTGGTTTGCTTTTTAAGAGTCAAGACTAGTATTATTCTTAATGTGGCTGGTGGTGCGTGGTTTTAGAGACCAGTTAATGTTCACTGAAGACCCACTTCATCTGATGGTTACTGTTGATTGCCAGGATCTGGAACCACCTAGGAAGCAAGTGTAAGCACACCTGTGAGGGATTGTCTCTATTAGGCTAGGCCCTGGGCTTGCTGTGTTCATCCACGGGGAAGGCTCACCCTGCAATGGGGTGGCACCATTCCCTAGGCTCTGGTCCTGAACTGGACATGAAAGAGGAAGCTAGCTGACTGTGAGCGCTCGTCATGCTCTGCTTCCTGGCTGCAGGTGCAATGTGACCAGCTCCCAAGCTCCTGCCACCATGCCTTCCCATTGAGATGGACAACAGACTGTACAGGAGAACACTGAGTCTGAATGATGAGCCCTTCTTCCCTGAAGGTACTTTTGGCAGAGTGTTTTTTTTTCTCACAGCAACAGAAAACTAAGATGAATAGCAATAGATGAGCGTAACAAGGAAGACTGCAACAAAACTATCCAGGGAGGCTTATCAGCTAGCAGTAGAGTGGAGAAGGGGTGCAAGCAAGGGGCTGGGGAGAGCTTTGGACGTGGGAGACAATCCAGTTCCTAATTTTGTTGTTGCTTTGCTTGTGAACACTTTTACCAGACTTGTTGTGCAAGTTAATGTAGCATTGCTATCATAAGTGTCTAAGAGAAAAGGTTGGTTCTGGGAGCTCTAACCCATGACTGTGGGGTTGCAGTTGCTTAGGGTCTGCTAAGGCAGGAGCATGTGATGGCCAGAGCACGTGGCAGAGCAAAAATGTTTATCTCATGGCTAGGAATGAAAAGAGAGGTATAACCTCACGGTCTTGTATGTGCATATGTTTGCTGGTGTGTGTGTATGTGTGTGTGTGTGTGTGTGCGCGCACGTGTGCTCCTGTGCATGCATGTGAACATGCTCTCTAACTTAGTTTCTGAGACAGGGTCTCTCGCTGAAGCTGGAAATGCAGATTTGACTGGTCTGGCTGGCCATTGCACTCCAGGGATCCTCCCGTCTCTGCACCCTACCTGCTGTCCAGCACTGGGATTACAGGCATATGCTACCATACCTGGCTTTTATATGGGTTCTGAGGGATCTTCTTGATTGCATGACACATACTTTACCAACTGAGCTCCCTCCCCATCTCTCCCTCCCAATCATTTCTGAAGGTACGTTTCTAAGACCTAAAGACTTTCCACTAAGCATCAACCTCTCAATAGACCCTTAAAAGTAAACCTTCATGGGAAGGGGGCACTGAAGATCCAAACTGCCACAAACATCAACTTATGTACTTAAAGCAAGTGGTTTGATTGTACATAATTTACTCCTCAAAAAGTGTGAGTGTATAAATTTAAAATCACTAGAAATCCTACCACCAAGCATAGCCACTTAAAATGTTTTATGTGTTTTTATGTTGTCACGGCACGGCCACACCTCTCCTCCCCCCCGCCGCCTTTTTCTCAGTCTCATATATCATGGAAACCTTTCCACATCAATACACAGACTGCTGCATCAGCATTTTATATGGTAGTGTGTCACTGCAGCGTGATGTATTCCACCAATTTTGTTGAAAAATTTCAGGTTTCTCCTGTTATAAGTACCACCACATACATCCTTGTAACCCAGCTCTTTATGCGTACCCTTGGTTATTGCCATATTCCAGGAAGATGACTGAGTCCCAGGACCTGTCACTTTCATAAGGGATGTGAGGCATCTTTGGGAAAGGATCACCTTTCCTAAGAGCTGTCCCACGGTGCACACTCTCCATCCTTCTCTGTCTTCACTGTAGTCCAGTCAGATGCCCCACGACTGCTTCATGGAGCAGCGCTACCGCTCCATGTAGACAGCATAGGGTAAAATCCTGCTGCCCGGTGTATATGATACCTCACCCCTTCGGGAGTCACTGAAACTGACAAAGCCAGAGTCTCAGCCAGGAAGCCTCCACATTCAAAGCCCACAAAAAGGTCTGAAAGCACTCCTGACAACCATCCTGGATGCCGAACCATCCAGGGCCAGATTGCTTCCTGACTTGCTAAAGAAACACTGAATCAAGGGCCTGACAAAAAGAGTATTTTCTCTTCCAAGCTCAGCTGCTTTCTGCCTCTTATTCTCAGATAACTCTTTGGAGCAAGCTCTGTTGGAGAGGCACATCTCCCGGGTCGCAGGGACCTAGAAGTTGTGGCATCACACCTGCTGCTTGTCATTACACCTCCAGTTGGTTTCCCCATTCCCAGCCTGCTGCACGTAGCCTCAGGATAGCCGGTTCAGGTCTTCAAGACAAAATATCAACAACAAAAAAGTGCAAGTAGTAATCGCGTTTGTTTCCTACCCTCCTGTGAGGATGCCATCAAATAATGCAACCAAATTCGCTGGCACTAACCCTAGCCCTGCTCAGGAGATGCTGATGTCTGGTGTTATGACGCCTTGTGATATGACGCCCTGTGATTCACCCCTATACTTGGCCTCAGGCAGGAGAAGCTTTGGAGAATGGTTTCTGTCCCATCTACAAAGGGGCAGTCACTACTCTCACTTCACAACTGCCTGAGGACACCGATAAACTGAGGGAGGACACGCAACCCCATCCTTAGGTGTGGCCTGTCCACGCCTCCTGCCACCAGGACCACGCCTGACAAATAGAACAGAAATTATAGGCGTCTGATTTAAGGCTGTGTGTGTACACTACTCTCGAGCCAAGCCCCAAACCCTAGCTCTGTGGCTGCATCAAAGGGCCATCTCTACTCCAGCCTCCAGGCCCAGAGTAAGCAGCAATTTGAGAGGCAGCCCCCTTTTATTTTTAGCCTCAAAAAACCCCCAAAAGTCTACATAGCAACGCTCACCAAAGCGTCTCTTACAAAGCTGTTGTTTGACTTGGGTTGAGAAAATGACAGGCTGAGTTCTGCACCAAGAAGAGAAGGGGGATAAACGGCAAATGGGGGGGGGGAGTGCCCTCCTGCCAACCTCCATCTCCCTGAGTCCTCCCCTAGGCCTGGGTGGACCCTGCCTGGGTAATCGTCCCCTGCTATATTTAAAAACCACAGATGTGTTTGGAGGGGACTTAATTTTGGAATTGCGGGCGGCGTCTCCTGGGGACAAGGGGAAAGCCGGTGCTGAGCTCCCGCCTGCTAGCTTCCAACTCTGGGGAATCCAGGTCAGGACGCGTCGCCTTCTCGCAGCTGCCGCCTGCCGCGAAGCTCCAAGCTCCAGGGCCCAACGATTGGGTGGGTGGCCTCCGGGTAGGGCTTGCGTCCGCATTCGATCTTCCCGGGGCTCTCTGTGTGCGAGGATCGGGCCCGATGTCCCTGGCCGGCCGCGAAGCGCTGTGCAAGTCTCCCCTCGGTGTGCCAGGCTAAATATGCGCGGCTTGTCATTCGGTGTGGCTGTCTCCCAGCTGATAGGGTGACGTCGGGTTTGGAGGCTTGGAGATTGGCTTTTTGATTTGGCTTCTTGCGGAGGCTTAATGGGCAAAGCTCTAGGCTCGCCCAGAAACCGGCCCCTACGCTCGTCCCCTCTGCACGCTGCGAGGCCGAGACGTCTCCCGCGGTGACGGCGGGCGAGGTTGAGTCGCGCGCTCCCAGCCTCGGGAAAGCCCGGGCGACGCGGCAGCCAGCCCCCGCCGGGGTCCCTCCGAGCCGCCAGGGCGCGCCGCGCTGCTCTCCGTCCCGCCCCTCCCGCAGGGATCCCCAGGCGAAGGCGGCCGGGACTCCGGGCCTTGCCCGGGCCACTCTCGGGCCATCCGTGTTCCTTGGCTCAGCGCCGAGGGTCGGCACTCTGCGCCCTGAGCCCTGGTCCCCCCGGCGCTCGAGTTCCAGATGCGTTGCCCCGCAGCCCTCTGACAGCTGCCAGCCCACGAGCTCCGGCGGGTGGCCGCGGCGGACTGTCATGCCCTGGACGCCGCTGCAGCCGGCCCGCAGCCCGCGGGGGCGATGAGCCGCTGCGGCCGGTGAGGAGCCGGGCGGCTCGGGCATCGCGCACCTTTCTAACCCGCCTCACTTGCCCATCGGGCTCCGGAGGCTGAGGGGAATCGGTGAGTAATGGGATGAGCCCACAACCCACCCCCACCCCGGTGGGCGGCAGAGGCAGAAGACGCCAAGATCTGGGGTTTAAGATACCCCCAAGAGGGTCCCTGGTGGAGAAGAATCATAAGTTATTTCTGAAGATCATTCGCATGCACTGCCTTCCTGTAGGTTAGTGCCAGAAGTGGGGGAGGGAGCTCGGGAAAGTGTACGTTGTGTATGCGGTGTTGCGGGGAGAATCTCGCAGAGTGTCTAGGCGAGGGTGCTTGGGTTGCCTCCAGAGATGCCTGTGAGCCACGGCACTGGAAACGTGGCTACAGTCCTGTCCTGGGTTTGCTGACTTAGTGGAGGGGGGCATCTCAATGGGGGAATCTGCTTGCCAGATGTGTGTGTGTGTGTGTGTGTGTGTGTGTGTGTGTGTGTGTGTGTATGCGCGCGTGCATGCGTGTGTCTCGCCGGTGCCAGGGCTTGTTGGGCTCCTGGGGCTGACTGCCCACCGGTTCTGGGGTTAGGAGGGGGATCGCGTTATTCGCTTGGCACGGACCCATGTACACACACACACACACACACACACACACACACACACACACACACCACCGCACACTGCACACGTACACAGGCACATCAACCTTGGGACTCCTTTGGCGCCGGCCCGCAAC
>NC_022009.1:19181152-19189056 GCF_000317375.1 Microtus ochrogaster | reverse complement strand
CTCTCTCTCTCTCTCTCTCTCTCACACACACACACACACACACACACACACACACACACACGCCCTCATTTTAAGGCTAGCCCTGCTTCTGCAGGCCCTGACTGACCTGCCCTGAGAACCTGAGCCACTGGGGCAGAGGATGAAAACGATTTGCTAGAGGGGCTTTGCGGGGTGGGGGGCAGGGGAGGAGGCAGTTTTTTCCTTTTTATTCGTGTGTTTTATTTTTAACCATGTTGAGGGGGGCTAAATAGAGCAAATGCCTTTAATGCAGTGCTGTAAATTTCCTCGCTCACTGCCTGCCTCCTATCCCCCCCTTTCTCTTTTGGCAATTAAAAACAAACCTCTGAACCTTTGGTGCTAAGGTTTGTTTCCCAGGCAGAAAGATTGAAATTGGGTGCAATTTATCAGAAATGCAGGCTGCAGCTGGGCGCCAGGTGCCCAGCTCCTGGGTGGCCAAGAAACCCCAAAGGGGGAGGCTTGTGGGTACATGATAGGAACACATCCGGTCTTCTGGTGGGGTACCAAAAGGGAAGCCTGCGGGCCTCCAGCGACCTGGTGACTTGCAGCCGCGCTCCTGTGATTAATCTTCCACAGCTGTTGTGCTCTGTCTGTCCAATTGAGCTGAGCTCTTGTTTACCTCGGTTTTCAAATATAGCTGCTGCGCCACGATCTTCCTGAAACAGGGGCGTCAGTTCACTGTGGATGGACAAATGACCTCCGGCTGGCCCTTCTCCCTATCTTCCCAGCCCCATAACTAACTGCCTCTGTCTGGCTCACCCAGCTGTAAGAGGAAGCTGTTCCTAAACTCAGGCCTTGCAGTGTTGCAAAAGAGGATGGTTGATGGCCAGAGCTTTTGGAGACTGGATGGGGACTGGTCACACGGGGCTGGCACTGCAATCTACATTCTCATTAGCCGTCCTTCACACACGTCTCTTTCTTTAAATAAATGAACCGTGTGTGTGTGTGTGTGTGTGTGTGTGTGTGTGTGTGTGTGGTGTAAGGAGATCCCACAGAGCCCATATAACTGGGAACTGACTGTAGTGGCTCCTTCTTAATTTGATGAAGACCAGAAGGCCATGGTGCGGGTCCCTTTACATGGAATGCCCATTGTTCTTCCACACGCCAGTCCTCAACACCCCTTACGGGGGGAAAGCCTTCCATTCCTTCTGACTAGGCTCGATTTCCTTACTCCGTCAACCCACAATCTGAACCTATCACTTTGAAGTGATCTAAGACGCAACTCAATTTTACTGATGTAACTGAGCGACTCCGAGAGCAGCTCTGGACAATGAGCCCTGTAAAGACAGGAGGAAGGATAACTGGCTGTTTATCCCCAATGCATCCCCAGGGCCTAACCCTGTGCCTAGCATCAAGCTGGCACTTGGTGACTGTTTTGTTAAACAGTAGATGGTTATGCTGCATCTTCGCCCCCGTGGGTCTTCTACTCCAGCTCAGAGAAGAGAGGGAAGTTTCCGAACTAACTCTGTTTTGCTGTTTGTTGGCTTTGTTTCGTCTGTAGAATCAAGCCAGGCCTGGCAGCGTATGTCTGTAGCCTCAGCAGGAGGATTACAGATTCAGGGCCTGCCTGGGCAATGTAGTGAGAGCCCATCAACAACGAAAAAGATTGGTGTGTGGGGGTGTGGGCCAGTAAAACAAGGTTGTAGCTCAGTGGGAAAGCTCTTGACTAGGATGATCGTTTAATCTGTAGTACTATAAAAAATAAAATCCCCTCGCTCCGGATCCCTCCATGAGCTGGCACCCTGACTCCGTGCACCAGCCCTCTTCTATTCCTTGTGCCAATCAGTTCTTTTGTATACTCTCTGGTCACAGTGATGCGTATCATTCATAGGCAGCATAGGGTGTGACATTGTTTCCCACCCTGTCTGGTCCAGCCATTGCCCACAATCAGGATTTGGGAGATGTCACCATCTTGGTTTCTCCTCACAGCCCTAAGTTTGATAAGTGGGGTGGAGTAATTCCCTTCACTCCAGTCTGGTTGCTTTGCCTAGAGCTTCAAATATTTTCTCCAAAAGAGAAAGCCTTCTCTTGATATTTTGGGGAGACATTTATTGAACAAGCATTCAGAAAGCACGTACTCTGCCAGATATAAGCTAGGTAACAGAGGCATGCGAGACCGAATGGTTCCTTTCCTCATAAACACACATGCTAGCAGGAACACCAACCAATGAGGAGTCAAATACTGTATAAAGTGATTTCTGCTACCTGAAGGGCAATGTCAGATCAGTGGAAGTAAATAGAAACAGTCACCTCTTCTTGGGGCCTGGAGGCTACCTCTTAGGACAGCTGAGCTCAGAAAGGAAGGATGGGTTCAGGTTAGCTTTGGTGAAAGCAGAGAGGGGATAGAGGGGAAAAGAAGACAGCACTGAGCAAAAAGATCAGTGTTTGAGATGTCTAAAGTGGAGAGGGGTTTTTCTAAATGCCTAGACACAGAGATGCAGGGGGATGAGGCCAGAGAAGCTGTAGGGTCAGAGAAGCTGTAGGATCAAACCGCGAAGGGCTTGCACTCTGTGCTAAGGAACCACACGGAATTTTCCAGTGAGGCTTTAGGAAAGCTTTAACTCCAGAAGTGAAGGAGCAAACTAGAGTTTTATACAATGTTCAGACACTGGCTGGAACTGGGATGTAGGACCAGTGGGAAGCTTCTGTAGCTCTCCAAGTGTGCTAATGGAGAGAGGGGTTATGTGCAAACTAGAATGTTATATAGTTTGGGTTGTGAACCTAGCTTTTAAATATCTCCAGCCCTAGAATGTCCTTTCAAGGAAGGTGGTCCACTGATTTTCTTCAGTGAGGCTGGCTTATGTTTGATTGTCCATATATGTCTCGAATAGACATTGTAAACGCAGCCTTGGAGGAGAGAGGCCTTAGAAAAGAAGAGGAATGGCTCCAGCATGGAAAAGGCATACTTCCTGGTACTCTGAGCTACAAAGCAAGACAAACCCTGAAAGATGAAGGATGGAGAGGTCTTTAAGGATATAAAAGCCTTCCCACCCTCAGAAGGAGCACTGGAAGATGAGACAGATTCACATTTATATTAAATCTGTCGAGACCATTGGAGCAGGACTTCTAGATATGTGTGTATGAAGACAGACTTCTTGAAGGAACCGTTTGGGGGAGTTGCTAAATCTAATCGCAGGATCCTGGATACTTGGCTGTTTTATACAGAGTCCCACCTACTAAGAAAACCGCTTCACTTCATCCTAGATATAGCATGGAGCAGGCCAAGAAGCACGAGCTGCTCTGATACGTGGCTTGACAAAATCAGGTGACTCCGGTTGTGCAAGAGCGCTGGGTCATGTGGTAACTGAATCTGGAAGCAGGGACTAGAAGCTAAGTCTCCCCTGCTCCCAGGTGGTGCTTTCTAGATCCTTTGAGAGGAGAGGAACTCACTGTCCAGGGGAATGAAGACTATGTGGTGCAGTCAGACCCTTTCCCTCCATCATGTCTGCTCCACTTGGCTTCTCCTCCAACCCTGTCACTACCCTTAGGACCCCTCTCCTTTCCTGAAGAGCAACCGCTCTCTTGCTAAACAGGACTCCTTCTCTTATCTGGAGTCGCTTGCTCCTTGAACACAGAATCCTGTCTCTCCACAAGCCCTTCTCTAAAAAGAGTGTAGTGTGTCCACTTTCCCCTCCCACCACCCTCTCCCCATCTGACCTTGATTAAAGTATTGAAATTGTACAGTGATAATTATTTTATTTCCTTATCACTCCATTGCTCATCACTTCCTGCTTTTCACCTTCTACCCCAGGACCTCCCGCTCTCCAGACTGCAGTGAGCGTGCGTGCTCTCTCTCTTTCTCTCTCTCCCCATACTCACTTTCATCAGATAATGTGGACCCTTAGCTCCTAAGACCTTTCCTTGCTGGGCTTCTGGTGGGTTGAGCTCTCCTATGGTCCCTCGTCTACTTCTTCTCAAAGAATCTGCCCCCTTCCCATTTCTCCCTTTCTCCCCCGTCCCTTGGCGGTCTTCCCTGGTGGCCTGTGCTCTTACTCCAGGATGTTCCTGGAGCGTGCGCCTCTAGCTCCGCATGCCTCTGCCTTATGTCCAGCCACTTGCACACTGTCTGAAACAAGATGTCCATCAGTTTCAGGAATTGGATATACTCAGTGATACTCAGTTGACCTTCCTCAGTGTGCAGTCCCTAGTGGCCTTCTACTGCAGTACTCAATGGCTTTCTCAGAATGACTGGCAGTGCTCTCCTGTTTCAACCTCAGCAACACTTTCTCCTAGGAAAAAAATACGTTAAAATAAGAATTCAATACAAACACTGTGTCTAGGGGTCTACCAAAAGCTCCGCCCATGTGGGTCATGTGACCCACACCCGTCATACTCCCTCCCTAGCCAGGCAGGGAACCACCTTGTGGCTGTTCCTCTTTGCTCCTCAGAAGGAACTAAAGGGGAAGTAAACTTGAGGAGAATCATGAAGGGAGGAGAGAGAGAGAGAGAGAGAGAGAGAGAGAGAGAGAGAGAGAGAGAGAGCAGCTTCAACGACAGTAGCAGCTAGAAGATGTTCCCTGTGAAACAGAGGCAGGCCCGCACACCACTGGGGTTGATGGCATGAGAGAAGCCCCCAGCTCTGTCTCAGAGAGACGACTCTGATGGCTTGCCAGACTCCATTTGTTTTTTGTTTAGGCAATGATATGATTGAATTCCCTATTTCAACATTTTAAAACTTAAGATAAATGAAGTGACATTAAAATGAATCAAACCATGGGAGAACGGTCTAAGGAAAACCTGTGTAAAAGACAGCAATTCCCAGCTTCCGTCAGCCACACGTCAGAAGGACGCCAGCACTCTTGCATTGACGTTGAGTCACGTCAACCGTAGAGTCTGGAGGTGGTCTCTGTGGAACAGCCAGGGACAGGAGGAAGAGCAACATCTAGGTAGATGTGGATGTTTCTCACACCTCTGCCCGCTGACCCAATTTTCTCTCAGTTCAGGGATTGCTTTTCTTTGGCCCTTCCCCCGCCTGACATATACCAGCAGGCTGGGTGGAAGGAGACTTCTGTAATCAGCGTAGAAAAGTTCGCTCTTGGCTCCATACTTATCGGTATAGAAATCTTGACCGTTGACTGAACACCAGATTCTTCATCTGTGTGATCACCCCCCGATAAAAATAAAGGGAGACCATGCAAGTGAGAAGGCCTTTGTAAACTCTTGGCATATTGACTAGCTAAATCCCTGTTGAATGAATGATTCAGGGTCAATACTGGTTCTCATGCTCATATCCTCCAAAACAAGAGGCAGGTGTGGGTGAGAACGCTCGAGCTGAGGGGAGGAACTGAGCTGATTGGACTGTAGACAATGCTCTCACACCACATGGTTCTTCTGGTTCTTCTAAAGGAACAGAACTTGCTGTTTTCTGAGGGTTTTAGCTAACTATTTACTTCTCTCCCTACGGGTCATTGGGAAGCTTGAAGTCTCAAAATACATGGCTTCCTAGTCATTTAATTCTGTGGTCATTCTTCATTCATTCAATAAATATGTATCGAGCCCTCCATATCCCAGTCTCTAGTCTGAAGCACATTTCTTGCCCGGATAGAATTTTTGTTTCTTGGTAAGCCAAAAAGTAAATAGACAAAAGCAACAATGTGTTCAGCAAGTGATATGTGCTCTGAAAGACATGAAAATGACATGGCAGAGAGTCCTGGAGAAGGGCCAAAGAGTCTGTGAAGGAAAGTGCCATTGGGGACCAGAATGGAATGAAAAAGGGACACATGTGGATATAGTTGAGACAGACCCATAGCCAGAATCATTAGCTAACTTTACCTTAGTGGGGCTGCAAAGCATGTCAACAAGAGGTAAAGTCGGCCAATTAGCAGTTCGAAGAGGAGCAAAGTGTCCAGAAATGCTGAGATGCAAGGAACGGCATGATCTCTTTGGTAGGTAGGTTTTTTTTTTTTTTTTTAAATATCTAATTGGTTTTGGTAGCATTAGCCTGTAATCCCAGCACCCAGAAGACAGAAGCAGGATAGCAAGTTCAAGATGAGCATGGGCTGCACAACGAGGCCCTGTCTCAGGAAAAAACTATCTTGTGGGGAGCAGAATATGAATTGGGGCAAGACTGGCAGATGTATTAGTAGTCAAGGAAAGATATACAATTCTGACTGGACAGAAGTTAGGCCAGAGTGTGACCTGTATTTACACTCAGTAAATCTGAGAACACATGCAGGCAGCACTATCTTCAAAGACCTATGAGTTTTATGGGAACACAATAAGTACTCAGCAGATAAGAACCATCACCATCACCACTACCATCACCACCCCAACCTCCCAACCCCCCCCCAACCAGGAAATAAATAAATAAAGCCTTCTTGTACTCAAACTTGGGTGTGCATTAATCTTAAAACTTTGTATCTTTCAAAACTAAAAAAAATTAAAAATCTCCATAGCACTCTTTCCTGGGAGTGATGCTTTCAAAGGCGCCGTTCCCTCTACAGGAATTACATTCTTATTTTTTGACAGACAGGAGATCTCTAATCCCACCCCTTCTCTAATGTTCTCAGCCAGTGATTTTAAGTTCCCAGACCACTTGCTTGAATTTCGATACTGACCTGTGTACACTTCTGTGTACTCATTGTGGGTGGAGACAGGGACACTCCGTCAGGCTGCTGAATCAACAAAAGCCTTCACCTCCACTAAACTGAGGAGCACACTAGTGCCTTGATTGGATTCCAAGGACTTCCTGCGCTCTTCCTTGGGGTGGGTGAGTCATGTAGAACTCTTGCTGGTCTTATTTTGTTTGTCCAGTGTTCCATAAAGTCCTGAGCTATGTAGGTGTGTGACTTGGATCCTTTGTGGCGATTCCTCCAGCTCCCCTTTCTGTGGTCCTGGATCTCTGAAGCAGAAGGGGTGTTCGTTGGAGGACCAGTGTGATGCAGAAGATGCCGGTGTGATGAGCTTGCTGCGAGCCTTCATTCCTTTCTTTGACTGTCACTTTGTTGTCCCTGTTCTCCGTCTTCGACTGATTCTACCTTGGGTAGCTCTGAAATCCATGGCTTCCTCAGCTTTAGTTTCTCCTCCTCCTTCCCCCCAGTGCTGAGAGAGTTTAAACAGTAGGCCCTGCTTTTGTTCATCCTGGGCCGGGGGGGTTCCATGTTGCCATCACTTCAGACTGTTTGTCCAAAAGAAAATCTTAATCCTATCTCTCCTCTGCTTAAAAAACTTTCAGCTTTTATTGCTCCTCATATTTTCCAAGATGACGCCCAAATTCTTTGGTGAGGCATTCAAGGCCTTCTAGAGATTTCTCACCTAGTTCCACAGCTGATCTCAGATGCCCTCTGCCACAGCACCTTGTCTGCCTTTCTCTAAATGCACATTGCGCATCTTGAGTTCCACAAATTCCTTCTACGTTGGGCTTCCTGCTGTCCATGTTGACAGTACACCAGCTTTCGCCTAGCTAGCTACCATTCAGTTTTCAAGCCGTAGGTATGTTAGCTGGGTCACAGAACTGGCCCCAGTGGCCCCATGCCAGCCTAACCCTTTCTTCTTCAAATTTCCTTGCCACATCGTTGTATGTCCTTCCACACATAACACTTGTTTTGTCCTAATTACTCAGTTTTCTGTCACTTTTCCCCAATGCAATGTGTGCTTCTCAAGAAGGATGATATTTTTGTTCGTCTTACTCAAATTTGAAAATCTTTGCTCACAGTATCCCCAACAGATGGTTCTCCATCCTCCAGTCGAACGCTGCCAAGGGTGGGGGAAATCAGTGGATATCATTCCTACTAATTTTCTTCTACGCATCCATTCAATAAATCTACTGAGTATCTACTATATGCTAGACACTGATTTAGGCACTGGGGATACAGAAATATGATTAAAATAAACCTCTAGCCCCTCTTAGAATTTGTGTGTGTGTGTGTGTGTGTGTGTGTGTGTGT
>NC_022009.1:19161504-19181052 GCF_000317375.1 Microtus ochrogaster | reverse complement strand
TGTGTGTGTGTGTGTGTGTGTGTGTGTGTGTGTGTTTGTGGGGAAAATATGTTTAGGACAAAGGTTCAGAGTAACCTCTCATAGCGTGTCAACCTGCGTCACTTCCACACAGAGCTTCACGCAAGCACCGGTTGGAGAGCGAACGAATGAACAAAAAGGACACAGGAATTAGAGATGGCCTGTGCTGCCATCACCGAAAGGAAAAATAACTAGAAATCTGTTTGGCTGAAACCAGAAGAGCAGCAGCCCTGTAAGGGAAGAGCACTCTAGTTCTATATATCCTTAGTACGAGCAAAACACGGCAAGCTTAGAGAGAACAACCAAAGGGGAAAATATCCTTATGTGAAAGAGAATGCTATCCATGGCACTGCACAAAAGCATATGGGAGTCCCTGAGGGCGAGAGTCTTGCACAGCAAGGCTTCATTGCAGTCACTTGTAGGTCATGATGCAGTGGAAGTCCTTCTGGCCCAGGAAAATCCTTAATGGTTGAAATCCTCAAGAAGCATATATAGTCAGATTGTAGTGAGGGGACGAGCAGGCCTGCTTTTCATCCTGCCCAGCTCCCGCATGGCTAGCTTTACACCTGAAATAACAACACACAAATTGTATTTCTTTAAACACTGCTTGGCCTATTAGCTCTAGCCTCTTCTTGGCTAACTCTCATATCTTGACTAACCAATTTCTAATAATCTGTGTAGCACCACAAGATGGTGGCTTACCAGGAAAGATTCAGCATGTCTGACCTGGCAGCTGGCTCCATCGTGGCTGGCCTCACTTCCTTCTACCCAGCATCCTGTTCTGTTTACTCCACCTACCTAGTTTTCTGTCCTATCAAAGGGCCAAGGCCGTTCCTTTATTAACCAATGAAAGTAACACATAGACAGATGATATCTCCTCCATCATCAGATCCTGGTTTTCTTTCCCAAGATTCTCAAACTTGGCAGTATCTCAAAGATCAATGGAGGATCTTGATAAGAACACAAACATCTAGGCTCTAATCCTAGGAAGCCTAAAATTAGAGCGGAAGTAGAACCTAGACATCCATCCTTTTCAGGGATCCCAGGTTATTCTGACACACAGACATCTCTAGAATGTGGACTTCCTTCATCACCGTCTCCAGCTGAGGGGGGACGTGAAGATGTAGATTCCTTTAACCTAAGCAGAGGCCCAATCCTCCCAGGTCTCTGGCCCATTCTCCCTATTGGCGACTCCACAGATTCTCTGGATTTTGTAAATTTAGTAAATTGTAGTATCTTTCAATCATGAGATGTTATAAGGAAAAAAGATATCCAAGTTTAACTACTTGGCTCCAATCAGTGGTTCTTCATTAAGAATAGTCACTCATCTAAATCTCAGACAAGAAGGATAGATTGCTCAGTAACCATTATCACTGGCTACTTTGGCAGAGCATCTTGATTTCAAACACCCACATGGAAGAACCAAACTGTCTATAACTCCAGTTTCAAGGGATCTGATGCTTTTTTTCTGCCCTTTATAGGTGCTTCATGCATGTGGTGCACAGATATACGTGCAGACAAAACACTCACACACACACAAATAAGTACATTTTTAAAAACTTAAGCAACAAACTCTTCTCTACATTGAGTTGAAATCTCTCATGGAACTGCCAGAAAAGTGTGGATGTTGTGGCCGTACACAAATAATCCCAGGGCAGTGTATATGATCTTCTGTGTGGATAACTCATTTCTGAAGTAGAGGAGGGGGGCGTCGCTAGGAAAGGCTTCCCAGAAGGAGTGGGGTGTCTTGGACCCCAGTTTGCTATCCTACTTGTCCAACAAGCTTTCATTCCCTGGGGCTTAGAAGCCGACTTTGCAGTTGACATTCTGAGTTTCAAAGCTCAGATGTGTCACTTGCTTGGCTAATGGACCTCCTGTGAGGTCCATTATGAATTGGCTGAGCCCCCATATCTTCTTCTCAAGAACACAGAACAACGTCTGTCTCACTGTGGCACTGTGAGGTGTTAAACAGAAGACACAAAAGTGCCTACCTAGCACGATGCCAGCCATCGAATGGGTTCTTAATGGAGGCTCGATTTTATTGTCATTCCCAAGTCTGTGCTTTGTATATAGTCGGAGTAGACTGAAGCTCTGCTCTGTCTATGGACTTGAAAGTGTTGACAGGTTTCCATGGCATCGTCACATGGCTCAGGTGCCATTAAAACGTGTGAGGTTTAAGAGAAGGCAAAAGATGGCATTTGTATGAGACTGGAGGAGGAAGGACTGTGCAATATGACTCCCTGTGTCACTGTAAGATTGTCCACATTATTCTAAAGTTCTAATGCACTTCATCCGCTCCCCATGGCACCACCTTAGAGTCACCTACCTGAGTGCTCAGGGCAGCACAGCAAGAGAAGGGCATCAGTGACTTCCCAGGAGAAGATAAACTCTATGAGTTATAACTCATTCATGGCTGTACCCCAATCAGCAGCACAGCGTCTCTCCCTAAATGGACAAGGAACAGTTGCTTACAAAATGGACTCAATCCAAGAGGCTTTTGGTAAATCCAGAATGAAAACTCTCCTTGACCTTGTCTCAGCCTCTTCTCCTTACCACCCTCCCTTGGCTTATTCTTTATCCTCTGAGCTCTGCTTGGGAATCTGAACTCCAAGCCCGGCTCTCCTACTGCTTGGGCTGATCTAACTTAAATATGTCCCTTCTGGATAATCAAAGCATCCTTGTGTCGAATAACTGTAAACACTGTCGAACCCAACCTGAGATTTAGGGATAATGCGGGTATTGCTCCTAAGAGCATCACGGACTTCTCAGGGTCTCCCACTCACTGAGACATAACTGTGAATCAATCTTGCCTCTTACTTTCAAATTCAAGGCTTACTATTTTGTTCCAAAGCTGTCTTGGAACATGTAGGACCTGCAGGCTTGTGGGGGTGGTGGAGGGAAGCCTCTGTATCCAACTTTATTCTCTCTGGGCTCTTGCTCAAACATGGGACCCAATATGATGTGTTCCTGACGCAGACTTCCAAAATTCAGGTGCCTACTATTCCCCTTAGTAACTGTGATGTTGGTCAAATGACTGAACCTTTCTGAACTCGAATGTGCCATCTATAGAATGGATATGATCGTGCCTCCTTCCCTGGTAAGACAAGAAATAATGCAAGAAAAGCATTGAGTATCATCAGGTTTTCCTCCACGGATCCAGATTCTAATTGCATCAGTCGAACTACGAGAGCATCCCAAGTCACATCTGTCTGCCATGCCCCTTAGACAGAGCAGGGTGAGCATCTGAAGACACATCTGTCTGCCATACCCCTTAGACAGAGCAGGGAGTTGAGGACCTGTAAGGACTCTGCACAAACATCTCCTGAGGTGGGCAGAGGAAACCCAGGAAACTCTGCAGTGTGCTTGCATCCAGATGACATGTCAGAGCAAGCGCAGCCGGACTGCATCTATAACTTTAATGTCAATTGGCTGTGACGCCTGTGCAGGGGGGCCTGGATTTGGAAGCAGAGCAGATTGACTCTACCGAGGCTGGTGACAGGTCCTAAACTCTGTTCCCATTGGAGAAAGTGGAGGGCGTAGCAGGAGGGAGAATTGCTCAGTCTGGCCTGGTGGCATTGTTTTATTAATGATCTGGACGAGCAGAGGAACAGTGATTTTAATTAAATTTGCCAGCAATATTAAAAGATGTCGGGAGCTACCGCTGAGGACACAGACACCTTGCAGAAGGCCCTGGGGAGTGAGGGGGAGTGAATTAGGAGAATAAGCCAGGAAGGAGACAGGAGGTCAAGGACTAAGCCAGGACATGTGTTCTGCTGAAGGGGCAGAAGGGAAGCAGGGGGTCACTCTGTGTGGAGTAAGCCATAGTCCCCTATTATCTGCAGCTGCTCTGTTCCCAAGCGTATTTTGAACTAATCTTCCTCTTCCAGTCTTTTCTTCCTTAGAGCTATCCTAAGCCTTTGGGGAAATGGATTTTTCTGAAACACAGATCAGACTGTGTTTTTCTTCTGTTTAGAATCCCATCATTGGTTTTCCTTGTCTTAGGATCAAATTCCATCTTCTCAGCCTGCCATGGAAGACCTATAGTGAATGGACACGCCCCTGCCATCCGGCTTCTTCTGGCTTCTCTTCCCCGTGCTCTCTTTCCTGTCTCAAGTCGCCATGTCTTTGCCGGGGCTGTTCTCTTTGACTGGAATGCTCTTCTTGCTTTCTTTATTTTCTTCTTTTTTTTTTAAAGCTCACTCATGCTTGAAGACCTATTTCAGGGATCATCTCCTTCAGAACTGCCTCCCCGAGTCCCACGCTGGCTCAGCGCCCTCCCCGAGTACCCGGAGCCTTCTGCCCTTGCCCCCACACTTTGTAGGGAAACTGTCTATTTTTGTGTCTCTTTCTCCTCCTACTCAAGTGTACCTTGGCGGGCAAACACTGCGTCTCGTTTTTCATTTTACCCACTGGCATGTCGTGGCAAATCACAGGCATTTGTCAATATTTGTCAAGTTGAATGATGAGGAGAATATTCAGGTGGGTGACAGAAGCAGGCAGCCAGTGTAGCCCTGAGCCTGGGGACTCCGAAGCTCTGCCAAATGGCTAGTGTCTCCTCTGTGGGTACAACCACACAGTCACATTGATCCCGAGTCTGCATCAGACTGGGAGCTGACTGGAGCCATTCATGTTCTACAACAACATGGGACCTTTTGGTAAAACCGAGTGAGTGGCTTAAAACTGTACGCTTTATGTCATATCCCTGTATATTTTGGCTCTATTAATGATTTCTTTTGGCTTAAGCTTTGAGTAAATGATTGAAATAAGACATTTTCTCAAAAATATAAAAAAAGAAATAAAAGTTTTACTAACTTCGTAGGGTTGTTATAAAAATTACAAATAACATGATGTGTGTAGTAAATGCTTAGCAATAGCAATTGCTGTTAATATCTTTTCCAAGCTGAGCCCTTATCGCTGGGTCTGGGTCTTTAAAAGGGTAAGAAGATACCCTGAAAGATTAGAATCTGCCTCAGTTTGTATTTGGGCCTGGAACAATGACATTAAATAAAAAGACAATTGACTTTGTAAGTGGATTTGTCCCTTACAGTCTAGCAACACTGCAGCCAGAATCTATTTCTGGGGTTCGGAGGGCAGAAAGAGAAAGCAGGCACTCAGAGTTTCTTCCTTCAGCGCCAAACACTGGTGCGAGTGCTTCCTAGCCAGTCGCCTTTCTGCCTTTTCCTTTTATTCTTGCCTTCAGCTTGCCTGTTTTCTCAGCCTCCAAGTCTAGTCCCATGACAGGGCATTCCCCACGACAGCCTGGAGCCACAGTCTGTCTGCAGGACTGAGGAATAACAAAGACCATGGCTCTGCCCTGCTGAGCAGGACAACTACCTCCATGATGCCCCACGTCTGTGGAAGGCTGCCCACTTGGGGATGCCACCTTCATTCACCCCATGGGCTCTTGATAAAAAGCTGCTTCAGCTGGGCCCACCTCCATCTCTTCCTGCAAGGCGCCTATGAGAATCAACCAAGTCAGGAGTTTTCAAAGTGGAGGCTAGAAGGCAAGATCCTCCCTTGTCCGCAATTCTCAAGGGCAAATAAGTATCAGATTTGTGGATGGGGATCTCTCTGCACACCACAGCTCCAAGACCATTTTCCAAGCTTTGGATGCGATGCTGAACATTTTCAAGCACTCTGCTCCTGAATAGTTATCTCATGACCCCTTATCTTCCATGTGAAGTCAAGGACAAGGACCCCAAGCCACTGTTATGGTGATGCTGCTCAGTTCCTGGATTAGTGTGGGCCCCAGCCTTGGGCTGTTGTTCTGGGCACTATGAAGGGAAGGTCATCTATAGCTCTCTGGAAGGAAGACCTTTGTAGTTAGAGTATAGGCTGCATATCTTTGTACTGGGGGGAATTTCTGTCAGTGAGTTTTAGGAATTTAAAGAGAGCCTACACAACCTCTAAAATTGACTCATGATTCATCTATGAGATCTTTATATATTTCCAAAGCAATTAACTATAATTTAGATCATGAAATAGTTTTTGAAGAAGGCTGATTGATCTCTCGGGAGGCTTTTTTTTTTTTTTTGGTGACTACATTTATCCATTTCAAAAGTGCGCATTCAAGAAACCCTGCTAACACCTACTCAGGATTCCACAGTAAACAGGGGAGACCCAGCCCTTGCTCTTATGTGAGCACAGCTTAATGGATAAGACATTAATCATCTAATACTAGAAAATAAACATACAATTTCAGAGCATTTGCAATGCCATAGAGAGAAAGACTCCAATGGGGGGAGATAACAGAGAGCACTGACCATTTTAATCAGTCAAAGGACATTTGTTGTTGCTGTTGTTTGAGAAAGTGATACTGGGTTGGTACAGAGTGTTGTTGGGATTGGAAGGTACAAAGAGGAAGCTCTCCTTCCAGGCATGAATAACGGCACGTGCAAAGGTCCTGAGGTAGGTACTAGCTTGTATAACCAGGGAGAAATGAAGGAAGGGCATTGCTGAATTGTAGTGAGATAACAAGAGGATGGAGTGGGAAGATAATGAAGGATATAGCTCCCACGGGGCTTTTTTTTTTTTCTGGTCATGGTAGGGAATAAAGGATTTATACCAAAAGCAAGAAGAAACTATGGAATATCTTCAGCTAGGGGGGGAGTGAGACACTTAAATCTGTGGTTTTATGGGGGTGGGGGAAGGCTGTTTGATGACTATGCTTGACTGGAAATATTGTTCAGTGGAAGGGTACTTGTCTAGCAGGTGTGGGGTCCTTGGTTCTCGTCCCAGAATCCCAATAGTACTGACTGAAGAGGAAAGCAGAATTGAGATTTATTCTCTGGCAAGAGTTGGAGTGGGGCTTTTAGTTAGAAGGTCACTGTAGCAGGTCCATCGGATAGGGGACAATGGTGGCTTGGACCTTGAGGGTGGTGGTGAAGACTGGAAAGAGAGCTAACAGGATTCAGTGCGGGACTGGACACAGAGCAGGAGGGAGAGGGTTGCTTGCGGACGAACACCTGTTACCTGCACAGATAACTGGGTAGGTGGGAGCGACGCTTTCAGAAGTGAGAACCACTGGAGAAAGAACAGCCTGTGTGGAAGATGAGGACCTCGACGCCTCTGAGGCGTTGAATAACTGGAAGCCCATGTCCACCCATTACTAACCACACTCCACAGGGTTTTAGCAGCGAGGGGGAAGTGGATGGCTTGCCTATAAAAACTCGGGCTTAGTTGTTTCCATTCCTGTTCTGTCTGAGTGAGCCAGAGCGGAAGGACTTACAGCCACAAATGAAGTCGCCTCCGTTGGAAACCCTGAGTGTCCTTCCAGTCTCTTCAACAGGGCCACCATGCAGTGCTTTGAGCCCAACAGATAAGGCCGCGTGCCTTCCCCAAATATGCTTCACGTCTTTACAGACGTGTTTATGAGAACCGTTCCCATGTTTTATTAGTAACAATGTCTACTTATTGGCCCTCTCCATGTTTTCCCTCAGAATTCTGCAGCTGAATGATCCATAGCCTGTCTTGCGCATGGTTTGATAGGTGAGCCAGAGGCACAGTCGGAAGCATACTTTGCAGAGTTTCAGTTTAGCTCCAGTGGAGACAGCGGTCACTATGAAATTAATTTTATTATTTTTACAAGGAGCCTCAAAAATCCCTGGCTGCCTCCAGAAGTTTTGTATTTGAGGAAGGAGCTTTTACCCACAAGAGCTCAATTACACACAGAACAAGGTGTTCTATCCCAGGGACCAGCCCATTAAAAACACCCCTCAATTCAAGCACACGCGCTTGCAAACCCGTGCTTTGCAAGGTTCTTGAGTACGGAAGCAAGGCAAAGAAGACTGAGATTTCTAGCAACGGTACAAGTGGGAAAAAAAGACTCAGGGCACAAGGACCTCTTTGAAGTTTATTCTAGGGACAAGGGGAGCTACAACTCAGGACTAGGGGGTGTCATTTGGGTTTCCACTCCTAGCCTTGCCAGCTATTTCAAACCATTCTGCCACCGAGTCTCCACCAGATGGTTTTTGAGGCCAGAGAAGCTATTCGTGTTTTCCATTGACATCCAGTTTTCCAAGTGAGAGACAGCTCCGTATGTCAGTACCATATGTCAATCGAGGTGAACCATCCATTTGTGTTGGTGGGAACCTGCCATTTGTTGACCCCATTTTTTCTCATGTCTTTTCCTGCCTCTCTGATTTTTCTTTCTAGGTCTCAGGCCTGTCAGGAGGACCGTTGGTGCTGCGGTGGAGCAGGAAGCTAAGTCTTGTGTATGGCGTGGTTACGGTTGCAGCCTCTCACCTCTGCCTTCCTCCATTTTGGGCTGGTTACTTTTGTGCTCTTCCTGAATGGTCTTCGAGCAGAGGCCGGTGACTCGGGGGATGTGCCCAGTGCAGGCCAGAACAATGAATCCTGTTCGGGGTCATCGGACTGCAAGGAGGGGGTCATCCTGCCAATCTGGTACCCAGAGAACCCTTCCCTTGGGGATAAGATTGCCAGGGTCATTGTCTATTTTGTGGCCCTGATATACATGTTTCTTGGGGTGTCTATCATTGCTGACCGCTTCATGGCGTCAATTGAAGTTATCACCTCCCAGGAGAGGGAAGTGACTATCAAAAAGCCCAATGGAGAGACCAGCACAACTACAATTAGGGTCTGGAATGAAACCGTTTCCAATTTGACCCTGATGGCCCTGGGCTCATCTGCTCCAGAGATTCTCTTGTCTCTGATTGAGGTGTGTGGCCATGGGTTCATTGCTGGTGACCTGGGACCATCCACCATCGTCGGCAGCGCGGCCTTCAACATGTTCATCATCATTGGCATATGCGTCTATGTGATCCCAGACGGGGAGACCCGGAAAATCAAGCACCTGCGAGTCTTCTTCGTCACTGCTGCTTGGAGCATCTTTGCCTATATCTGGCTCTACATGATCCTAGCAGTCTTCTCTCCTGGTGTGGTCCAGGTGTGGGAAGGCCTCCTTACCCTCTTCTTCTTTCCAGTGTGTGTCCTGCTGGCTTGGGCGGCAGATAAGCGGCTGCTCTTCTACAAATACATGCACAAAAAATACCGCACAGATAAACACCGAGGAATTATCATTGAGACGGAGGGCGAGCACCCTAAGGGCATTGAGATGGATGGGAAGATGATGAACTCTCACTTCCTAGATGGGAACCTGGTCCCCTTGGAAGGGAAGGAGGTAGATGAGTCTCGCAGGGAGATGATCCGGATTCTTAAGGATCTGAAACAAAAACACCCAGAGAAGGACTTAGATCAGCTGGTGGAGATGGCCAATTACTATGCCCTTTCCCACCAACAGAAGAGCCGCGCTTTCTACCGCATCCAAGCCACCCGCATGATGACAGGTGCAGGCAATATACTTAAGAAACATGCAGCGGAGCAGGCCAAGAAGACCGCCAGCATGAGCGAGGTGCACATGGATGAGCCCGAGGACTTTGCCTCCAAGGTCTTCTTCGACCCATGTTCCTACCAGTGCCTGGAGAACTGTGGAGCTGTCCTCCTGACGGTGGTGAGGAAAGGAGGGGACGTGTCCAAGACCATGTATGTGGACTACAAAACAGAGGATGGCTCTGCCAATGCCGGGGCCGACTATGAGTTCACAGAGGGCACGGTGGTTCTGAAGCCAGGAGAGACCCAGAAGGAGTTCTCTGTGGGCATCATTGACGATGACATTTTTGAGGAGGATGAGCACTTCTTTGTGAGGCTGAGCAATGTCCGTGTGGAAGAGGAGCAGCTGGAGGAAGGGATGCCCCCAGCCATGCTCAATAGTCTTCCCTTGCCTCGGGCTGTCCTGGCCTCCCCTTGTGTGGCCACAGTGACCATCTTGGATGATGACCATGCAGGAATTTTCACTTTTGAATGTGATACCATTCATGTCAGTGAGAGCATTGGCGTTATGGAAGTCAAGGTTCTGAGGACATCAGGTGCCCGGGGCACAGTCATCGTCCCTTTTAGGACAGTAGAAGGGACGGCCAAGGGTGGTGGTGAGGACTTTGAGGATACGTATGGGGAGCTGGAGTTCAAGAATGATGAAACTGTGTAAGTAGCCTTCCCATATTTCCTTCCCGCACAGCCCACCCTGCGCCGCCTCTCTCTGAACTTCCACACAACTCCTTCCATCGCTCTGTTATATCTGTGTTAATTGCAAACTTTGCTTTCATCACAGGTATGCGGGATCAGCAGACACCACTGGACGGGGCCTGTGCCCAAGCCCCCCTTAGGTTTTCTCGTTCTAAATTGTTTCTAGACAAAGAGTCCTGTGGCAAGATCTAAGCACACAGAACGTTCTGTCCATTAAAACTCAAGACAATGCATGGCGGAGGTGTGAGACAGTAGATGTTTATATGCGATCTTGGAGAATGCTAGCCAGCAAGCAGGGGCTGGGAAAGCACACAGGCTTCTCCCTCTTCTCTCTTCCGTACCAAGGGTTATGAGTTTGGAAACTTACTATTCTAGGACAATAATAGTCTGGTCATAATATCCTCAAGGAAATAATTGGCACTGGTTTATTTCTCCCCAGGACCACATTGCAGTTGTGCTACGTCGCCAGATCCCAGACACTCCCCTTTCCATTTAGAAATTGAGAAGCTGATTGAAACTTGGCAAGGTCTTTAAATATCCATAAGCTATTTTGTGGAACATGGCTTGTCTAACTTGAATGAGGCAAGTTAATGACCAGAGTACTGGAAACGTCATGGAGAGGGAAAAGTCTTAGAGCCATTGTCTTTGCCTCTAGGTCCGGTATAAGCTTCAAATTCTGGCTAGACACTGAAGGAGACTTGTGAAAGAAACCACGTCTTCTGTGTGGTTTCACAGTCCAAGTCTCCCCTGCACTGTTTCTGCCCCATCCCTCCCATTAGAACCTGAGAGGCTGTTCTTCTGTCATCTCTCTTCACTGATCCTTCCTGAAAATGGGGCATTCGGAATCTCTGGTTGCACAGATAACACTGAAAAAGTAAAAAATTGGCTTTCTTAGCTTGCAGCAGGGTCAGCTTTTCAAGGAAGCTCATGAGGATACCAATGAGAAAGGGACCCTCCTCTGAGTACCTACTGTTCCACAGTAGGAGATGCTGTGGAGGAGAGATACCAAGGGGGATGGAAAACTGCTCCCAGAACCTGGGACTTCTATTTGGGAGAAATGGAATCATTCAGAAAGCAGAAGGAAAGGGAGGGAAGGATCTCATGGAAAGGGGGATCCATAGGCCCAGAAAAGGTGTTCTTGGCGAATTTCTTCTTGGGTCTGCCTGTTGGGCAGCCATGGGACGATCTAAAAGGCTTCAATTCTGCTGGCAACAGCTGGGTGGCCCAAGAGATTCTTCTGTTGTGTTTCCCCCGTCTCTTTTGACTTTGGACAAGTCACTTAGTAACTGAAAGAAACACTCATATGAAGTGTGACGATAAGAATACTTTCCTTGTCTGGAGGCAGGGTCGGATTATCACATATGTCCTTCCAGCTCAAAGATCTTCTGAACCCAAATATAGGCATTGAATGTTGGTCATATTATCACTCGCTAAAAGAATAGGGCAAGGGAAACTGACTCCTAAATTGTAATAGCTTTGAGAAGTTGATTTGTCAGAACACTGTTGAGACTTTTTTACTAGGAAGGATAGTCATTTGTTAACATAAGCAAAAACCTGTGCCTTCTGGAAAATACTAGCCATTTCTACATGATTTACGATAGTATTCATGTATACATGGAAAGCCAGGCTCTCACTGGGAAGATAAACTTTGTGAAGTTTCACACATGTTCATGGTCTCGTTGGCATGTGTCCATTGTCAGACATTAGATGGCATAAAATCCACACAGTTCCCTGTAGTTGGCTAGATTTGGGAGGGGGGGATTCGCAGTCAATATTTGTCTTTCAGAGTCATAGACAGTTAGTTTGGAGGAGATCAGAACTTTCAGAAATTGGTCCCCAATTTATTCATCCTCTTAATCATCAGTTATTCATCTAGGATCTCTGAGTATGATTCCACCTTCTTAAAACTCCCCCCTCCCTCCCTCTTCCCCCTTTCTCCCTCCTTTCTCCCTTTCTCTCTCTCCCTCCCTCTTTCTCTTCTCCTTCCTCCCCTCCTCCTTCTCTTTCTCTCCCTCCCTCTCACTCATTCCCTCTCTTCCTCTCTCTTTCCCTTCCTTCCTCTTCTCCCTCCCTCCCACCTCCTGTGCTATGTGCACATGTGTATGTGTGCCTTGTAAACAAGTATGTTTCTATCTATCCCTTTGCACTTTGGCCTCTGTACAGTTCGATCCTTTACTCTTTCTTTACTACAGAAGAGCAAGCCCAAAGCATGTTACTCTATTGCCATACAGTCGCCTGACCCATGGTGCTTTAAACTGTAATTTTATAACCAGAGGCAGCAGAGGTATGGAGTTGAGCAACCATGGACTCTGCATACTTTTGGTCAGAAGCCCAACTTCTCTACTGACTTAACCACACGAGTAAGAAACATTTTATTACCTATGATGTAACTCTCTCACTGATAAAATAGGAATGTCTTTTTTCCAGAACTTATTGGGATGTCTCGCGATGTTCTGGTTTCATCGTGTGTGTTCAATAAGCAAGGCTGGTAGCAGCAGTGTGATGAATGAACAGCATCTTCAGGAGACGCTACTGGGGGGATCAGGTTACTGGAATCTCTGTATGACTATAATTAATGCTCATGCTAGACTCTGGTCACTGGGATGAGTCCTCGCTTGAATTTATGAAATAGTAGAACCAGACAGGGCCTTGCACCTTCTAAAGCACTTGCTCCTAAACATTATTATCAGAAGTACACATAGGGTAGAGCATTTCCTGTAAACCCATTATGGTGCTAGTCTCAATTTACAAGTAAAGACTATGAAGGTCCTGACCAAACCATGAGACCTAGAAATAAAAACAGCTTTTCAAATGACTTGCTTAATTGAGTCAAGAATGAGTACTTTCCAATTCCAACTTTCAAATCCCAACACAGCAACAACCCAACTCTTACTAAGGCTTCACTAATTGCAAAGTCATTCTGGGAACTGATTCTGACACCTTCAGGAACTTGGACAGAAGCTGAGTGATCTTTGGAATAATCCCTGTTTTGACTCCTTATCTTTTGAAGCTTTGTTTGCCCAATCATTATCAAAACTGGCGATACTGGAACTTTTGCCTAGGTATCACCAAGCTCCAGGCAAGTCCATGCTCTCTCAGGAATACTGGAACCAAGGGGATGGCTCAGTGAGTAAGCATACCTGCTGTGCCACTGTGAGAAACTGAGTTCGAATCCTCAGAACATGAAAGATGAACACCTATAATCCCAGGGCTCCTGTGGGGAGATGGAAGATGGAGACAGGAGAATCCCTGGGAGTTGGCAGGCCAGTTAACCTAGCACACACAGTAGAAAAACAATAATGAGATCCTGTCTCAGACAAGAAGATGGCTGACAGCCAAGATTGTCTTCTGAGTTCCCCACGAGTGCTGCAGTGTGTGAACCCTTGCGTTCACACACTAGAATGCTTGTGTGCACACACTAGATCCGTGATGTTTCTTATTTACTCCTTTAAGGGAGCATCGTGGTATACGATGGAAAATCCTGAAGCATGAAACCTGATAAATAGATATGGACCCAAGGCATAGATAGTGATGTCATCTGCATGGGTTGTCGTTGCTGAAGCAATAGAAATAATATGATCTATCTATCTGTGAGATAATGTTAGCTTCAAAATACAAATAGGAAAAAAAATGCACCCTTATCACTCTGCCATCTCCTTCAGGTGCTCAGTCATTCAACAAACATTTACTAAATGTTTGGTATGTCTTAGTTCATTACTCAGCCCTGAGGATAGAGAAATAAGACAAGCTGGCCTTTCATCTCCCAAGGATCTTCCTCTCAGAGAGAAAGGACTAGTGTACACACACAAATATAGACACGCAGGAGAACAGTATGTTTGTGAAGGAGTCAATAAAAAGGGGAGCAAGAGCTCCCTACTGTGTGTGAGAGACAAGCTCCTTGTGTGCCAGAGACACACTCAAGTGTTAAGGCACCTTCATTAAGGACATAGTAAGGAGGGAAGGTGGTATGTGACTGGCTTTCTCCTGTATTACAAGGAACAGTTGACATGTAACAGATACTGCTGACGTCTTCATGATCCAGGAGAATCCCCAGTTTTATGCCTATCACTACAGAATTATGGCTGCTGAGTCTACAGCAAACAGTAACAAAACCTCTTAGAGACAGGAGTTTCGCCTGCATGCTAATTTCACTCATTAAGCAAGTGACTGGCTTCTATATATCTCCAGCTCACAGCACGCGTCTTCAAAATAACAGGTTTTTGCAGCTCACAGACCTTTGGGGGGTCTCTGGAAATAGTCAAAGCCACAGATGTCAAATATGCAAATGGCAGGATCTACTCTAATTAAATAGCAGAGGCCTCCTGTAAGGAAGAACGCAGTATTGACTGTGTGGCACGTGTGTAACCCAAATTATATGCTGACGCTGGAAAGTATTTGACCTCTCATTTTACAAATTATAAAGATGAATTCAGAGAGTGAAAGTGATTTTTCTCAGTATCACATTAGATATGATGGAAAGTCAGGCTTGGGAGAACATTAGAAGCTACCAATGTGAATGTCCCCTTCTACTTCAGACATCTCTGTTTTATTTTTACTCACCAGTAAAATGTTAAGTTTGGAAAGAATATGACAATTTGGATGTGAAAACTACCTTGGGAGTGTGAATCTTGGAATACTATGTGTCTAATGTCTTAACTAAGACTAATAATACAGCATGGACTATTTTTAATACCTTGGTTCACCTTGAGACTGTTTGGGAAGTAAGACCCTGAACCATTGGGTTTTATCCTTAATAAAGGTTTGTCTTCACTGGACTCTCCTGACTCCAAAGGCTTTCATTCCTAAGAACAAAGGCAATTGATGCTTGCATAGAGCCAGGCTAGTTAGTGAGGCTCCTTCTTGACCTGATCTTTCCATTAAATTCCTAGGTGGTTTTGTATGGGTTAGATGTGTGCCTTTCTTTCTACCTTTGTATAGGCTTCCCCTGGCCCCATGAAGGAGGCAGGAGACTGATTATTCAAGATGTTGTTTTCTTATTATTTTTTAATGAGAAATTAAACTATGCTTCCCAATCCAGTCTAAAGTCCTGGCAGAAAGCCAGTAGTATATGCTTGATAGCCAAAGACAGACTACTTGATCTTCAAATACAGTAAGCACCACATATGTAGACTCTACATCATTGAGGGGCTTTTTGTAATAATCAAATGATTTGAGGATTTTGCTAACTAACATTGCATAAATATTCTCAAGTATCACACTAGTTATCATTCATACAAGTTATACTCTTACCTCTACCATCCACTGAGTATTCATGGAAGAAGGAGAATAGAAAGGAACCAGCAGAAGTTTGGAGGAGGGGTGAGGAAGGATGTGGAGGAGTGAGGAGGGGGATGGGTTGACAAATGTGGACAAAATTCTGTGATCTATTATGAGAACGTCACAATAAAACCCATTATTTTATTTGCTCATGTAAAAGAATTGACTTAAATTTAAAGAAGGATTTAAAGCTAAAAAGAAAAAGTATTTATTCTGGAACATTCTGATAAGTGGATGCTAGTACAAGGTCAGCCATTGATGCCTTCCTTTGCTAAGTGTCAGCATGTGTGGGTACCTTCTGGAAAATCTGTCCTTGCAAGCACCCAGTCCAGTTGCCATTTCGTGTCATGTGAAATCCCCGAAGAAGCACTCATTCGTGATCCAGATGACACTGTAGTGAGCCCTTGAGCTGGTTCTCTCAAAATAGTGGCATCTTGGCAGCATCTTACTAACTCCAAATATAAGAAGTCTGACTGTAGAATGGGCAATGAATGCCATCTCTCTCTAGTAGGCCAGTTCCCCCCAGACATTTTGGTCTAATTTCTCCTGTGTATCCCTTGTGACATTCATTGAACCCACGGCTGGCTCTAACCTTTTCTTTCCGGGTTGTGGTGACTGAGAAGACGGGCTGTTAGCAGCATGGCAGCTACCTCAGCAGGACAGTCGCCCATTGCCTGGGCTGTAAACCTTCACACGCGTTCATTCTGCTTCCCTCTGCTCCATTAATCTGTATTTGTAGAATATTTTCTCATGCTTGCTCTTTCCTATAAACATGCCCTGCTACAGCCTTTCTTGATTGATTGGATATGCTCCAGGGTCAGCGGCGCCTCTGCTGTGGTGTCCCTGCACTCAACATCTTCCTCCTGAGAGCCTTCAGTCCCTCTTCTCCTCTAATCTGATATCCGTCCTGGCATTCCTTTCATCCTCACTGTTGGCATCCCCGCTAGGCTGTCCTCTGTCCTCTCTCTGATCTATGACTTTGAATAAGCAAGAAGAAGCTGGGACAGTATCTCTTTAAAAAGCCTGTCACTTGGACAGCAACACTTACTGTGTGGTAGCACCAAGAAGATGGATGTCTCCCAGGAACCAAAGCCCCGTGATGGTGCTCTTTCCTCCTTCACCGTAATGAATTTGCTTGTCTCTGTGCAAGGCAGAGAGATTTAATCCTGAAGATCCAGCAGAGACGAGAGCTGGTATCAGAGAGCCACCTGAAACCGAGGCAACATGGAGGGTTGCTTTCTTGTTCTGACGGATTTCCTCCTGAGTGTGTGGCCTCAGTCTCTCGGCATCTCTGTCCCTTGCCACCACGATTTCATTGATTACTTCTGGTACACGATAGACCCTGACGACCACCGCTTCTCTCCAGGCATACTTGCAGCCTCTCCCCCAACCTGGAAAACTCTCCAGTCTTAAAGGTCAAATTCTCTGGAGGGAATCGATCTTTCTAGAAATCTGACCATGTAAAAGGCCACTGGCCACCATGTGTTTGTAGTCAAGTCCTTCCTCCTCCTCTCGCCCTCCCACGCCAACTAATCTTTCTAACTGGTGGATGGGGTGGAAACATGAAGTTGCCATGACAATTCCGTGAGTGACCTAAAGAGTTGTATTGATAGATGGTGGGCAACGTGACTTAGAAGGGAGTCTCTGGCAAGACAGGCCCCCTGTCCTCTCTAAACTAGCACAGAGTATAAGGTCTGAAGTGGAGCACTATGCTACAATGGTCTATGCTATGACAGTTAGCTAGATGAATGCGAGCGCCCATACCTAAACAATGCATCCCACTGACAATGCATGTCACAGCCAGGATGAAGCATGCTGGAACAACAGAAAACATTCCCAGTGGGTGATGCTGAGTGGCACAAAATCTCAAAGCGACCAGGGTGATTGTTCTGTTCATTGATCTGCCCTCTCCAGGAGAGTAACATCATTGGATAATCTCCCATTTTCAGTTGCATTATTTGGGACTGAGTCCCTTCCAAAGGCTCTTCTGAGGTTTGAGTATCCAGAGTAGCCTGTGTTCAAGACCAAGGTAGAAAGTTGTCATGCTTCTCCTAACAGTCAAGTGACACTCCTTCAACCTCTTCCCCTCTACCTGATCCCTGCTGGACCAGCTGGACTACTGGATTCAGTGGGAGCCAGCAGGAAAATCTCCATTATCCTAGGAGGTGCAGCTTGAGGCCTTTCCAGGAACTCCTGGGAGCTCTTCTCCATAAGTGGCACAGTGTGTGTTTCTATCAGGTGTCCAGGGCTGTGGAAGAAAATAGGACTCTCCGTCAGTGTCAGGTCTGGGAAACGAGTAGCGGCTGTCGCAGGGGGCTGTGTTGAGAAGGATCTGTGAGATCATACCTGAACTCGGCTGTAGATATGAGATTAGGCTGCTTATCTGTCAGACCTATTACATGGGGTAGAAATAGAGAGACATTCATGAAACAGATGAAGTAGGAGCTTACGTTTCCTTGAGATGTGTTAATGCAAAGTGACTATTCTTTATTTTTTTATTTATTTAAAAAATTTTAACTTTACATACTAGCCCCAATTCCCCCTCACTCCTCCTCTTCCAACCCCTCCCCTCCTCTTCCTCCCATCCCACCTCAGAGGAGGTAAGACCTCTCTTGGGAAGTCAACAAAGTCTGGTATACCAAATTGAGGCAGGACCAAGCCCTTCTCCCCTGTATTAAGGCTGAGCAATGTATCCCACCATAGGGAATGGGCTCCAAAAAACCAGCTGATACACCCGGGATAAATCCTGGTCCCACACCAGCCCCCCACAACAGCTCAAGCCCCATAACTGTCACCCACTTTCAGAGGGCTTAGTTTAGTCCTATGCAGGATCCCCAGCTCTCGGTCCAGGGTCCATGAGCTCCCACAAGCTCGGATCAGCTGTCTCCGTGGTTTTCACAGTCATGGTCTTGACTCCCACCACCTTGCTCATATGATCCCTTCTCTCTCTTTCCAGCTGAACTCCGGGAGCTCAGCCCAGGGCTTGACTGTGGATCACTGCATCTGCTTCCATCAGTTATTACATGGAGGTGCTATGGTGACAATTAGGGTAAACACGAATCTGATTATAGAGGAAGGCCTGTCCAGGTACCCTCTCCACTATTGCTAAGGGTCTTAGCTGGGGTTATTATCCTTGTAGATCCTGGGAATTTACCTAGCCCCTGGTTGCTTCCTAACCCTACAATGTCTCCCTCTATCAAGATATCTTTTTCATTTCCCCCTCTCAATTCCTCTCCCAACTCAGTCATCTGAAGCCCTCATGTTTCCATCCCCCATTCCCTCCCTTCTACCCTTCTCCCAATTTACCAGGAGATCTTAACTATTTCCCTTTTCTGGGGCCCTCCATGTGTATCGCTCTTAGGGTCTTCCTTTTTACATAGCTTCTCTGGAGTTATGGATTGTAACCTGGTTATCCCTTGCTTTACATCTAATATCCACTTTTGAGTGAGTACATACCATGCTTGTCTTTCTGAGTCTGGATTTGAAAAAAAACTTACTCAGGATGTTTTTTTTTCCTTCTAGTTCCATCCATTTGTCTGCAAATTTCAAGAGGTCATTGTTTTTTGACAACTGAGTAATACTCCACTGTATAAATGTACCACATTTTCTTTATCCATCCTTCAGTTGAGGGGCATCTATGTGGTTTTCAGGTTCTATCTATTACAAATAATGCTGCTATGAACATAGTTGTGCAAATGTGTTTGTGGTGTGATTGTGTATCTTTTCAGTATATACCCAGGAGTGGTATCGCTGGGTCTTGAGGTAGATTGATTCTCAGTTTTCGGAGAAAACCACCATACTGATTTCCAGAGTGGCTGCACAAGTTTGCACTCTCATCAGCAGTCAAGGAGTGTTCCCTTTACTCCACATCCTCTCCAGCATAAGCTATCGTCAATGCTTTTTATCTTAGCCATTCAGACAGGTGTAAGATGGTATCTCAGAGTTGTTTTCATTTGCATTTCCCTGATGATTAAGGGTGTTGAACATTTCCTTAAATGCCTTTCAGCCATTTGAGATTCTTCTGCTGAGAGTTCTCTATTTGGATCTGTACCTCATTTTTTAATTGGATTATTTGGTATTTTAATGTCTAGGTTCTTGAGTTCTTTGCATATTTTGGGGATCAGTCCTCTGTCAGATGTGGAGCTGGTAAAGATCTTTTCCCATTCTGTAGGCTGTCATTTTGTCTTGTTTTTTTTTATTTTTTATTTTTTA
>NC_022009.1:19135029-19161030 GCF_000317375.1 Microtus ochrogaster | reverse complement strand
CTGTCTCTGTCTCCTTTCATCGCCTGATGAAGGTTAATATTCAGGGGGATGCCTATATGTTTGTCTTTGGATTCACGTTCTCATTTAGCTTCTCTAGGATTGCGAATTATAAGCTCACTGTCCTTTAAATATGGCTAGAAACCAAATATGTCATTTTGTCTTGTTGACCATGCCCTTTGCTCTACAGAAACTTCTCAGTTTCAGGAGGTCCCATTTATTAATTGTTGCTCTCAGTGTCTGTGCTACTGGGATTATACTTAGGAAGTGGTTTCCTGTGCCCATGCACTCAAGGCAACTTCCCACTTTCTCTTCTATCAGGTTCAGTGTAACTGGATTTATATTTAAATCTTTCATTTATTTGGACTTGAGTTTTATGAATGGGGGACATACATGGATCTATTTGCATTCTTCTACATGTAGACATCCAGTTATGCCAGTACCATTTGTTGAAGATACTTTCTTTTTTTCCATTGTACAATTTTGGATTCTTTGTCAAAAAACAGGTGTTCATAGGTGTGTAGATTAATATCAGGGTCTTCGCCGGGCGGTGGTGGCGCACGCCTTTAATCCCAGCACTTGGGAGGCAGAGGCAGGCGAATCTCTGTGAGTTCGAGACCAGCCTGGTCTACAGAGCTAGTTCCAGGACAGGCTCCAAAGCCACAGAGAAACCCTGTCTCAAAAATAATAATAATAATAATAATGTCAGGATCTTCAGTTTGATTCCATTGATTCATGTGTCTGTTTTTATGCCAGTACCAAGGTGCTTTATTACTATGGCTCTATAGTAGAGCTTGAAGTTAATGATGGTGATGCCTCTGGAAGTTCCTTTATTGTACAGGATTGTTTTGGCTCTCCTGGGCTATTTTGGTTTTTCCATATAAATCTGAGTATTGTTCTTTTGAGGTCTGTGAAGAGTTGTGTTGTGATTTTGATGGGGATTGCATTGAATCTGTAGATTGATTTTGGTAAGATTGCCATTTTTATTATGTTGATCCTACCTATCCAAGAGCATGGGGAATATTTCCATTTTCTGATACCTTCTTCAATTTCTTTCATTAAAAATTTAAAGTTTTTGTCATACAGGTCTTTCACTTGTTTGGTTAGAGTTACCCCAAGATATTTTATGTTATTTGTGGGTTTTGTGAAAGGTGACCTTTCTCTGATTTCTTTTTTAGCCCATATATCATTTGTATATAGGACGGATACTGACTTTTTTTATTTAATCCTATATCTTGCCACATTACTGAAGATGTTTATCAGCTGTAGGAGTTCCCTGGAAGTATTCCTGGAGTCACTGATGTATAGTATCATATCATCTGCAAATAGCAAAAGTTTGACTTCTTTCTTTCCAGCTTGTATCCCCTTGATCTCCCTTTGTTGTCTTTTTTCTCTACTTAGAACTTACAGTAATATGTTGAATAAATGTGGAGAGAGTGGACAGCCTTGTTTTTTTCCTGATTTTAGTGGAATCACTTTGAGTTTCTCTTTATTTAATTTGATGTTGGCTGTTGGTTTGCTATATATTACCTTTATTATGTTTAGGAATGTTCCTTGTATTCCTGCTCTCTCCAAAACCTTTAGCATTAAAGGTGTTGGATTTTTGTTGAAGGTTTTTTGCAGCACCTAATGAGATGATCATATGGTTTTTTTTCTTTCAGTTTATTTATTGACAGATTTTTGTATATCAGATCATCCCTGCATCTCTGGGATGAAGCCAACTTGATCATGGTGAATGATTTGTTTGATGTGTTCTTTGATTTGGTTTGACAGTATTTTATTGAATAGTTTCACGTCAATGATTATGATGGAGATTGGTCTGTAATTCTCTTTCTTAGTTGAGTCTTTGTGTGGTTTGGGTATCAGGATAACTGTAGCTTCGTAAAAGAAGTTTGGTAGTGTTCCTTCTGTTTCTATTGTGTGAAACAATTTGAGGAATATTGATATTAGATCTTTTTAAAAATTCTGGTAGAATTCTATGCTAGAGACATGTGGCCCTGGGTTTTTGTTCTTCTTGTTGTTGGGAGACTTTTAATGACTGCTTCTATTTCCTTTGGGGTTATAGGTCTACTTAAATTGTTTATCTGGTTTTGATTTAATTTTGGTATGTGGTACCTATCAAGAAAATTCTCCATTTCTTTAACATTTTCTAATTTTGTGGATTACTGGTCTTTAAAGTATGACCTAATGATTCTCTGGATTTCCTCAGTGTCTGTTGTTATGCCCCCTTTTCATTTCTGATTATATTAATTTGGGTAGTCTCTCTCTGCATTTTGGTTAGTTTGAATTAGGGTTTGTCTATCCTGTTGATTTTCTCAAAGAACCAACTCTTTGTTTCACTGATTCTTTGTATTGTGCTCTTTGTTTTTTTTTTTAATTATTGATTTCAGCCTTCAATTTGATTATTTCCTGGCATCTACTCCTCTTGGGTGAGTCTGATTCTTTTTGTTCTAGAACTTTTATATATGCTGTTAAGTCACTAGTGTGAGATTTCTCCAACTTCTTTATGTGGGCATTTAGTGCTATGAACTTTCTTTCCTCTTAGCACTGCTTTCATTGTGTTCCATAAATTTGGATACATTGTAATTTCATTTTCATTGAATTCTTGGAAGTCTTTAATTGCTTTATTTATTTCTTCCTTGACCCAGTGATGATTCAGTTGAACATTGTTTAATTTCCATGAGTTTGTAGGCTTTCTGCAATTAGTGTTGTTGGATTCTTACTTTAAGCCATGGTTATCCATTAAGATACAGGGGTTATTATTATTACAAATTTTTGTATCTGTTGAGGTTTGCTTTGTTATTGAACATGTGGTTAATTTTAGAGAAGATTCTATGAGGTGCTGAAAAGAAAGTATATTCTTTTGTGTTTGGGTGGAATATTCTATAAATATCTGTTAATTCCATTTGAGTTATAACATCTATTAGTTCCCTTATTTCTCTGCTAAGTTTTTTTGACTGGCTGACCTGTCCATTGGTGAGAGTATGATGTTGAAGTCTCTCACTATTAATGTGTGGGGTTTGATGTGTGATTTAAGTTTTAGTAATGTTTCTTTTATAAATGTTGTTGCACTTGTATTTGTGGCATATATGTTCAGAACTGAGACTTTGTCTTGATGGCTTTTTCCTGTGATGTGTTTGAAGTGTCCTTCTCCATCCCTATAATTAATTTTAGTTTGAAGTCTATTTTCCTAGATATTAAGGTAGTTACATCAGCTTTCTTCTTAGATTCATTTGATTGGAAACTCTCTTCCCAACCCTTTACTCTGAGGTAATTTATGTCTTTGAGGTTGAGGTGTGTTTCTTGTATGCAGAAGGATGAGTTCTATTTTCATACCCATTCTGTTAGCCTGTGTCTTTTTAGAAGTGAATTGAGTTCATTGATATAAAGATATATTAATGACCAGTAATAGTTAATTTCTGTTATTTTTGGTTTTGTTAGTTGTGGTGGTAGTGTTTGTGTATTTCCCTCCTTTTGTGTTTACTGGTGTAAGTCTGTTTCCTGTGTTTTTGTGGGTGCAGCTAACTTCCTTGGGTTGGAGTTTTTCTTCTAATGCTTTCTGTAGGACTGGATTTGTAGATATTGTTTAAATCTGGTTTTGTCATGGAATATCTTGTTTTCTCTGTCTACGGTGATTGAGAGCTTTGCTGGTTATAATAGTTCAGCCTGGCATTCGTGGTTTCTTAGTGTCTGCTGAATGTGTGTCCAGGGCCTCTGGCTTTCAGAGTATTTATTGAGAAGTTGGGTGTAATTCTTATAGGTCTGCCTTTATATATTACTTAGCCTTTTTCCTTTGCAGCTCTTAATGTTCATTCTTCATTTTATATGTTTAGTGTTTTGATTATTACATGCAAAGGGGATTTTTTTTGGTCTAGTCTATTTGGTGTTCTGTAAGCCTCTTGTATTTTCATAGGCATATCTTTCTTTAGGCTAGGAAAGTTTTCTTCTATGATTTTATTGAATATATTTTCTGTGCTTTTGAACTGGAATTTTCCTTCTTCTATCCTTATTCTTCTTAGGTTTGTTCATTTTATGGTGTATCAGATTTCCTGGATTTTGTGTTAAGCTTTTGTTGGATTTACCATTTTCTTTGGCTGATGAACCTCTTTCTTCTATCGTAGCTTCAACATCTGAGATCCTGTCTTCCATCTCTTACATTCTGTTGGTTATACTTGCATCTGCAGTTCCTGTTCATTTACCTAGGCTTTCCATTCCCAGAATTGCTTCAGTTTGTATTTCCTTTATTGCCTCTACTTCAGTTTTCAAGTCTTGAACTGTTTGATTCTTATTTTCTTGGCTTTCTTTTAGGGATTTATTGACTTCTTCCAATTTTCTGTTTGTCTTTTCCTCCATTTCTTTAAGGGAATTTTTCATTTCCCCTTTAAGGGTCTCTATTATATTTATAAAGCTAGTTTTTAAGGTCATTTTCTTCTGGTTATTCTACGTTGTGATGTTTAGGTCTTGCTGTTGTAGAACAATCTGTTTCTGGTGCTGCCATATTGCTCTTCATGTTGTTGGATGTATTCTTCCACTGCTGTCTACCCAGCTCTTCCTCCACTCATTGCAGGCGGGGCCTGTGTCTCCAGTGTCCACTCTTCCTCCAGGTGCACATGGGGCCTGTGGCTTTGGTGGTTGCTGATGTGGTAGGGGATAGTAGGGGTGGGTGGGAAGGATGCTGCTGCCTGGTCACTTGGGGGTGTTGTAGGTGGCATGACTATTCTTTCTTTATGCTGGGCCAACCTATCTCTTCCTTGTCCTTCATAACATGGAACACTATGTGAGTCCACAGAAGCATGAATTTTCAATGAAGCATATAGTTTTTAAAAAATAAGACTAGAATCATCCAGATTCCCTTCTAATGCACTAGGTTTCATAAATTAGATGACTATTTTCCAAAGTTCTTCTATCACTGGTCATTTTTACCATCTGCCATTTCTCTTAGGTACCTGTGTTCTAGGACATTCTGATCTGGTAATTAACGATTACATTTTTATACAAGAGAGCAAACATAACCAGGGTTACTGCGATGAGTTAAAATCAGAGAGAAACGACATCTTAATTAACCTTTGTGGATTGCTGAATCTATTGTGTCTGCTTTGGGGCCTGAGGAGAGGATGGAATGAACTCAGCCAAGTTCTGACTGTCAAAGGGATTAATGGATGGCAATGTTTTGAAAATGGTATGCACTGATGCTGTGAAGTCGTCTGATGTGGTAACTCTGTAGAGATATCAAAATATTCTAGAAGAATGGAAATATTGTTGGTTCCTGGGCCTTACCATTGCTGTTCAGAATTCTGGGAAAGCTTATTATTGTTCCTGCTAATGTTCTTATATAATAAAAGTTCCATTATTTGTGTAATAACACAAGATTCCACTTCAAGTATATAAGGATTTTGTGATATCATTAGGGTGAGTATTTGCTTTGTTCAGATTAGTTAATTTGTCCCAGAACATGGGTATTGTTAGGGTTAGGTATCAAAACTTGCATCTTCTGATTCTGAACACATATTCCATCTACTTAATCACATATTTTATTTAGTACTGAGATAAAGTCATCAATCTGGAAACAACCCTTCTCTTTTATCTCACACTAAGAAAGAAACCATTTCTCTCTCCCCACCCTGTGTGTGTGTACTGTGTTGTTGTTGCTGCTGCTGTTTGATGCATGCATGTGAGTTAGCAGGTGTAGATGCTGAGGCCAGAGCAGGCCTTGATCTCCTGTCTCTCTTTTGCTCTCCACTGTGTTGCTTTGAGACGGGGTCTCTCACTAAACTGGGCACTCACCATTTTGGCTAGCTAGCTGATGAGCAAACACGCTGCTGGGGTTATAGGCATGCTTAGTCATGCCAAACTTTTTACGTGGATGCTGGGGATTTAAAATCAGATCCCCATGTTTGCAGAGCAAGTCCTCTGACTCATCAAACCATCTCCCTAGCCTCCTACTTTTTTTCTCTTTAATAGCAGGAGTTGCTGGATACCCAAAGCAGTCTCAGGGTGGGAGAAATGCTGACAGTGCTGAGCAGGTTCCCAGCCCTGATTCCGAGCTACATCACTGGGCCTCAGTGATAAAAAATGAATAGTGTGGTTTGGCAGCAAAACAGACCTGCACACTAATGGCTTCTTTCCTTTTAATTCTGAGACAACTGGGCCTAGGGGATTAGGCAGGGCCCAAACAAACTCTGTAACTCCTAGCCTAAAAATCTGGATTCATAATCTTGACTCAGTTTCCCTACTTGCCAGAGGGAATCCACAGAGGTTTCTTAATTTCATCCTTTCATCACCGGATCCTACCAACAGATGATGCATTGGCCTGTTGCTGAGGAAAAGACCGTGCAGGTAAGTCCACAAGCTGTCTGTGATGCAGTCTCCATAGTGTCTGAAAGCAGCCAGAACCAGGGACTAGAGGGAGTTGAAAACAAGGGGCTTGGCTAGGGCTTAGCCTATGATATCAGGAGAGCCTATGACAGCCCTCCATATCAGCGAGGCCAGGAGAGGTCAGAGGAGGGTGTCAGTTACTTAGTGTGTAATTGGCAGGCATTTGGAGAGTTCGTCCTAGGGCTGAGCAGTAAAAACAGATGGTCCCTATCCTCAGGGAGGCTATGGTCTGGTGAGAAAATGGTTCTGTGTGATAGTTGTCTCTTCTGTAAAAAAGGAACCGCCAACGGCTGAGATGAAAGAGAGGCAAACCTCCCTCTGTCAGTTTGGTGTCATTCATGGTGACTTGCGTGCTCCATTCTTCAGCTGATTCAGAACTTATTAGAAGGAATAACGAGTTGGCCTGGGCTCAGGGTGGCACAGACAGACACCGGAAGGTGCTGGCTTCAGGAGTGAATGGTTCTTGTGTAGTCTGCATCCTTGGCCAGGGTACCACCTGATTCTAACCCCCATGTCTAGCAGGATGCTCCACATAGTACAAGGATGGGCTTAATGTCTGTGGAATAAGTGAATTACTAACTGAGTGATGGATGGGTTTGTTCATGAGTGGATTCCCGGCTTATCCTCTGTCTGTGTCTACTTGCGGGTTGCTGAGCGCTCAGGGGCGGGGGCTCCGATTGGATCGTGCCTCTTGGGCCTGAGGACCAGGGAGTGCTTGCAAACCTCCACTGTCTGTCCCTTATCACTTCTTCTCCCAAGTTCAGCAAAATCCGCAGGACCCTCTGGACACTGGCATGCTGAACCACCCACGCAGTCTGCCATCTCTCTGGCACCAGCTCTCCAGAAGGACAGCATCTGTACCGCTCGGCTAACCCTGAACACTGGCAGTCTTTTAATCTCTTGAGACACCCTGAAAAATCAATTAAGCATTTCCTCCAGGGAGCGTGTAATTATGTCCTATCTGGGCCTTGTAATGACAGCCCCCTACCACTGCATGGGGAGCTGTCCTGCTCAGCTGCCTAGAACCTTTCCCCGGGAGGGAACTAATCTTCTTAGGCCAGACTGGACTCATTTCCACACCGCACTTCCTGACTGTCCCTGAAGCCAGTCCTACCATGAGAACAGGCCTGTCCCTCAGAGGAACACAGGTTTTCTCGGTCTTGTTTTGCTCCTGGTCGTAAACTACATTGCTCAGAGTTGTACCTCTGACAGGGAAGAGACTAGGTGAAGAGTCTGCCTCTTGGTCCCCTGTAGTCCTGACAGGATTTGGGAGAAGAGGGGAAAAGTAAAGGCTTTTTGCCTTTTTTTTCTGTTAGCTTGAAGGGAAACGTTGTCGTAGTGGCAGAGACCCTAGCAGCTTTTCCCTAATTATCCAAAGCAGGAAAGGTTGTCTGCTTTGTATCAAGCTGAAGAAGAAGTTGCCTCAGCTCTCTGTGTGATTCTCTTGGCTGTTTGGCTTCATTTCTCCATGGCCCTTTTGGTGGAGGGCTGGCTTCTCAATCTGTCATGGACAGTGTTCAGAGATGTCTAGAGTCCCTGCCATGTTGAGAAGAAAACTTAGGTCTACTTACCTCCCATCTTCAGAAATTCACATTCTTTTTTCCCATTATGGGGGCGGGGGATCTGCCCGAAGTACCTGTGGTAAGCTGTAGTGGGTTCACTAGTGCATGGCCCTCCCAAGTTCATGTTCGTGCAGAACCTTGGAAGGGAGCCTTATTTGGAAGTCAGATCTTTGCAGTGCAGTTAGCTATGATTAGACTATACTAGGATCCGGATGAAGATGCCAGGTGAAGACACACAGAGAAGCAGGCCACACGACAGCAGGCCAAACAATGAGGAAAGTGCTGCCGACAAGGGACCCTGGTCAGTTGCCAGTGAACACAAGAAGCTAAGAAGGTAGCACAAATCAGATCTTCCTTACAGCCTCTGGAGAATCCACCCCACGTGTTAGTCAGGCTTGACTGGGCTGTGACAATCTGAGAAAAGCAGCCTACTTTTCCCAACCAGACCCCACTTCCTAATAACCCTTTCAGTGTGAACACACGATGAGTTAACACATCAGTGAACTAATGCCTCCACGATCCAGTCTCCTCCCAACGATTGGCTCTCCCAGCTAGCAACAGAGTCTAGGGTCCACGAGTCTTTAGGGGGAATAGTTAGTATCTAAATGATATCACCCTGCTGTTACCTTGATAATGGATTTCTAACCTTTTGACCCGATAAAAACAAATAACAAATTCCAATTGCTTGAAGCTCCCTATTGTACGATCAGCCTCAGAGTGGAAGAATATCTTCCCTGCACAGTGCCTCTCTGGACTTCACTATGCATGTGGCCAGTATCACAGCATCCACAGCATCTCTCAGAACACTGATCCTTAGGACCTGTGGCAGGTGGCATCCAGAACCTTCTCCACCAGCTTTGTTATAGACAAACTAATTACAAACCTCTCCTATTCCTGTTTGCAAATAGATGGGTACCATCAAAAAAAAAAAAAAAACAAAAAAAAAAAAACAAGAAGACCACCTTGTCTAAGTCACAAACCCAGGTCTGCTTAGTTACTTAGTAACCGCAGCGCTAAAGGCCTTTTCTTCTTCCATCTGGTTCCCTTATCCTTGGTCCCTTCCCAGTCCTTAAACTGTGTCACCATTCTTAAGCAACTTCAACAGCTTCAGACTGTGATCCAACACAGCATGCTTATGTCTGCTCATCTACCCTTCCAGACTGCTGAAGTCTGGACCACTGGTATCTACAACATCCTTCCGTGGAGTGGAGTCTTACATCTTGTAGCAGGGTGCAGCACATGGTTATAATCACAGCACTCAGAAGGTTGATGCAGAGGCAAGAGGACTATGAGTTGGAGCCAGCCTGGGCTACATAATGAAACCCTATCTCATGATAACTATTTTATCTGTCACAGTCAAGGCAAAGCAGGATTGGTTCTCTAGTCTTTCTCTCTTTGGAGTTACTTGGTATCTTGAAGCTGACCCTGAACTGCAGGCATGTTGCCTGCTTCTCGGGACATGAAGGTGTTACCGGTTGTCTGTCTCTGCAAAGAGATGAACTTGGCTTGGGTGATGCTGAAAATGCCATGAGCAATCTAGGGACAACCATGACTATCTGTGACGAGAAGACATTACTGATAGGTGTGTAGGAGGACTCTGATGGTTCATCTTCATTGTCAGCTTGACTGAACTTAGAATCACATATGAGAGCCACCTCTAGGCATATATATATAAAGTGTCTCCAGAGAGTTTTAACTGAGGAGGGGAAGACCCACCCAGAATGTGGACAGCACCATCCTCATGGCGTGGGGTCCTGGACTAAGTAAAAAAAAAAAAAATGGGACCAAAGAGAAAGTGAGCTGAGTGTGAGCATTCACCTCTGCCTGTTTCCTGACTGTAGATGCAGTGTGACCAGTGGCTTCACACCTTTTCGGCCATGATGATAGAACATATCCCCTCAAATCATGAACCAAAACTAATCTTCCTCTTTAAAGTTGCTTTTGCCAGGTATGATTAGAAAACGAATACAAGTACCAGGTGTGCATCTAGGATCAGGAAGACAGACTCCGCTTTATATCTGTAACAGAGCTATCACCAGAAACTGAACCGTAAATGCCACTGTGTGTACCAGAGCACGTGTGCACATAGCTCAGTTGAACACCAGGGGCTGTTGTCAAACCAGCAGAGACGGCGTCTCCAGTTGGCTAGTTTGGGGTTCCAGAAAGAGTTTCCTAACCTCTCATTTTACTTATTAATGCCATGTGGACATCTCAGGGCTGTTGCGAATTTGCAAGCATTCACCAGCAGAGAACGCTTACCTTTGTGTCCAGTCCCAGTTAATCGCCAGCGTGTGGCTAAGTATTAGTTAAGAAACTAGTAGAACCTTGGCGAAGTCTCTACCTTTCTGACCTACCTGGGCCAGCATCGTGCTCCAGTTTGCCTCCATAATTAGATTCCCTACCTGTGCCCAAGGTTAGCTTTTAGGAAGAGATGGTTGATCTAAAGATAGAAAGAAAGCCAGAGAGTATTGTCTGGAGGAAGGTAGAGGAAAATGTCATTATCTGGGCTTCCTTTGACAATGTCAGGGAACATGACAGGCTGCTCCCCAAGGTAAGAGCTGCCCCAGGCCAGGGCCGAAGGTGACCCTGAGGTTCATTTGTCTGCATCCTGATGTGGAGTTAAAGGTAGGAAGTGCAAGAGAATAGAAAGAAATGGAAGAAGGCCAGAGGGGGATGGGCAGAGTCTTTCTTGTCTGGCAGGTAATTAGATGGGAAACCATTCACCAGTGGCGACTCTAAACTGGAGCAGCTACATTAATCACAGGCCAGGGCCCACGAGGCCCCATGTGTGTCTCTGAGCACACTGGGCAGTACAGAGGTCTCTTCCTAGACCCACTGCCACAGCCCCATGATGTGTGCCCTCCACCCAAGCCTGTTGATGATCAAATGGCCCCATGAGAGCATTGTGGCCGCAGAGTCACACTCATGGCCTTGAGGGCTGAAACCCTGAAGACTGAAAGGCCTGTCCTTGGTGGCTAAGTGATCCACAGGAAGACCCTCTGTTCTGCTGTGGCCCCATCCATGGCGTGTACCGTGTCAAGTAATAATAACATCATTCATTTAGTTCTCATTACTTGCCAGTGTATTATTATTATTATTACTATTATTACACAAATAATGAAAACTCAGGGTCAGATATTGGGGTTCAATCCTGAAGATCTGAAAAGCACAACAGCCAGCCACTGTCTCTTACCTTGACCTCAGTATGAAATGGTGATCCTGCCTCTAGGAATCTCAGAATGAGACTGTGTTGAGAGCTGTTTCCTCCCATTTTATAATCCTCTCTAGGGCTGGGATTAAAGGCATGCACCACCTGATTTCTATGGCAACTGGTGTGGCTACTGGGATTAAAGATGTGTCTCATTGTGGCTACTGGGATTAAAGATGCCTGTCATTATGGCTACTGGGATTAAAGGTGTGTGTTACCATAAGCTGGTCTGTAAGGCTGACTAGTAGGACTGTTTTGCTCTCAGATCTTCAGGCAGTCTTTATTATTAAAATGCAGTTGAAATGCCACTACCGCAGTGTATCCAGTACTATAGCAAGTGTGTAGCCTGACACTTAAGAATTTTACACTGACTCCCCAGTGACACAGCCTGGACCCCACCCCAACCACTCTGCCCACGCCTGTGCTTTTGCAGCACATCTTGTCACGTAGCCAAAGTCAGAATGTGGAGGTTGGCCTTGAGGTTTCACAGATGCCCTTTCTACAGTTTTAAAGGACCCTTGCCTGAAATCTCCTGTGCTTAGAGTGTAAATGCTGTCTGTGTCAGTGACTTCTTGTAATGGAAAGCAGCTCAAAGGAGGGCTATATTTTGACTCACAGTTGGAGGATACAATGGCAAAGGACCTCATACCAGCAGGACTGTGAAGATGCTGGTCACACTGGGCCCTCAGTCGGGAATCAGAGGGAGATAAACGGTGCTACTCTATGTGCTTTTACTCATCCTGGGGTGCTAGTCAGTGGAATTGTGACACTTACAGGTATTCCCACCTCATTTAGAGCTTTCTGGAGGTGCCTTCACAGGTGCGCTCACAAGTGTGTCTCCTAGGCGAGTCTAAATCCTGTCAACCAAGGTGAACCATCATGAATGCTGTCACTGACAGAGCTCCTCTAGGCTCTGAACACCGTGTGTCACCAGCTCCCTCCCTGGATAGTGTCCCTACTCGCTTATTTTCCATACTCAAGAAGTCTTTTCCCACTAAATATTTGGCTTCTGCCCTGCGTCTGGCCACTGCCTTGGCCCTGGTCTAAGGACTGGTTAGGCCTTCTCCCGACACACACTTGTTGAATCATATACATTTGCTATTTGTGTACATCAAAATTTTGGTCACAATGGTGATCTTTTTTGCATTCGTTCAACAATGGAGACCCAACGTTTCCCCCAAAATCTTCTGACAGCTATTTTCTCAGCACAGAAAAGATAAAAATACTTCCAACCCTCATCTCTCAAACACTGAGTGGCTGGCCACCCTTTTCCCAGACTCTTATTGTTACCATCCAAGACCAGGATCCCCCTTTGTGTCAGGCCTCAGCTATTACATCTGAACGTCCTCATATCCCTGCGTGCCACCTCTCTTCCCAAGTGCTAATCATTAAACAAAGAGACAAGCAAACAGCTGCCCAGATGTGCACCATGTGGTCTGAAGGGAAAGAGCATCATTTAGGGAGGCAGGTGGAATTGTGTGCTTGCCCTGACTCTGCCATCCCTCAGCAACATATATTAGTTTTCTCTCACTGCACCATTTCCCACCATGAGCAGCACTTGGCCATCCTCCATCAGTTTCTGGGTACAGATGAAGATGCCAGCTAGGTCTGTTCTCTCATCTGAGTCTCGGGGGTCTTTTTCCAGTCTCAGGATTGTTGGCAGAAGAAATGTCCTCCCAGCTATAGACCCTATGGCTTGCTTTTCTAAGTCCATCAGCAGCAAGAACCTCTCACTACCTGTTAGGGATCATCTAATTAGTTAGGCCTATGCATGATATTTTCCCTTTAAGTCAAGGCTGGAGCGTCAGCTAATTAAGGACCCTATTATCTGCAACAGCCCTTCACCTTCGCCGTGTAACAGAGCCGTGGTATGTAATTATTGCCAGATTTACAGGTCTCACACTTGAAGGAGAAGATGGATTTTTTGAGGCATGCATATGGGAGCCGGCAAAGGCATCCCGGTGCCCTGTTATAACCCTGCCTCCTGTCCTGTAGAGCATCAGGTACATCGACTGGCCTCTCTAAAGCTAACCTCCTTAATTGGAAAGAAGGACAATGCCAAGGACTGTTATAAAGTACACACAAGATGTGGTAGTCTGTTTTCTGTTGCTTTAATAAAATGCCCATGGTAGGTTAACCTCCTAAAGAAACTGCATTCGCTTAGCTCATACTTTGGAGGTTAGAAGCCTAAGTCAGACATCCTGATGGTTCGGCCTCTGGTGATGACCTAGCAAGGATGGCTTCCTGGCAGGAGCGTGAGAAGGAAAGTTCACACTGTGATTCGGGAATCCAGGGACCAGTTCCTATGAAAACTCGCTCTCAAGAAATCTCAGGGAGTGACAGGAAAGCTACCTTAGTCCCTTCTGAGCACGAATCCTCGATGACCCAAGGACCACCCCCCCAAGTCTCACCTCTAAAAGTTGTCACCCATATACACATTGCTGTACAGGGGATCAAGCCTCCAGCACACAAACCGTTGGCGGACACAACCATATCCAAACCATGCCGTGCAATCCCCCAGTTTCTTCCCGTTGTTGTCCACCCATCCTGCAGCCTCTGCGATCAGAAATAGAAAAGCATTTCAAGGAGCTGACCTTATGCAAAAAAAAAAAAAAAAAAAGCGTAGTTGGATCTCATCCGCTGCTGCAGTTATATTTTATATATAAGGTTGCTTCAAACATTTGATTAATAGTAAAACATTACTTCTGGAAGGAGTGCTGGGTTAGGATTCTGTGAACCTCTGGTCACAACATCTTTACAATCAGTGCATAGGCTTCTCCTGTGGGTGTTTGTGTTTAAAGACTCCTTCTCTCACAGATGCTGTTGATTCATCAATACTGAACTCGTGGGTAGTGACTCCAACTCATGCCTAAACAAAGCCCATCTAACACAAGTACTTTCTCTTATGGTGATATAGCCTTTTGCACTTAATAATGCTTGTGGAAATTCAGCCGTAGTGCTGGAGAGGCGGCTCAGGGATTAAAAGCACTGGTTTCTCTTCCAAATGCCCCAAGTTCAATTCCCAGCATGCACTTGGTGGCTTGCAACCATCTAATTCCAGTTCCAGGGGGATCGGATACCCTCTTCTGGCTTCTATGGGCACCAGGCATAGAAATACATGTAGGCAAAAGGCTACTACATATAAAATAATGAATAAAAGAAATCCAGCCATTTGTTTGGCTATTTGTGGGAAGAAGGGTCATTTTGAAGAAGACATATACCCATACACATGAAAAATATGAAAAGCAGGGCACAGCACACTGGGCAGAAGGGACAGGAGCTGAAGCAGCAAAAATGTCACCTAGGGTGGCCTCAGCAGAAAGAGTCAGGCCAGTCGGATTTTACACATATGTGAAAATGTATGTCAGAGGAATGGGTTACTTTTTCCTGAAGTATTTTCCTAACATTATTTGTTTGTCTGAGATAGATAGATAGCCCAGGCTAGCCTCACACTCACTATGCAGCTGAGGAGTGTCTTGACCTCCTGATCCTCCTGTCTCTACAGCTTTGTACCACTTTGCTCAGATAAATGCTTCCCCCGCCCCTGCCAGTGAACACATAAAAGAACTAACCAGGGTCAGCAGCAAGAACCCTGTTCTCCTGTTGAAGCTCTATGGAGAACAGCTGTTCCCCCTCGACACTTTACAGTTCTCTAAGTACCCACTTAAAAGGGAAATGGGAGGCGGTGGCAGGGAAGAGACAGAAATCTTTAATAAATAAATAAATAAAGATACTATAAGGTCATTAATAAAAGTAAATAAATTTCAAAACTAAACATTATAGGTAAAAAAAGGGGGGAAACCAAGTCAGCATGAATCTAAAAAAAAAAAAAAAAAACCCACCTGTGCCAGACACTAGGGCCTCAGATGGAAAATACTTGGAGGCCTTTTGCAGACAGGACTCAGCACCCCTGCCTTGCTGCAGACCCAGATTCCTGCCAGAGATAACTTAGCTGGAACTACCCAGCCGTGGCCTTGTCAATATTACAGATCTTTGTCCAGAGTCAGGAGACACGTTCAGCACGCATTTAGCAGAATGCAGAAGGGGCTGTGGGCCAGGGCTTAGAGCAGACTCTGGCTGTGCCAAACAAGATGTCTTTGCCTTTGTCCCCTGCCTGTGTTGAAGATGGCAAATGCAGGCCACTGGTTTTGTACTGATCCAGAAGACCTTAATCCTGCACACTCTCTCATTCTGATATTTCTGCCTTCTGGGCTCCCTCCTCTCCTCTTTTTTCCTTTTCTCTGTTGCTTTGCAATGAGCTTCCCTGAGCCTGGCTTTAAGCCTCCTCCTAACTGGCCTTGGAACCTACCCCTCCTCCTCCCCTGCTAACCCAGATCTCTAGGGCTCAGTGGCAGGGCTGTGTGCTGGGATGCAGCAGTTGGGAAGCCAGAAACAGGGCTTGCAATTGGGTGTAGGGGACAGAGTAAGGCCGTGGTTATCTGAGGAAGATGAGTTTATTTGTTTCTTTTGTACATCCCCTCTTCCCATGCACACTTTTACTACACCCAGGGAAAACAGAACACAGTGATCTGTTTGACAGTGGGACTGTCTTCGGGTACTAAGCCTGCCATCTGCGGAGAGCCCTCCTATATAATCAGTTGGCAAAACAGAGCCGAAGCCTGTGTTTTGTAGCTGATACAGCAGACAGAGCAGCATCTCCTGTGAGGGGGTTGGGATGTCTGTTTCCTCCACTAAAAAATTAAATAGCAAAGCTGATTCCATATTTAGGAGCTACGCTTTAGTGCAGGTGTAGGTGTGGGGGCACCAACCGGATCCAGCTGGTATCGCTGTCTGTTCTCGATGTGATGTATTGAATTTAATAATGGAGGTATATGAAATTCAGGGTGATTTAGGGGCTCTGCATAAAATTGATGTGGGAAAGACTTGCTGAGGGATGTCTCCCAATACTCCTTCAGTTTTGAGACCAAAGATGCATTTATGAAAAGCAAGCTGATAAATTCGAAAGAGTGTTTAATCCAAGGATTTCTGGGCTTCATCTGAAGCATGCTTTAGGATAAGAACTGTGAATTTTTATTTCCCCAGTCAGCAAATAAGATCTGTGAGTACTTAGTAAGTTCAGGCCATGGGGCTAAAAGGGGTCACCAAATGTCCTCGTTTAGCAAAGCCCAGCCGAGCCCCCCCTGGTGCCAGCACTGTCTGAGCTGTCCTATGAAGATTGATGTAGGAGAGCGTCAGGCCTGAAAGAGCTCAGCTTGTCAGGGGCCATCATCATACAAATACGACAACCAAATGATGCTGCCATTTTAGAAACAGTCACAGCATCTGCGGAGTTTGCAGATGCGTTAAGACAGCAACACACGAACCTGCACGCGCAAGAAAGTGACCGTTGAAGACAGTCGCAGAAGGATGCAATTGACAACTGAAATATACAGACTGTAATGGTTGTAAAAATTCGTTTAAAGAGATCTTTATGAGCTGGGAACAATCCAAGAGACTTCCTTTTGGAAGTGGGTTGGGAGCCAAATCTTGAAGGGTGAATTACTTTTGTTTCTGACTTCCTATGAAGAAACATCTTTGTGTTAAGTGGAGGTGGGTGGACTGAGGCTGTGAGAACATGGAGAAAGGTTTGTCTGATACCAAAATCCAGTATCTTTCTGGCCCACATGATTTGGGGACCCACTGTGTGCCGAGTTCTCTGACACACAGTAGGTATACAAAGAAGAGTCCAACACCTCAGGCCTCCATTCAGAAGACAGGCAGAGTCAACGCAATGATATGAGTTCTTCAAGAGGGCATGGTCACAGTTTGGGGGAAACTTAAAAGAGGGAATTTCTAACCTTGAGGGTGGGGAAGTGAGGGGAGTCCTGGGTAATGGTAAGGGATGCACAGAGTAGAGGCAAGCACTAAGACCCCTGGCACTGAAGGGAGGGAGGCCATTGGGACAGCTCTGCCATCCCAGGACAGCAGCCAAGGGGGGCATTGTTTGCAGAGAGAACAGGTTGATAGGTAGCAGGGAGTCACACTGGGAGGTCAGTCTTAGAGAAGAACAGAGAGAGCTGACCTCAGAAATAGGTCCCTGGGATGGGGAGCAAATATTCAGAAAGGCTTCCAGGGGAGGGGTGAAATTACTAAAAGGATAATATGTAACTTCTGGTGGGTGTATATTAATTGTTTTGTGGTATTCACTAAAAATAAGGTTTCTTTCATCAGAGAGTCAGCCAAAGCACCCCATTCCTCTAAGTCAGGGAATAGCTTGCTTTGCTGAGATGTTTAAAAGGTTAGGAGAGGGGCCCTGAAGTCTTCGGTCTTTTTGAAGAGGCCCAAAGATCAAAACAAAGCTCATAGTCCATTGATGAACTGTTGCTTTGGATCCCTGTTACCAAACATTAAGCTTAGGGTGTTTAAATCTCCATACTGTCATTTATCAGCTACGCAGCATCCTGGCAAGTCACCCATCCCATGATTCCTAGAACACAGGGGGAAGATGGTGCTTGAGAGAGAAATTTCAGTGGCCTAAACCTTGGATCTTCCTGTTGCTGGCTGTGTCATTTTGAGCAATTAATGGCTCCTCTTCTACCCATATGAAAGGTGTCCTTGTCCTACAAGCAACTGTGCAATATCTCAACGGCATAGACATGATACAAGGAGTGAGGGTGGGGGCTGATCTCAGAGGCTTCATTCAGCCCATGTTCACTTGACTCCACTGCTTTTGGTCTGTAGTGAAGCAGAATGCATGTCAGTACCATACGGTGATTGCTCACCCGTGGTGGGCAGGAAGCAGAGAAGGCAAATCCAGAGGAAGAGTTTAAGGACAAGATATAGCCTTCAAGGGCTTCTCCCCTAGTGACCACCCACTTCCTCTAATCAGGCCTTACCTTGCACAATATCCATCACTGCCTAATCTACTCATCCCCCCAAACCCATCAGCTTTGATACTTGAGTCTTTGGGGAGATCTTTTTGTGTGTTATGTTGTGGTTGTTGTGTGTGTATTTGTTAGTGTAGGTTTGTTTATGTGTGTGTGTAGGTGCATCTGCATGTGTGATGTCAAAGAAAGACAATGGGTGTCTTTCCCCTTGATTTAGTTGTGCTGGCTGGTCTGGTTCCATGTCCCTGCCCTTGGCCGACACCAGCGCTGGAGTTGCAGGCATGTGCTACTCTATCAGGCTAACTCAGGTCCTCGTGCCTGCACAGCAGGCATTTTTACCAATGGAACCATCTCCCTGGTCTTGGGTAAACTCTTTTTTTAAAAAAATATTTATTTATTAGTTATGTATACAATATTCTGTCTGTGTGTATGCCTGCAGGCCAGAAGAGGGCACCAGACCTCATCACAGATGGTTGTGAGCCACCATGTGGTTGCTGGGAATTGAACTCAGGACCCTTGGAAGAGTAGGCAATGCTCTTAACTACTGAGCCATCTCTCCAGCCCTTGGGTAAACTCTTTATATCCAAACCATAACAACGTCTACTGCTGCATGCAATGATAAACTCTTGATAGATTCTAGTTAAAGTCAACTAAATAACACCAACATATGACCTTCAAGAGTTATGGAAGGTTCTATGGTAATTTAATCAAAAATGACCCTCCCTCCCCATAGGCTCTTGTGTTTGAGTACTTGGTCCCAGTTGGTGGCACTATTTGGGAAGGATTAGGAGGTGTGGCCTTGTTGGAAGAGGTGTGTCACTGGAGGTGGGCACTGAAGTTTCCCAAGACTGGCACCATTCTTGATGCACCCTCTCTACATCCTGCATGTGGATGCTGCCAGCTGTTCATACAGTCATGTCTTTGCTCTGACATTATCGACCTCTGAAGCCATACTCCCAACTAAATCTCTCTTTTGTAAATTGCCTTGGTCATGGTATTTTATCACAGCAATAAAAAAGCCACCAATACAGAAGTTGGTACCAGGGAGTTGCCTATTTTCTGACAGGCCTGACCATGCTGCTTGTTGCTGTTGTTGTTGTTGTTGTTGTTGTTGTTGTTGTTGTTGTTGTTGTTTTGAGAAACGTGGAAGATCTTTGGACTGTTCTAAGCAGATATTAAGAGGCCATCTTAGTAGGAGCTTGGAAGACAGAAGTGCTGAGAGCTTTGTGAACTGCAGAGGTCCAGCTCAGAACACTTTGGAGGGAAGCAAGGGTTTTAATAGCAACTGGGCTAGAAGTGTTTCTGAGATATTTTGACAAAGAATCTGGCTACCTTCTGCCTCTGTCCTAAGACTCTTCCTAGGGCTAAATTGAAAAGTAAAGGACTAATTTTTTTTGGATGCCATGAAAGAATGCCCTTAAAGGGCCTGGCACCGTGCCTAGCATGGAGTGAGTATTCAATGCCTTAGTTATGTCCAGCATTCACATCACCATCCTCTTCTTCGAGTTTCCCTGGCTGTTTAACAGTGATAATTCAGCAGAACCAGAGTTAGCTGAACCCCTACTGCGTGTGCACAGTTACCATAGAGATTCAGTGAGGTGTGGGTTTCTCCCTCTGCCCTTGCACAGGGGATAATATAATTAGAGGAATGTCGAGTAGATAATATAATTAGAGAGATGTCAGTTATAATGGGAGCATCCAAATACCAGCTAGAGGTTCCCTCCAGAAGGGGCATGCAGGGGATCAAAGAGAAGGGTGCACCTTGAGCATTTAGAAAAGCAGGGTGAAGAGTTAGTGATGAACATACCTTCTAGATAACATGCAAAAATTATTCTTAGCAAACCTTTACAGCATAGTGCCAGTAGCCACCACCCTCAGACCATAGAGGAGGAAAGCAAAGCTGAGACAGATTCCTTTGCCCAGAATCCCAAGGTTCGAGGAACAAGCACACGTATCTATTGCTGATTCATCCAGGATCCATACTCCCTGTCCCCCGTGGTGCCTGCTTGTGAACACAGGTGCCGCTGGTATACAGGGCAGAGTGGGGGACTATTCTGAATGAGTAGAGGCCAGTTGGACCCAGCAACGAGTTGTACACTTCTTTATCCCAAGTTCCCCTCTGTGTTCAGTGATGAGTGTGTACGTACATCTTACTGTGCAATGATACAATGCTTGTGTAACCGATTCATAGTGCAAACCGGGGCCCAGACTGCATAACACCGAGGTGTTTTGTTTCTTCTCTATTTTCTCTATGTAGTAATAGGAGCAGTGAGGTTGCATCTCCAGCACCCTGGCCGCCTCCGGCTAGCTTTACCCGAAATAATTACACGGACACTGTATTCTTTTAATCACTGCTTGACTCTTTAGCTCTAGCCCTTTTCTCGGCTAACTCTCGCACCTGGACTAACCCATTTCCAATCATATGTGTCGCACTCCAAGGTGCGCTTACCAGGAAGATTCTAGCCTACGTCCATCCTGGGTCGGAGCTTCATCGCGTGTGCCTCAGAGAGCAGAGCTCTCACCTCTGCCCGCAGGAGTGGAGCATCTCGTGTCTCTCTGAGGCATCTGCCCCTAAGAGGAGAGCTGTCGAGTCTCTGACCTCACTTCCTCTTCCGCCCAGCATTCTGCTCCTCCCTCCTACGTTCTAACCTATCAGGTCAAGCAGCTTCTTTATTAAATCAACCAATGACCTTCCTCCATCATCTCTAAAAATTTTACACCGAATCATCGTCCCTCCCCAGGTATGCTCTTTTAAGCTCACACCTTAATGATACCTTGAGTCTGTGATTGCCTAACAACTTTTGTTGTTTAAAATCCTTCCACCTATCTAGTTTAAAACACCCATCTCAAAGTTAATTTGAAACCTCCTCCTCAGACGTTAACTAGGTTCAGGACCCCAGGGATCTGGAGGAAGATGAGAGACATCAACTTCTCTTCCTCCCCAGCCTCTGCATCTTTGGAGTACCATCAACCAAGAGTGCACGGTCATCCTGACTCCTCTTTCCTTTGCCCCACCCACACTGCCTCCCTCCAGAGCTGAATCTCCTTTAATATTTTTGGCAATAACAGAAGATAAGCAGAAATGTCTGGGGGTTGTCATTCACTCTGGTTTCACCCACTGATGTCACGTTAGTTATTTGGCATGATACAGACTGTCACGGTCCTCGGTCATTTTGAACCCTCTCAGAGAGTGACCACTTCACTTTCCTTGGGTCAGGTCCATTCCTTCAGCCCCTGGATCAAGAAGCACCACCTTCCTTGTTCCAGCTCTGTTCCAGCAGCTGCCTGAGCAGTTCATGGCTCCCCTTGGCCTCTAGTCTTTATGTTCTGCTCTGAGGTGCTGTGGAGACCTGTGTTCTTCTTCATGTCCTCTAAGGTTCAGAGGTGACTGGGGCCACCAAAAATCCCCATCTCTTCTTTTTAGGGATTTATGCAACTGACCCTCCTCAGCTGACTGGTCTGGCCCTTCCAGAGGCCTCCTAGCTGGCATGATCCCCTCTGTAACTATGTGTCCCATGCTCTTTGGACCACACCAGTCTCTAAGAACTATCCTCTCTATTCTGATCATATTGATGATGCTAGGACAGGGACCAAGCAAATTCCAGCGCTTAAGAGAATTTTACTGCCACCATCTTATAGGTGCAACTGCTATTCTCTACCTCAGGCTGGTAGGGATGAGAAGGGATGTTATCTCCTCTCCCCTGTGAAAGAGAAGGAAGGAGATGATAGTCAGAGCTTAGTTATCAAAGCTTTGCCCTATAATCTTGAGAACCTGAATTCAGTGCCCAGATCCTACATTGGAAAAGCCAGGCACAATGACACCATTTGTGTTCCCAGCCCTCGGAGGGCTCTGGGGCTTACATTTACTGGCCAGCCAGCACAAGCCAGTGAGTGGCCATGTCTCATAAATAATAGTAATAATAAATAATAGATAGACATTGACTAGGAAATAATAACAAAAATTATTATTTACCCTCCCCACATATGCATATACTTATATATACACACTCACAGCAAGAGGAAGGAGAAGTTAGTTAGTTAGTTAGTTAGTTAGTTAGTTAGTTAGTTAATTCTCCTTACTGCTCTCTCTCCTTTCCTCCTCCATTTTGCAGGCTGGAAAGGACAGTACCTGAGCAATGAATGACTGAGCATGGCACAGGTGGTTGAGATGCCTTTTGCCATGTTCTGAGAGAGCTGTCTGTCCTCAGCTATTGGCCACTGTCTTTAAGGCTGGAAAAACTTAATGAGTCTTTGATTCAGCTTTGAATGCTAACAGTTACTGTTAGCACAAATTTCCCATCCAGCACCCTGCTAAATATGCCATGCATACAAGCAGAGTCCCTGGCTACTGGAGCTTTCTAAGTGGGAGCTAAGAGGAGGTCTGCTACATTGTTTTTCCAATGTAACAGGCCTCTTATTAGGTCTGTTCCCTCCAAAGTGATGCCTTTGTTTGCCCCACACAATAAGATAAACAGAGTGCTAAGACGCTAAGACTGTGGTCCCTTCCGCCCGGTGTCCTTGTCCCACCTAGGAGTCTGGAGAGCAGTGTCTAGACACATTTCGTTCCACTGATGTTTGTTGAAGGCTCTTCCATGCCAAACATGACACAGCCAGAGTGTCTCTTCAGAACTCTGTACCCAGTCCTGTGTCAACTGGCTTTAAATATGGAGACAAAGAAGGAGATGGCTGTTGTGAACACAGCTGCAAGCTCTCACTCCTCCCCCCCCCCCAGGGACTCATTGCTGATTCCATGGGGACAGAGGTGTGAACCAGGATTTAGTGCCTAACCTGGGTGAGTGGTACTATGCGCTGAGTTCTGAGCTCAGAGCAAGGGAAGTAACCGGCTCAAAGAAAGATGTGTCGTCATATCTAAGCTGCTTGGTGCCTGGTGGGAAGTACACGGAACCATTTGCTCATTCTCCCTTTCCAGCAGTAAAGATACCTTGAGCCTTTGTTTCATGCGAGGTCCTTATTGTTCTGGGTCCTGAAAGGGCAGCAGTGAATCCGACAGGCAAAACCTGCCCCCTTGGAGTTCACATTCTAGTGACTGGAGGCCCCTTTCTCAGTGACTGCTCTTGGAGAGATGCCAGGATGCTCTCCTGGTCTTGAAGCCAATCCTTTATGGCACAGGAACCATCAAGCTTTGTCATGGTAACACGTCACCCCTTTCCTGCTACCTCCCCTCTTCTCCAAAGAAGCGTCTGTCATCCATCCATCACTCTTCATCAGGACCAACAGGATAGGTGCATGGAGGAGGCTGAGAAACTGAAAGTTCTTGTTCACCTGGCCCAGGAGGAAGCCTGCTTAAAGGCCAGCCATCCTAAGTCCTTCTTTGTTCTCCCCTAAAGAGGGGAACTGAAAAACTTCTTTCCCCGAAAGGGTCAAATTAACAAAGTGCAGAGAGATTTCCAAATTAGTCAAAAATGGTTACTACCAACTCTCAGGTCAGATGGCCTGGTGGGCTTCTTTGGGGATACAGACTGTTGAATTTGACACTGAACCCTGAACAAAGGGTAAAGACGTGAGTTTATATTGAAAAATCATCTGCCTTTGGGCATGTTGAACAAATAAGTCTCCCTGTGTTTTCAGAACAGAAACCACACCTTTGCCTGGATAGCATCTATGCCAGTCTCTGCAAAGCTGAATTTCCCACAGGTTGCAAATTAGGATCCGACTGCTCATTTTGGAGATCAAATGACCTTAGGATTTCTTTTGGGTCGCTAGCTCCCCGGGTCCTTTTACAGTATGATTAGGTTTCTAAAGACCTGACAGCCACTCTTATTTTCTTAATAACCTCAGCAAAGCAGACTAGTAGAAAAACATATGTTTTAATTCTTAGAGGCCCGTTTTCTGATTCTCGTTCTGGCTCCTATGGGATGTGTTACTACCTGCTTGACTGGTCCTTCTGTGATCCACTGCAGGTTTGTTCCAAGACTGCTTTCTGCCTTCAGTAAGGGGACACTCAGTGAGCTGTTATATCAATGGTACGTTCCTTTATTCGCGCATTCAAAACAGAGTCTTTGAGTACCTTCCTTATGCCAAGCTGTGTAGCATGTGGAGAATGTTTGGCGAAGGAGCTCTTCCCAGGAAAGACTATGAGCTCAGTTTAGAAGAACAGCCCCACGTGACTGGTCCATGCCTCTACACAGTTCTTATTCTAGAAGAGTAAAGCAAGCCAGCAGCTTTGTAACTTAACAATCATTTGAGGCGACTGTGGAGGGGGAATGAGACAGGATGCTTTAAGCGTGTGTCGATAGGGTGTTCTGGAAAGGCCTCTCTGAATGGTGAGATTTAAAACAACTCCAAATCTAAGAAGATATCTATCCCATGAGGAGCTGGAAATAACAAAACATTCTATGGGAAACAACCAGTGTGTGCAACATCCTCAGAGGCTATGGGTGTATTGTGTTCTGGAACACAGAGAAAAGTGAGCTGTGTGAGGTAGACAGACACCACAGCATACAGGTTCTTGGAAGTGTGTGTATTTATTCCCAGAGTAATATCACAAAGCAACACACACACACACACACACACACACACACACACACACACACACACAGAGGAGGTGACTTGAAACCACAGAAGTATGGTGTCTCACCAGACTGATTGCTGGAAGCCTGAAACCAGGTGGTCCTTAGTCCCACAATCCCTCTGCAGCTACAAAGGATGTCTCCCTGAATCTCTTCTTGTAGTGGGAAGCTGGGCAAGTCTGGCCATCCCTTGGGTTACAGGTGCATAGCCCTAGCCTGTGCCTTTCTCATCACCAGGCCTTCTGCCTGTGCATCTGTCTTCATCCAGCCGTCTTCCCACTAGGACACTGTTCTTACTGGACTAGAGGCCCACCCCTGTCCAATGTGACTTGATTCTCACTGATCATGGTTGCTTTTTTTCCCTCATAAGGACACATTTCAAAGTATTGGGGGTTAGGGTTTCAATCTTTGAAGTTTAGCGGGGCACAGTCAGCCTGGAACAGCAGGGTAAGGAGTCTGAAGTTTGTTCCGTGTGAGGAAGAAGGACAAGACATGCTTGAATAGTTGTCTGTTCTCTAGATTAATATGGGGTGAAGTAGAGGAAAGAATCTGGGCTACTGCTCAGACATTTTCCCCTCTCTGCATGGAGGTGTGATGGTGCCATTTGCCTTGTTTGAACAAATTTGGAGAGGAGCTGTGCCAGCAACTGTTGCCCATATTGTACACACTCACTCCTTTTCCTGTGGCTGGCTGTCAAATACATCAGTTCTAGCCCCGGCATGGCCGTAGAGTCCTGTGTGCTCAGCAAGCAGGTTCCTTCCCCTGTTAAAGGAGTTAGCTCTTGCACAATTTTAAAGCACTACTACATTATGATTTTCAATAATAAACACAAAAGCTGTATGTTGTGCAAGAGAGTGCCCCTCCCCAGCATTCAGAGAGGCCTGAACTTGTCTCCCCCCTGAGCTATGTTCTCAGGTGAATGACTTCCATTTGTTTTTTTTTCATTATTAAGATTTTATTTATTTTTATTCTCAGTGTGTAAGTGCTTTGCCTGCGTGTGTATTTATGCACCTCATGCCTGGTGCCCGAACAGGTTAGAAGAGAGCACCAAATGCCCTGGAACAGGAGTTACAGATAGTTCTGATGCACCGTGTGGATCCTGGGGGGGTAAACTCCAGTCCTCTACAAGAGCACTGAACTATCCCACCAGCCCCAGGATTTTCATTTCTTGGTTTGAGTTCCTTCCTCCCACTTTAACTGAGCAAGAAGCCACCAGTGAAAGGAAATGCACCGAGACAATCTCTTTCTTCTGCCATAATTTATTTCATCCCAACGGACCCCACAGGAAAAGCCAAGGGATCCAGACCCTGCTACTCTGGTCTTCAGAGCTTTCCATTCTAGATGAGAGGGCAACAAGGATGTTCTCTAACAACCCCCCTCAACACACACGCACACACACACACACACACACACACACACACACGCACGCGCGCGTGCGCACACACACACACACACACACACACACACACAATGTCTTCCTTGGTAACTTTCTCATGGGGCTT
>NC_022009.1:19107283-19134929 GCF_000317375.1 Microtus ochrogaster | reverse complement strand
CGCGCGTGCGCACACACACACACACACACACACACACACACAATGTCTTCCTTGGTAACTTTCTCATGGGGCTTAGTACCTGAGGAGTCTCTGGTTTAAAGACAACTCTGCTCCACCTCCACTCTCTCCGCTGAGACCTCACCTTCTCTATCCTCCTAGTCTTGTCTATTTGTTCAATCATTGTACTAGTTATTTCTGATTCATCCCTAGGATCACTGAGGTTGCTCGTGTGTTCACAATTTCACACATGCAGGGCTTGGTTAAGCATTTCTTAACTCAGTAACTTCTGTGTTAACTTCTTTAACTAACACATTCCCCTTTCTCAAATGTGAAGACCACTTAGGAAGCTGCATGGCATGAAAGAGCGGAGATGATGCCTAGCATAGGGCAACAACAGGTAGAAAGAAAAAAAGAGGTGGATTTTGGGTATGTCTGAGAAAAGGCTTTTAGGCTAAAGGACATGGGATTGGATTGGGATATAAAGTGAACACAAGATGAATTGAATAAATACCAGATTCTCTACTCTAGCTCTGGTGTCTAAGATTGTGCCACTGAATGAAGAAATAATAGTTCCATGGGAAAGACTGGCAGATCTTGAGATGCCCGTGATGCCCATGAAGCCTTCAAATAGAAATGTCCAGAAGACAAATGGAAAAATGACTTAGGTGCAGATTTGAGTCTTCTCAGTAGAGGTACTGATTAAAACTTGAGTGGATGAAATGGATTGAGAAGACAACACCAAAGACACCAAAGGTGGGCCTCTTCGGGTCCGTGATGTTAATAATGCATGAAGCATGATGGACTGAGACTTATCAATGAAAGAGATTGAATGCAGAATAAGGGAAGCCAGGAGACACGCTATTCTTTAGCATGTGTAATCTTTGATGGTCTCAGAGAAGAGGTCAGACTACAGAGCGATAAGGAGGACAAGGAAGTGAGACATAGTGAGAGTCCGAAGTTGAGTGGGAATTGGAGGTGGGAGAGCATGGAGGCTAGCCAGTGTGGAGGTAGATAGTGGTGTGCTTTGGCTGCGTTCTGGAGTCAGATGGAGTTTGCATGGAATTTCAGTTTTCACATGACCGTTTAGCTTGGGATGGATCATTTAACCTTGGAACCTGTTTCTTCAATGGGATTAATATAAGAAAAACTAGATTTGGGGCTTCATAGCAGATGCCCAACACAGGGAACAGAAGGGGACAGGTCATCCTTTCTGAAAGATGGGTTGGACTGAAATGATTGAGACAGAGAGGACCCGGTCAGACATGAGCTCTTAATAACAGCATGTTCCCAGAGTGAGCTTTGTTCTCGCAGGTTCTCAGGGACTCCATCTTATCAGCAGAACAGGATGCAACCTCCCCATCCTGAAGAACGATGTCGTCAGTGACCAGGACCATCACAGTCTCGTAGCTCTTTACATTGCTTCACACTTCCTGCTTTAACAGCACAGCACAGCACAGCACAGCTTCTGTTTCTTGGACCAGAATCCTACTGTGCCTTGTGTCTCTGTGTACTGCTCCTCTTTCTTAAGTGTCTTGAGTACCATCACATTTCTTGCCCAGAAACTCAAACTCATAGGCAGGTTACCTCTGGAAAGCACACACACACACACACACACACACACACACACACACACACACACATGGATGCTGTGAGTATCGTATTTTGATCTTTCCTAATATTTTACTTTCCTTTTGTCCTCTCAAACATCATTTCACAATGCTCTGTTTATGTGTCCGTCATCTTCATCAGAGTAGATGACAGTGATTGCAATTCAGCCTCCATACTTGATCCAGTACCTGGAACACAAAAGTCACTGGATGAATGTTTAGAGGCCAGAGGAGCAGTTGCACCAAGCACAGAGTATGTGTCTACAGGTGGCTTCCTTTTCTTCCCTCCTCTTCTAACCTTTGTTTTCTCCTTATAATTAACCAAAAACAATTGAGAAAATGTGATTGTATAGACCCTGAGAGCCAACTTGGAGAAGGGGACAGGAGAACACCTCTGAGCATAGAACCATATGCCACCTGCTCTTCAGTCTGTAGTAACATGTCTGGATATTGGGGTCCCTCAGGTTCTTATCAATGGCATCCACAGGTGGGATGCTACCAGTAGACAACCTTTCCAAGGTGAGATTAGGCAAGGGCAGGGGCTAATAATACCAGAAGAGAACCTTTGCATATGGTGGCTGTTGTGTGCCCAGCGACTGTTTAAACAGCAAAGTGATCAATGTCTGCAGCTCTTTTCCTCCAAACTGAGGGTGAGAAAAGTGGGTTATAGATGTTGTGTCATTTGCCTGAGAGATACGACTGGCAAATGTCTTGCATGGTGTTCAAATGTTTAGATAGCATAGGTTGCTGAGAAGACCTGTTCTCAGGCGGGGTTTTCATAGCCATTTAACCTTCCTTCATGTAGGACCACATCACAGCTTGAGATGAATGACAAGAGTGAGAAGGAAAGAATTGGCTGTTCTGAGCATGGGCTGTGTGGTGAGGACTGCCTTAAGGCTTTTACAGATATTGCCTAATTTGTCATACTAGCATGGCAAGATAGATCCCCGTGTTTGACATATGAAGAGGCGTGGCTCAGCAAGGCTGGATGAACTCTCTGAGATGGCCTAGGAAGTGGCAGGGCTAGTACTGGGATGCTTTGACACTGCCCCACAATCAGGCCTGTGGCAACCAGGGCTGATGCATAGGAGCAAGTCAGGGAGCAGCCTACCCGGCTCAAAGAAATAGTGTCCTGAATGTAAGCCCTTCAGATGATGGTTATATTGGTCCAAGCAGGCTCATGCATCCTGTAATTCACAATCCAAAGGAAAAAAATATCACCAGTTTACGCCAGCTTAATATGATGGTTTGGTTTCTTATTTACACAAACACGAGGCATAGTCTAGGACATTTTGCCTACCTCATTTACCCCAACATCACTTCTGAGCACACGAGAGAGGGAAGAAATACTTAAACTTTTGACTGCTTCAACTTTGAAATGAGACATTGTACTTTCATTGATGGCCTGTTGGCCAGTGCTGGTTACATGGCCAGCCTGATTGCAAGCAACCTCAGAATCTGATGGAGAGCATGGATGCTGGGGGGGGGGGGCACTGTCTTTACTATCACAGTGCCTGCCTCCTAGCCTCAAGGACCACCACTGCCTTTTCAAAAAGATGCTGACTCTTCAGTTCTCCTGGGATGCTTCCAGACCTTCCCTAGGCTCCTTAGAGCTCCCTTCTTCCTTATAAAAATGAACCTCTGTGGAGAAAAGACTCAGGGAGTTCTCAGAGGGACAAACAGAAAGACGCCTGTTGAGCCCTGTACCCTCAGGCTCAGAGCCCCGTGAAGCTCAACAGTGTCTCTTTGCCTTCCCATGAGCAAAAATATACTGCCATAAAAACCCAGCTAGCCCTGCCCTCATTTCCCAGATGTGGGAACGAGGGTGCCTGGAGCTGGGGGAAGGGAGCACTGGACAGGTTGAGATGGTGGTGAGGGGATTCGAGGGGTATGGCTCTCATTCCACACCTAGTTCAGACCACAGCAGAAAGCAATCCTCTTTTTATTAAGGTATAGTGCCTCTTTCCAAATAATTTACAGCACACAACCCAGCCTGCTGTGCGGCATTACAATTTGTCATTAAAACTCCATTCCTCTTGCCAGAGTAAATGAGCCATTTACAGCCAGGGTGCCAAGATGGACTGTTGTTATTTTTTCTGCCCTGGTATTATGAGTGTTCACGGCTCTACTCAGACAAGCCCCTGGGGATTCTGAGAGGACGTCTCCTGTCATTCAGGTCAGTTATTCAGGCTGGAGGGTTGGTTCCTGGATACAGGTATTCTTTCTAGGAGAGGCTTGCAGAAAAGCTGAGCAGGGTTCCCTTAAGGTGAACGGTACTCCTGAGAATCATTGCTTATACACGAACCCCGTGGCCCCTACCCCTCTCCCTCCCTCCTCTCTCTTCCTCTCCTAGCATGAGCTCACATATGTGTATACACATGTTTGAACAAAAGCAATTATGCATCTCCGCCTTCCCAGCCAGAAGCATTATTGCCCCTCTCCCAGGTGTGGCAGCGTGTGACTGAGAAGGTGAACTTCACTGCTGAGGGTCACTGGAGAGAGTGGTTAACGGCCTCTGGGATGTGATCCCAATAAGAGCCAAGAAGATACTTTAAGGTTTGAAGGTCTTTCCATAAACGTTCAGATCCCAGAGTTTGAGGACACAATGCTGGTCTTGGGTGTTTGACACGAAGGGGAAAGAGAGAGGAAACAGGTAAATAGAATAAAATGAAGAAGGCACCATGTGTTTAAGAGGAAGAGAGTGAAGTGGCCCTGTGGACAGCAGATAAGGCAGGGATTGCCGAAATGAGGTATGCCCTGATGTCTGAAAGTGAGAATTCATAGTTATCTCTAAATCTTACCTTCCTCTTTCACACCGCCCTGGCAGGTACAGGGAATCTCTTGCTCATCTCTTGCATCCTACCCTCTCCTCTATCATACTACCCTGGCAGGAAGATGTTCGATAACTCTTTTGAACTGGTCTTTGTGCTAATGATTGAATCTCACCGGCAAAGGGTGTAGTTGAGTCTTACCAAAACTATGTGCCTTGGTATCTTTTACTTTTCAAGACTGACTTATACTCAATGATACCAGCCCAAATTCTTTTTTCTAAGGAAGACTTCTGAATCTGTTGCAACCCCTGTCTTCTAGCAATATGTGATTTCCTTGAGTAGACAGCCATCTCCCCCAGTGTCCTATAAACTTCTTATATTAGGAGCATATCTGACTTACCTTCATCTCATCTATAGTGCCTGGCCCCAGATGATCAGTAAGTGCATCAGAGCAATAAACGTTCTATTTATTGGGTCACAAAATATGAAGGTTTTTAGAATGTGCGATAAAAGTAACCACAATACCCACATAGGAATGCTGAAATAGTCGAGAAAACAGATGGACAACTCTTAGCACAGTCACCTAGATGTTAGAAACGGTAGTCATTCATGCCATGGTGCTCTCTAGGGCAGGGTTACCACAGCATTGTTTATCTGTGCTTTGTGTCCAGGAGTCCAGACTGGAATGGTCAGGCTCTGGGCCACCATGCTTTCTGTGAGAGCTTCCTGAAGAAGATATGGACAAGGTAGTCCTGGTTCACCTCATGTCCTCTTGTGCTTTTCTTTCACCCAGGCATTGAGCGAGGTTTAAGAGGGGTGTGATCTGAGATGGACTGCATGTGGGAGAAAATATGCCTCCTCAAGGTCTGGATTAGGTGCAAGGATTATACATTGATATTTAGGCCCAGAGCCCCCGCCAATGGTGAGACCTCCTTCATACACAGGGAACTGGTGTACTCTCATCCCGCAACTACTAAGCCCACAAGTACAACAGAGACCAATTAGCCTAGTGATGACCTTGACAAATGCCAAGGCAACCAAGCTTCAGAAATCCTTTGCTACTTTTGAAGTGGTAGGGAGGGAAACTGTTTAAAATCCTGAACGCCCAATGGTAAGACTTCAAAAGCACAAGGCACAGAGGTTGCAAGAGAAACATCTTGGCTGTCTGAAGCCGATTAGTGGAGAGAAGATATTTTCCATCTTCTGTGCTGTCTTCTCTGGGGTTTTCCCAATGGTTTTATTGCTTCTAACAAATGTCTCGTGAGTCTTAAATCATTAACATGTCATCAAATTCACGTTACAATACTTGAATTGTGGCTACCCTGGGAGCATGTACAGGATGGAAGGTCCTTCATGGAAGAAGTGGGGCTCTGGAAAGACAATATGCGGGGGGGAGTCTTCTAGACGTGAGAGGGAAGTCTGTAGGGTTTGGGAAAGGCCTGAGTAATAAAAGTGTAGCACACATAGGGCAGAGAGGGATGGGATTCCCGGGACTGAGCGAACAGTGGAGAGCCTGTATTGACAGGCTGAAGTACATCATTTTGCAGGCAGTAAAACAAACACAGAAGTGTTTGAGCAAGAGAATAGCATGACAGATCTGTGTTTTGGAAAAGTTAGTCTAGCAGCAATATGGAGGATGGAGAAGCAGCAGATGGGGAGACGCCTTAAAGAAAGGTGCTAATTAAAGAGTTGTCACAGCAATGTATGTGAGGGTGGCGGGGGCCTGGAGTGTGTCCATTGAAAGGAAGGGGAAGTGGCTAAAAAGCCATCTATGATAAGAGATTAGAGCAGCCTGGGGATGAGAGACAAAAATGAGAGAGCATACATTAGATTATTCTATTTCCTCTAGCTCTTGGAACGTCCAATAAAGGTCTTTACATCCTCCAAAGGTGAGTGGTGGTCTCTCCTGGTGGGAACTCGTTAGGACAGGAAACAAATATTGTCAGAACTTGAACGCACCTGAGAAGCAACACAGTGCAACTCTGCTCTGTGTAAGGTAAAGTGGAGTCATGGTGAAGTGAGGGATTTTTTTTTCAGCCATACAGATATTCAGAACATCAGGGTTTCCGAGGTTCACTTTCCTGTCCTTAGCACAGTAGTTCTCAATCTTGAAGATATTTAGAAAGGACTAGACCCAGATCTATAGAAGATAAGTTAAATCAGGACAAGTAAGGAGGAGGCTCAGACATCAGGATTAATTTTCCAAAACTCCCTAGGGTTGAGAACCACCACTCAACCTACGAGGTCTCAAATTTATTGTAGCTCAAAATAAGATTTTAAAAAAAAAAATGAAAGAATTTAAAAATATTTATTGGGTATCTACAGTGTGCACAACTTAGGTCTAAGAGATCTAGGCTTGGGAAGTAGGGAAAAGTTGGATTTCAAGCTATCAGAAAAGATATAAGGCAAGAGGTAAGAAGTTCCCACTTCTCATAGCCACCCCATCCTTTTGATAATGGAAAATACTGCCAATTGATCTTCTTGCTTTTTCTTTGATCCCAATTGTCTTATAAACATTTTCAATCCTGGACTCTAGGGAGATGTTAACTTTTGATTTCTTGACTCCCAAAAAGAAACTCATTTCTATTCTTCTAGTTAGTGAGATCAGTTACATAGTTGAACCATCAGGAAATGAGGGGGCAAGGATGTGATGGGAAGGTTTACAATAAGGAAAAAGGACAGTCTGAGAGACGAAGTGACAGGACTTCAAGATGGATTGCATAAACTAACTGAGGGGAAAGAGGGAGAGAAAGAGAAGGGAAAGAAGGAGGAGAGAGGGTGGTTGACCAGATAACCACTGTACACGCGTGCGTGCGTGCGTGCGTGCGTGCGTGCCTGCGTGCCTGCGTGCCTGCGTGCCTGCGTGCTATTGCTGAAAAGAGAGAAGCAAGTGGAGTTACTACATTAAATACATTTGTTGTCCAGACATTCTACCACTGGGGAAATATGTTCTGAGGTGGCACCAGGGTTCTTGTGGAGTCAAATTCTTTCTCCACCAACTATCTACTGACAAAAAAACTAGACAGAGAGTCAACAGGCCTTTGAACACACTCATATATTCCCTAGAATGGAGCCAGTGGCATTGCTAGTCCTGTGTGGGTGATTAACTCACACAAGATGGCATGGCTGTGTGAGCAGCAGCCCTGTGCAGCTGGTTGATCATGGATTCTTCTGGCTCATCCTCATAGTGGAATGCTGGCTCTGGGGGACCAGAGCCTGGGAAGAAAGCCAGGCCCGGAGAGGACAACTTGGAAATATTTTCGGTGGAAAAGATAATTAAAGTTTGGGAATTGTTAAACCCTCTTAAATAGATGTCAAAAGCAAAGGAGATCACATAGACAAAATGTTAGATAATACCACTTTTAAAAGACTTTATTTCTATAGTAAAAGCCATATATATATATATATATATTCCACACACTCTCCTGCTATCAAACACATCGTTAGAGCTTCGTTGTATTTCTCTTTCCTATTTGCTTTTAGTACAATTATTTTTAAGGAAGAATGAACAAAGCAAATGATAAATGAGAGTTTTGTCTTAATTAGAAGATTGTGAACTGTGAGGGTGAACACGATACATTTTTAGAAAGTAGGAATGAAGTCATTGTCCCCCACTGATAGGAGAACTCTGAGGGCCACCAAGCCCAAACTTTGTAAACATGTCTTGCTAAGTCTACGTTTATTAAAGAGCCATCATATTCCAGGCCCTTGACTAAGTGTTTTCCATGATGTTCTAAAATATGCTTAGCAATCCTGTAAGGTCGATATTATTATTTCCCATTTTACAGAGAGAGAAACTGGAAACCAGAGGTTTATGACCTGGTCACAGAGCTAGGAACGGACAAAGTCGGGAAAGATCAAGTCTATTGACATCAGAGCACATGCTTTTAATGCTGGTGCCATCCGGTGCCTCCCCTGATGCCTTTGACCTGTAGCTCTTCCAACGGGATGGTTAAGGACGTGGTCCCAGGGGACTGTATCAGTCAGAAACAGCTGGGAATGGCCTGAGAAATGAGTTTCCTGTGAAACAGTACAAGATAAACATGGATCAGAAGGCAATAGTCATTACTAATTTTTGTTCGAAGGTATGGTGTGAGAACGGAGGGCATTGAAGCATCCGAGTCACATACAAGAGACTTGTGGCTGTCTCTCTAGGCTCTTACCTCCAAATCTCCAACATAACAAATCCCTTTCTGGTTGTATCACTAGTTCTTCAAGAAATGGGTACCACGACCTCTTCCTGGTGGGGCAGGGACATAACTGCAGCTGTGGGGATGAGCTGTGAGTGAACCCTGAACACAGAGCCCTACTTCACAGTCACATACAGTAAACCTCAGGCCATGGCTCCGTTTCTTGCTACCTGGGTTCCATGAGCAGAGGATGGGGGACTTCTCTCAGCAGCTATAGGAGTCAGAATTGCTGACAAGATTGCTTTTTCACAGCCCCCTGCCTCATTGGAAAGAAAGTCAGCTCCATTCCTAAGCAGCCTCCTGCAGAGCATCTTCAGCAGAGATCAGGCTGTTCCCATGGCAACAGAGTGAGGGGCTTTTTGTTTTCCCTGGTAGGTTGAATCCTTGCAAGCAGAAGGTAGCTACAGGCTCCCCCCCCCCCATCAACACTCCACCCCTACCCTTGTTTGCCTGCGTGGCTAATTCTGCTGCCACTTATTTCTAAACAGAACTGGGAATAGTACAATAAATAAAACCCAAAAAGCTTACTGCTCCAGAGGTTCCCGTGGCAATCACAGGTCACACCTGGGAATGCTAGACTTCACTAGAGCAAACATCACAATCTGTCAGGGGAGCGTTGAGAATCCCCTCCCCTTTAGTAGCATCTGCTGGAGAGAAGGAGTGCTTTCCTGAAGCAAGGGTGTAGATGGCCCTGCTCTCCAAAATACCCATCAGGCCCTTCAACAGGATGAGTGTGACACTTTTCCAAATGTCCCTTCCTTTCCAAAGCCGTGGCTGCAGACAACGGGTCTTGGCTGCCACACTTGACCCGATCTACCTTTAAAGGGCTTTAGATGAGCCTTTTCATCTCCCCGAGCCTTGGATTCACTTAGAAAATGAAGGAGTAGGGAGATGCTAGGTTCAGACTTTCAGGGTCAGAAGTGCAGCATTTTTAAGTTGCAAAGAGGGGAAAAAAGGAGAGACTTTTTTCTGAATCGTTCTGATTGCGGAGTCCAGGGTCTTCCAAAATGAACACCTTTCTTAGAATACTCGGCCTGGCAAATGGTCCTTAACCACACACCCCTCTAATTTTATGTCAAGGTAAGTGCAGGCTTCAAGGCCACGAAGACCACTTCTCTACCTGACTCTGGGCCTCTGAGCATCTTGATTTCAGAGAGCATCTCTGAAAGACCATCACAGACATTCGCACCCTGCACTCCCTGTTTGCTGAGTGGATGAGCTTGCAGAACTCCCAGGTCATTAGTGCGGAGGACACTTTAAGATTCTCCAGGCCCTCATTCTGCAGATGAGGAAGCTAGAGCTGGGGCATCATGTATGGCTTGACCAAAGGTACATAGCCACAGGGACAAATAAAACCGAGGCCTGACTGTCACCCTTCCTGAAAGACTTCTGATTTTTGTACTGTTCTTGCGAGAGATATTACAGAAGAGTCGTGCTGGAATAATTGGCCATTGTCTTGCCACTCATCAGGAAAGCACTAAAGACCACAGAGCTAGCCTGTATTTTGCCTTCTTATCCACTGCTGTAACACAGCAGAGGAATATCACTCTTTGAATATAAGTACCCTTCCCTCCGTCAGACCCCAAGGTTGCAGCCAGGGTCATATAGGCCACATACATAACGCATACACACTAATCTTCACCCTTGCTTTCCCCACATGTGTCCCATTTATGTCACTTATTTGTTTACTTTGAGCCAAAGTCTTGTGTAGCCCAGGCTTGCCTCTTTCATCTTCCGAGCCTATAGCCTCCAGCTCCCAAGTGCTGAGATTGCAGGTGTGTATCACCATATCCTGCTTTGCAATGCTAGAGGTTGACCCCAAGGCCTCATGCATGCCAGGCGAGCACTCCACCAACCTGAGTTCCAACCCTAGCTTCCCTGTTTGAAGACAAACCACAACAGTGCATGAGTCAGGGTATGTCTTCCAGCTGCCACCATAGCCCTCAAATCTTGTGGCATTCACAGGGGAAGTTTATTTCTTGCTCATATGTTGTATGCCCCGATTAGCCGGCTCTCTGAACTGTAAGTCAAGGAGACAGGCTGCGTTTTATCAGTGACTCCATCTGGGGATGTTGAGTTGCTCCGGCATCGTCCAATCAATACACCAGCCGCATGGCTTTCCAGTGTCACTTAGTCAAGCCCCTTAAGCTTGCAACCTACACTCCCACCTCTTTGCCCATCATTCATTCACGGTTCTGGCTATATGCAAAGAGTTCTGGGAAATGCAGTTTTTCTCTGGTCAGCAAAATTCCAACAAATTCTTGGCAATGGCAGAGGAACCTGCATTTTTACTGGTTTGTAACACAGGTGCTGACATTTATACACCACAATATTTGCCAGGCATTGTCCTATGTATTATATTAGTTAATTTTCATGATTGCCCTATGAGGTTATTCTCCTTAAAGTACGGATGACAAGGTTAACTGCAGAGATATAATTTGACAAATGCCAGGATATTCAAGCAGTTGGTGATAAATCCAAAATCGAGGCTAAAACTCCAGAGCCTCTAACTTCACCATTCTGCCCTAAAACATGCGCTGGCTGATAAGCACTTTGCGTGGAGTTCAGTTTTGCTCCTCTGCCCAATGAGGGTGTTAAACTGAATGATTCCCTGCCAGCTGGGACATCACATGATCCATAAGGGGAGTGGGTGAAGTGGGGAGAATTCCCAGTGATGCATAGGCATAAAAAGGCCTTTCAAAGATTTCCCAGTGCTCCCCAGAAATGTGGGACCTTACCATGTCCATGTAGGGAAAATAAGTTTAATCATTACCATTTATCTAATAAATTAATATGTAAAAGAAAGAAATAAAAAAGACTACTCTTCAAGCCATCAGAGTTATTTAGAATAGCTTTGGGAAAGGATGTTTGGGAAATGAGAGAATAGCTTGTGACACTGGCTTCGAACTCACTTTCCTGCCTTTGCCTCCCGAGTTCTCAGATTGCAGATTGAGTGTGCCAGTCTCAGTTTGTGTGGTCCTGGGGATCAAACCTAGGACTTTGAGCATGCTAGACAGGCACTCAACCATCTGAACTGCATCCCACCCATCTGTTTAGTACTCTAGTACATCCCAAGGAAACAACCATTCCGAACAAAAACACTTGCATGCTCATGGCTGAGTGTCACTGTGAGAATTTAATGAGCAGTGTCTCAGAGGATCCTTTGGCATTGACGTGTTCTTGGAGAGCTTGAGCCATGTGAATTGCCCCATGCCATGATCCCCAAAGGCTTCGGACGCTAACAAAATAGATGCTAACCAAATGTTTAGTGGAAAGACAGTTCTTGAACAGTCTTATAGAGCAAAGCTTTATTCCACTGTGAACAGTCTCTCTCTCTCTCTCTCTCTCTCTCTCTCTCTCTCTCTCTCTCTCTCACTTTCTCTCTCTGTGTGTGCATGCATGTGTGCGTGCACACACACGCGTGCACTCATGTGCATACATGCACACACACTTATGTGTGCTCTTTAGTTATATCCTTTATCAGACATCTCCATCCACAGTATTCTAAGCCCCATATCAGGTTCTTCTTGAAATTCCCAAGCTTGGTTCAGAGGATTCCTCCAAAGAATTTACAATGCCTTTTGGAGGTTTTATATACATTGAGAAATTAAGAGACAGAACTAGATCCTTCAAAAGCATTTTCTAGTTTATGTGGGGATAAGTATGCCATTAATATGACCTTCCCCTCTCAGGAATAAATTTTGTCTTTAGAAGAAGGTTGATCGCACAAGAAGCCAGGGAGGAGAAACAAAGACTCAGGCTTAGTCCTTACATATGACCAGAGCCAAGAAAACCAAATTTTAGGCAGAAAAAGACTCAAGAATAAATTTAGAAGACTCAAGAGCTTATTTAGGTAGGAAAGTCTTTGCTCTTGCTTGCGCCTGTTCCAAAACAGAGTCAGAGGGTGGATGGAAACAGGATAGAGAAAATGGAAAATTTGGATCCTGCCTAATATAACTTGGTCTAGTGAGTGCCAGGCAGCCTACTGAGAAGTGACTAACAGGGACACCTTCCCTGAGGCTCCTCCGACTTAAAGGGCAGGATCCTTGCAAGAACTCTGGTGTTTGGAGGACTTGAAGGAAGCGGTTTTTGAAAATTACATTTGAAAATGTACCTGGAATGTATCTTCATCAAATGTGGTGAGATGTACAGGTGTAGAAGTGACCATCACGAAGGGGAAATACTTCTAATCCCAGCTGCCTGGCAAGAGGAGACATAGCCTGCTGCAGGATTGTATGAGGAAGCTCTTGGGTGGGCCAAAAAGGTGGGAAGATGGGGAGAAATGTGGACGGAGCCTCTGCCATGGTTTCTCCAGGGGAGGATTGGGACAGGCAGCATGAGAAGGTTTAGAATTGTCTAACTTGAATAGCTGCACGGGACTGTGGGGCTTAGGGACCCTGGGGAATCAGCACACATGAAGGGCGGCTCAAGTGTAAGAGTTAGTTCCTCCTCGAAAGAGGTATTGGAGGTCTGGGTGATGGATTGTGTGTGAATGGTGTCCTTGCAGATGGGTCCTTCACTATCTTCAGAAATTAGCTAGGCCTGGGAGGGGCAGTCTCTTCCGGAGCAGCAAGGACCAAGACGTCAGAGTGTTGGGGGGGAAAAAAAAGAAAGTATATTTTGTTTAAAAAGATTGTCATACCTTTGGGAGGTCTAGTTTATGGTTAGTTAATCATGGTGGTCAGGTTCCCTAGTTATCAAATCCTAAACATGATATTTGCACAAATGAAGGTGATTCCACTAACAGAGCCCTAAGGCCAAATACCTGGGAAGGAAGAACAACCCAGTGCAGGCAGAGATGGAATGCAAGTCAGCCACACAAAGGTCACAGCGCATCCCCAGAGGGCTCTTCAGATGTGTTTCAAATAGAAGCAAGGAGTCAGGCAGCTTCTGAGAGTGGGGATCTCCGCCTTACACCCACATGTGGAAGCATCATCTTCAGTGAGCTGTCTGTATACCGTGCCCCGAAAACTAGGGCCTCAAGCATCCCTGGCATACTCAGCAGCTGCATAAAGAAAGGATGTCTTCAGTCCTGGAGGGTCTGGAAGGCTCTCTTCACCATTCACTGGAGTTGGGACAGAGAAGCAATATCAAAAATAGGCAAGGAACCTTTGGAGGACCAAGGGATTTTTTTGGCAAATGTATATGAAGCTATATGATAAGATAATTTGCTACTAAAGAGTCTCCAAACGTCCTAGCTAGGGTTACCATTGCTGTGAAGAAACACCATGACCAAAGCAACGTGGGGAGGAAAGGGTTTATTTGACCTATGCTCCCACAGCATTGGTCATCATCAAAGGAAGTCAGGACAGGAACTCAAACCCGGAGGCAGGAGCTGATGCAGAGGCCATGAAGGGATGCTGCTTACTGGCTTGTTCCCCATGACTTGCTCAACCTGCTTTCTCATGGGACCCAGGACCACCATTCCCGGGGATAACCCCACCCACAATGGGCTGAGCTTCCTCCATCAATCACTAATTAAGAAAATGCTCTACAGGCTTGTCCACAGCCTAGTCTACGGAGGCATTTTCTCAACTGAGGCTCCCTCCTCTCCTGGGACTCTAGACTGTGTCACGCTGACATCAAACTAGCCAGCCACTCCAAGCCTTCAGGAAAATGATCTAAGAATATACAAATATGAAATTCTCAAAAAATAAGTGTTTTAAAATTCCCCAAATTAAAAAATATCAATAGTTCTTGCAGAGGTGGGGAGGTCATCAAGACAGATTGGCTTAAATATTATATTGAAATATCTGATGATTCTGTTCAAATAAAACAAGTTACATTGGCATGCTTGTAGGGCAGCAGTGCCATTGCTAAGAATTCTGTGAAGTCGTACTGGCTTTGGGGGAGCCTAGGCAGTCTGGATGCTCACCTTACTAAACCTGGATGGAGGTGGGTGGTCCTTGGACTTCCCACAGGTCAGGGAACCCTGATGAGGGAGGGGGACTTGATGGGGGAGAGGGAGGGAAATGGGAGGCGGTGGAGGGGAGGAGGCAGAAATCTTTAATAAAGAAATAAAATTAAAAAAAATTATACAAAAAAAAGAATTCTGTGAAGACAATTTAGCCTGGGGCGTTTTCTTTCTTCTGAATTTGTTCCTAAGGGTAGGTGTTCATCCTGTCCCTACCCTGGCTCTCAAGTGGCAGAACCAGCTTCCTCCCCAAAGTGTAGAGACAGCAGCCCTGCCAGGAGGAGTGGCTACAGTCTCCTTTTGTCAGAGGAGGAAGAGTTGATGAAAACGATCTATTTGAGGAGCATTATTTGAAAAAATGGCTCTTTCACTTTCCAGTCCCTGGAACCCGCCCACTTACAGGTGCACCCACAGAGCACTGAAGAGTGGGAGACCCGTGTGCCCACTTGAAAAAGCCTGAATGGTTGGTCATCACAGCAAGATGGTCCACTGCACAACCCTAGTCACTTCCATGGTGTCTGTGAAACACCACTGACCTTAGAGTCAAATTCTTAACATGTTCTTCCTGCTGGTCTCCACAGATCCTTTCCACGACTCTGCACACACACACACACACACACACACACACACCCCACTATCAACACTTACCATTTGTTTACTGTGCACCAGATGTGTGTGGCATCTGGTTCCATTCCTGGTCTTTCAGGAATGCGATTTGGCAGACATTGGAGAAGGCTCTAGAAGACCCAAGGACCATTACTTATAATCCCTCGGCAGCCATGGCCCATGCAAAGATTCAAAGTCCGTGATTCTTGTTTTTGAATTTTCAGCATAACTCCTTTTGTGGCAGCCACCTCCCTTTCCCATCATTATTCTCTGTTGAAAAATAAGCATAGGTCTGGGCATCTTGGGAACCCTGAAACTGACCCCGAAAGGTCTCTGATGCCTGACTTAATTAACGGATGAAGGGGAGGGAGGTCTGAAAAATGCTTTTCAGGCAGCATAGGGATTCTGTTTCTCTTCCCTCCCCCTTGTAACCACTGGGAAAAGCTTTTCTTGGGAGTCTACAATGTAGGGTGGGGTGATGGCTCAGCAGTTAAAGGGGCACCCTGCTCTTCTGGAAGCTGTGAGTTCCTAGAACCTACATTGGGCAGCTCACAAGTGCCTCTAGCTCCAGTTCCAGGGGAATCTGTTGCTTCTGGCTGCCACGGGCACCTGCACTCATACACACACACACATGCAGGCACACACGCACACACAGAGAGAGACACACAACACGCATGCACGCATGTGCACACACACACACACACACACACACACACCATATACACAGTTAAGAATAAACACAACTTTAAGAAAGAACTCTGCAGTGTGAAGACTGGGCTGCCCCTCAGAACTAACATTGCATATCTGAAGCCTAGAATGGTTGATGATTTGACCCAGTTCTCAGTCCAGAGTCTCTAAGTAAAACAAGTCAGGAAGAACACATGAAGCCATCTGCCCACAGGCTGTGTGATCAGCACGCTGCCGCACCTGTCTTCGGTTGTGCTGCCTGGCTGCCTGCTATCCTCATGTCCCCGCTACCAGCCTCACCTTCTGCTGTGGCTCCCAGCCGAGCCTTGGCCAGTCTCCCTTCTCATGTGTAGGCTTACTAGTGACAGCAGCTCTGTGTATTAGCATTTCCTGTGTGCCTAGACTCACGCCATGTGCTTCCTGTGAAGTAACCCACTCATTCCTTACAGTATCTGTGTAAAGGAAGAGCTACTGTCACGTCTGTTTTAAAGAAACTCAAAACCTGGGCGTTGAGATTCAAAACAGTCTCTGCTTTTAACCAGCATGCAGTCTGAATCAGTGAAATACTTTGCACCTGGATTGATTTTGCAAAATTAATGTTTGTGTGTGTGTGTACATGGATGTGTGTGTGCACTCACACACACACATGTATGCTAGTGTGTGCTGCATTTTGAGACAGGATCTCGCTATTAAGCTATGTATAGCACTCTGAACTTGAACTCACAGAGATATTCCTGCCTCTGCTCCCAGAGTACTAAGATGAAAGGCGTGTAACACCACACCCCCAAAGGGTTGTTTTTTGCCCTTGACCAGAGGAAGGACCATTTTCTCAGATGTTGGAGAGGGTGGAACAGACTTGAGAGAAGCCCATGGGATGTGGTGTCAAGTGCTCTGCTGTCTGGTCCTGACTGTCACTGTCTCTCTGGGTGTTTCCTGTGTGCTATTTATCTTCTGGGGCCCAGTGTTCTTCACCGAAGGGGGAAAAAGGAACATTAGAGATGGACAGACGCGGTGACCATAAGTGTTCACAGAGCAAGGCACTTTCAGGATCTGTGATTCTGTATCCTTTGTAGGGAATTTGGGTCCGTATTTCCTGATGATGGAATCTGCTATTCATCCCTCATTCCCATGTTGCCTCTGCTGGGTGTGTTGCGTACAGAGAGACTAGGACAAGGAAGAGTGTCACCTGTCACACTCTTTGGAGCAACCTTACCACATGTGTGGCTGAACACACTTGTGTATACAGGTGTGTGAGCACATATGCAAATACATCACACACACACACACACACACACACCACACACACCTGCAATTCCCTTCAGGGATTTTCTTTTCCTCTCAGCCGGTACAACCCCACCCACCATAAACTCATTTGGGTTTTGTCTGGTATGATAATATGTTCAGTTGAGGGGTTACATAATTGCAGATCCGATGATGATCTCCAGGCCAATTTCAAGTCAAAGCTATTTTTAATGGAATTGCCAGAGGATAGCAGGGAGGGGGGGAAAGGAGGAGAGATATTTAAAGTGTGCTTCTTAAAGAGCCATTAAGTCTCCAAAAATTTTAGCCTCTGCATTTCTGAGCCTGAACTTCCAGGGAGGAAATTGGAGAATGCCAATTAAGTCATAGCAGGTGTATGTAGGAGCTGAGTTCATTTCCTGCACAAACGTTTTGGTCTGGATGCTCTTCAGGTAGTGGAAAGATGACTGGGCTAAGAGTCAAGAGACCTGGGTGTGCTCTTAGCTAAGCCAGAGCCTTTGGTGTGGCCTTGAGGAAGTCCCTTCACCTATCGGCTGTCTCGGCTGTGAGTGCGTCCAACGTCCCTCCCAACTCTAGGATCAGATGACCCTAAAGCCTGGAACTGCGGGATGGCACGTGATCCCCAAAGGCTCGACACCTGCTGTTTGTATTCTTTCCCCAACGTGTGACTTCTCAGTTATTTGTTCTGGTCCAACCTCTCCTACGTATACAAGAACCTACAGTGTTGCTTTATAAAATTTCTCGGAGGAAAATGTAAAAAGCACCTACTGTGGGGTTATGAAGCTGCCTAGGAAGAACATGGTTTGGGTTGTTCCCAGTGCAGGAAATTTATGAAGCTCATTCATGTCTTCAGAGAAGACAAGTCTATTAACCCCTGGAGACACGGGGGGTGGGGGCACACTGTGGCGTGGTCAGGTTCGGCTGCTGAGATCCGCTCCGACTGAGGGACGGTCTGTCACAAAGCAGGGAAGCAAGCGATCATGAAATGCTCTACAGCCTGTTGCTTGCTTTAGCGCAGATGTAGGTCTCTGAACCAATTTCCAGCAATCCCAGTTCTCTCGGTGCATGCTGATTTAGTCTGTGGGTGTAGTGTAGGCACTTTAGCAATGTGCCCCATTTTTAATCTCGCCTTCCCTTCTGCAGGGTCATTTTCTCAGTGGTAAAGGATCAACTTTGAGCTAAGAATGGCTAAGGAACAGCCTTTTCTGAAACACAAATGGCTTTGTGAATGAATGAAGATTTTTAAAAAAAATGAAAGCGGGAGGAGTTCTTGGCTTTATTGCAGTTGTTACTGCCATATACTTCTGATGCACTGCTCAGAGCAGCCGTGATAGGAGGAGTCTAGTTCCAGACCATGTTTCATAAATGTTCCCCGAGCTTGAACCTCCCTGGGCACAAAGAAAAGTGTCCCCCAAAAGTCCAAACCACCCAGTGTTTCAGAATATGTAATCTTTGTTGTTGTTGTTTGAGACAGGGTTTCACTGTAGCTTTGGAGCCTGTCCTGGAACTAGCTCTTGTAGATCAGGCTGGCCTTGAACTCACAGAGATCTCCCTGCTTCTGCCTTCAAGAGTGCTGGGATTAAAGATGTGCACTATCACCACCCTACCTCAGAATATAATCTCATTTGTAAATAGGTTTTATCATTGTAAATTAAAGTTAGTTATTGTGAGAGTCTGGAGAGCCCTAATTCCAGTGTGGCTAGTGTCCCTACGAAAGAGGAAAACAGACACAGAAGCAGATAGGGGAGGTGACCTTGTGAGGGCAAAGATAGGAACACTGAATGTGACCTTGAGATGACAGGAAGTTATGAAGCTAGCTGTTGTCACCAACACCAGTCCTTCTCTTCAGGTTCTCTCCACCCAGACTGCCAAGCCTGTGTCATGATCCAACCCCACTTCTCCTGTGGGTGCCCCGCCCCACCTGCTCAGTGACTCTTCAAATCCTCCCACTTTTCCCAGGGCTCCCATTCCATCCCACCTGCCCTAACCTCAGAAACGATGAGGTCAGGCTTCTTCCTTCAGCCCTCCGCGTGTGTTCATGCCAGGTATTTGGCTCTTCCTTCCCTTCCCTGGTGTTCTCAATCCCAAGTTATCTCTAGAAACGTCAGAGTTGTTCTCCCGGTTCTTAAACAGTGGCTGGCCGCAGTCTCCTCTCGCCTACCTTTCCCGCCTCTGTTTCTAATATCATTCTACAAACAGATTCATTCTCTCTTAAAATCAAGTCAGACAATAAATACAGTTCCCAAACAACAGCCTGCTTCTTCCACTTCTCTTCAGATTTCTTTACAGAGCTGTTCAGCACCATTCTTGCTTTAGCGCGTCTTATAGACAGGCTTCTGGTTTTGCCCACAATTGTATCCTACTAAATAATGAAAACCCTAATCTATAGCAAGACGCCTCTGCCTTGACCCCTGCCTTCACCCCAGGTAGGTTTATCTGTCAAAATTCAGGTCATACATAAAAATGTATCCCAAATCATCAGAGCCATTGTTGCCATGGTCACCTTACTTTATGTTTGAACAGTTTGCCCTTCGGTCCAGCTTGCGTCCTGCGACAGGTTAGTGCTTTCATTATTTAGCAGGATACGGTACTGTTTCCTCTAACTCAGAGCTCAAGCAGTACTTGGCAATGTTTTCCTCTGTGCATTTAAATTGACATTGGCTCATAGAAAAAAATCAGTAATTCACAGCAAGGTTTCTTTTAAAAAAAGATATTTATTGGGCCGGGGGGTTGGTAGTGCATGCCTTTAATTCCCAGCACTCGGGAGACAGAGGCAGGCAGATCTCTGTGAGTTTGAGATCAGCCTGATATATAGAGTAAATTCCAGAACAGACTCCAAAAGCTACAGAGAAACCCTGACCCGAAAATAAATAAACAAACAAAGAAAATATTTATTTGTATAAGGTGTGTGTGTGTGTGTGTGTGTGTGTGTGTGTGTGTGTGCCTGTGTCTATGGATATGTCTATGAATTACCTTTATATAGGAACCCTTAGAAGTCAGAAGAAGGCATCAGGTCCCTCTGGAACTAGAATGACAGCTGTTTACAAACTTTCACGTGGATCCCAGGACTGATCGTGGACCCTCTAAAAGAGCAGGAAGTGCTCTTGATTGCAGACCCATCTCTCATCCTGATTTCATATTCTTAAAATGTTTTCCTATGTTCTTTCCAGACAAAGCCTCACTGAAGCCCTATGGCTGGGTGTGGCGCTATTGGTCTTTTGAAAAGTATAAAAAGGTAGCCGGCTAGGCAGTAAGTCACTGTCTTTGGCCACTTCTCTGTATTCTCTTGTCACTCAGCACAGTGGCCTGCTGTGCTGATTGTTTACACCCTGGTCACCTCCTTCCTTCTGTTTGGAGCCTCGCTTGTGATAATAAACGAGAAGAATGCTTGTCTGTATCGTGTTTGATGGTGTACAAAATGTTTTCAAACGAAGCATGGCCCTTAATCCCCAAGACAGTCATCCCTTAGCAAGGATGATCTCGTTTTAACATCTGGACACTTCTTGAGTTAAATGTCCTTGTCACAGTTGGCTCAGGGCCTCATCTACAGCACGAAGGTGGCATTGGTAAATGGTCATGGCAGCTTGAAAATTGAGTACCCATATTCACCTCTGTGCAAATCAAGCACAGTCTTTGTGTGTCTCCAGATTACAGAACTAGAGCCCGTTAGTCAGAGAAAGGGAACTGTGGGCTTGGTATAAAATCCTTAGAGCGACCCAACACTCCACCTTCCTCCAGACATAATAAGCACTTGATTTCTATGTCTGGGACAGAGAACATCCCTACATCAGCAAGAGGGAAGGGTGGCTACCTAGACTATATTCTTCATTATTCCTCAGTTTAAAAGGAGCTATTAGGAAGCTTCCTGTGCAGCAGTGATGAAATCAAAGTTCCTTTCTTTGAGAAAGTTTCAACTTTCTGGGGAAAACTGAATTATACAAAAAAGCATGCATATATATATATATATATATATATATGAGACATATGATATTATATTCTATATATATACAATATATATATATATATACACATGATATTATGATATTCTATGACAAGTGCTATGGGCAGCATGAAAGAGTAATGAGTTTGAGAATAATGGGTGACCTTTGCTTCGAGAGACCTCTTGATAATTCAGCATTTCAGGTGGAACCTGAAAGTAGCATAGGAGTGAAACTGGCAGTTGTTCATAAAGAACCACGTAGAAAGAGGCCCAAGGTCGGGAAGAGCTTAAGAAGAAATGTCAGTAAAGAGAGTCATAGCGGCAGGACAAATGGGACAGAGATGGAGAAAAGGTTCTGCAGAACCTGAGGAGCTGGGACCATCTCCTCCATGCGATTGGAAGCATGGGAGATGGAAGAGAGTTGGGCATTCTGGAAAAAATAAGACTCCTGTCTCCAAGCTAATTTGTCTGAGGAGGGCAGAGTCTAAAATAGAATTCTGTGCACGTGGACCACGCTATCATGAGCAATAATTGCTCTAATTCAGAGCAGGTCCTCATCCCAAGCATGCTATGTAGACAAAGCTGTGCTTTATAAAGGATACATTCATTTGTTCTCTAGCAGGTACCAGCAATAATCCATCTGCAGAGGTACTTGAGATGAGCAGGGGATAAGGCCACAATAGAATTCAGATGGTTGGGCCAGGGGTGAAAAGATGGGAGTGGTGACCAGCTCTTGTCACTGTCTTTCATTCACTGAGTTGAGTCATACAAGGAGAACTGTGCTCTGTTTCCATTCAGTGGCTGGAGGGGACTAGGAAGAGAATCTCAGAAATACCCCTGGCTGGCTCTTCAGTCATTGGTGGACTATGATGGGACCTCTACTGTGATGCAGGCTGTACAGAACATTGCCATCTGTCAGAAATGGACACAGGCACAACCCTGGCTATCATCACAGTGGACATGGGGGAGCTGAAAGCAACTCGTATTGGAAATCATCATGAACCTGTCCAGGAGTGGAAAGATAAAGGACAAACACATGCAGTGATGCCAAAAAGTCTATCAGAGGCAGGAAAATGGACTTGCAGGAGCTGCCCTGAATAATGAAAGATTTGGGGGAAGGAATATAGGCAGGAATTATCTAGGTGGCCAATTTATCTGCCCTGATACCTCACCCTCCGATCCTTTTTCTATGAAGCCCCAACATAAAAAGTTCTTAAGTCATTTCCAAGATAGTATACAAAAAGGAAGGCTTCTGTTCGGGTGCACAGGCTTCCTATAACTCACTCCTGGTGTAGAGAGCTGCTGCTTAAATAAAAGAATGTGCTCCAGTCCCTTGGGACACAGTATTGGCATGAGTTAATCTACTGCAGCATCGCTGCACGTCCAGAGGCCAAAGCTGTGTGCACAGGGCAAGCCAACGATCTCCCTGCACAGAGACTGAAATGCCCTGGACGTCCTTGTCAATAGGATCTGATGTATAGATCTGAGCCTACAAGTGTGCCGTGACTGCTGGCAGCATTTCTTACAACTTGAATGTGAAATGTGCTATTCTATTCAAGGGTTCTGATAAAAAAATATCAACCACAGTGGATGCAGAAGAGACATAGTTCTACTGTGGCTGACTAGAGTTATCTTGTTTTCCTATCCCTATATTACCAAATCCTGTCCTCTCTGAGCCCCTGGGTGTAGCTTTATTTGATTTTTTATAGACCAGTAGATCAGTTTCAGTCTTATCCTGTTGTCAGCTCAAAGGGGCCCACAATCCACTGAGAACAACTTATGCTGGAGAGGATGCCGGGTAAGGGGAACACTCCCCCATTGCTGGTGGGAGTGCAAACTGGTACAGCCACTTTGGAAATCGGTATGGTGGTCTCTCAGAAAATTAGGAATTAATTAACCTCTAGACTCAACAATACCACTCTTGGGCATATACCCAAAGGATGCTCAATTACACCACAAGGAAATTTGCTCAGCTATGTTCATAGCAGCATTATATGTAATAGCCAGAACCTGGAAACAACCTCGATGCCCCTCAACTGAAGAATTGCTAAAGAAAATTTATGCCGTGCACCGCACCCCCATGTCTGTGCTCTGTGCGCTGGCACCCAGTTGGCAAGCTTCAGGCAAGGGGCTGAATGACACACGCAGCTCCAAACGCTGGTTCAGAAAGCCCATCTTTATTAACACCATGTAGACTTAAATACACTGCAGTTAATGGTCAACAGGTGATCCTCTGATCCTCTAACTAGGCACAGCTTCTAGTAACTTATATTAGAAGGTTCTAGGAGGGAAAAGCAACTGAAGGCCAGGACTCATTAATCCCAACACATTTACACAATGGAGTACTACACAGCAGTAAAAAAAAAATGATATCTTGAAATTTGCATGCAAATGAATGGAACTAGAAAAAAACATCCTGAGTGAGGTAACCCAGACCCAGAAAGACAAATATAATATGTACTCACTCATACGTGGCTTTTAGACATAAATCAAAAAATAACCAGGCTACAGTCCACAACCCCAGAGACACTAGACAACAAAGAAGACCCTAAGAGAGAAATACATGGATCTACCTAGGAAGGATAAGAAGACAGCGTCTCCTGAGTAAATTGGGAGTGTGATGAGTAGGGAGTAAGGTGAAAGAGGAGGGGGAAGGAAGGAAGCAGAGTGAAGAAAAATGTATAGCTCAATTAGAAACAAAAAATAATATTTTTAAAGGGCCCATAATTTGTCCTAATCTACCCTTTCTGGCTCCACCCCTCTTTGTTCCGCATTGTCTTGTTCTTCCGTGCTATCTGTGGGGTCCTAAACTCATTTCTGTCCATCACCCAAGTCCTTTGCTCATCACTGGGGTTCCTTTCCTCATCTTTTATGACCCCACTGACATTTCAACACATCTCAAATTTCTGTCCTTCCCCTGCTAAAGAATTTCTTTCTCTGTGAGTCCTTGAAGATCAGACCCTGTGCCTGGCATTGGGTTACAAGGTGTCCTCAGATCCCTGTGGTTTTTGAGGTCTGGTAGGAACGTGGATGCAGGTTCAGCTTTCTTCAACAGAGGTATAAAAGATAGTATGAAAGGAAGTTTTTAACACCAAACCACATCAAACTAAACACGAGGGATAGCCCACCAAGACGAGGCTCCTGGTATGCTCTGGTGACTTCACCTAGCTTCCTTCCGAGCCCAATGCCTTCATCTTCTAAAATGAATGTCATTACCATTATCCTCGTCAGAGCAGCAACCTGGCTGCCACTATGATCACATCATTAAACCATTAAACCCAAGGTTACCTACTCGTGTGTAACTTATCCAGAGCAGCACTGTGTGTGATCGTCTTTCATGGTCTGGAATATTCTCAGTTTGTAAAGGCAACGCTATATTGTAAGACTTCTGCCACCACACAATGTGGGCGTTCCACTTATAGATATCTCAAACACAGCCTCTTAGAAATAACTTTTTATACAGTAAAAATACGTGAGAAGGTATCCACACAAATGATTTGCAAACTAAGTGTGCTTAATGAATGTCAGGTAAGACACAGGTGGCAAAGAATGAGAAAGCTGTGGCCAGGGTCGCATCTTTATTAATGCCATGCTTCTAACTAATGTTCCTGTTCTTTCTGGTTTTCGAGGTCACAGTTTTTACATAGTGCCCCAGCTGTTCTCGGGCTCTGGGTTGGAAAGTCTGTATCTTGGATTCCCAGTAACCCAATTTTCTTAGACAATTTAGGCAATCCCATGTTTTGCCATTTTACTCCTCCTGGTTTCTAGAAATTCACCACTATGGAGAGATGGATACCATACATACATACTGCATTTCAACAAGTGATGTCCATCCTTCAATGTTGCTCTTCTATTTCAAAGGTTGTTCTCAGTCTTTCATACGTCTGTATTCATTTCAGAATCCGTTTGTCCAGTTGGAAGCTGTCTTGATTACTTTTTTATTGCTGTAACTAAACCCCTGGGCCAAGGCAACTTATAAAAGAAAACATTTAATTTGGGGCTCATGTTTCCCGAGGATTAGAGCCCATGGCCATCATGGTGGGAAGCATGGCAGCAGGCAGACAGGTGTGGCATTGGAGAAGTAGCTGAGAGCTGACATCTGTCAGAGAGAGACAGAGACAGAGAAAAAGAGAACTATCTGGGAATGGCGTGGGTTTTATAAACCTCAAAGCCTACCCCAATGACATACCTTCTCCAAAAAGGCCACAACTCTTAACCTTTCCCAAACAGTTCCACCAACTGTGAAAAAGACATTCAAACAAATGAGCCTAAAGAAGACATTCCCATTCAAACTACCGTAACATTGCAAACCCTGGCTCCCATGGGCTTCTAACCACAGGATAATGCAAAATGCATTTAGTTTGACTTCAAAAGTACCCATAATATTTCATACTCTGAACACGGTTTAAAAACTCAAAGTCTCGAGCCGGGCCTTGGTGGTACATGCCATTGATCCTACCACTTGGAAGGTAGAGGCAGGTGGATCTCTGTGAGTTTAAGGCCGGCCTGGTCTACAGAGCAAGTGTCAGGGCAGGCTCCAAAGCTACACAGAGAAACCTTGTCTCAAAAAACAAACAAACAAAAAAACCTCAAAGTCTCTTCTGAGACTCAAGGAATCTCTTAATTATAACCACATGTAAAAATCAATAAATAAATAACATGCTTTCAAAGTACAATGGCACAAAGTATATATCCAAAAGGATAAACTCCAAATCCCCTCTCTGTGTCTGCTGTCAAAGGGCTTAGACGGCTTGGCCCTTTCTGCTTTGCTGCCTGCGACAGAGACCTTTTCACTTCATTTATTTATTTGAGGCTTTTGTTTTCAAATGGTTTGTACCACTAGCGCAGAACTCACAATGCAACTCGGGCTAGCCTAAAAGTTGCAATCCCCCTGCTTCAACCTTCCAAATGTTGCAATTGTAAGTATGTGCCATCATGCTTGGGTTCAATTACTTATTTTTAAAGTTTGGTTGTAATTATAAGGAATATGTTCTTGACAAACATGCCAGTTTGTCTAGAATTAAAACCTTAACAATACAGGAGCTTTCCACCTATGAACACATGCCTTTTCATTTGCTTAGATATGTAATTTCTCTCTGGGATGTTTTATTTTATAGATTGTGTGTGTGTGTTCATGTGTCCATGTATGGGCATGCATATATGTAGAACGCAGGGATCAACTTTGGGTGTCTTTCCTTGGGGTTATCCACTTTAGTTTTGTTGACCTGTTACTCTCCAAGTAGGCTAGAATAGCTGGGCAATGAGCCCCAGGTCTCTGCCTTCCCAGTGCTAGGATTACAAGTGTGGGCCACCATGTCTATCTGTTTTTTTACTTGGCTGATGCAGTCAAATGCATATGCTTGCACTCTCAAAGCAAGCTCTTTGTCAACTGGGCTATCTCTGTGTCTTGTGACTTGAGGTGTAGACATCATTCACATGTTTTGTGAATTTTATTTCAAAGAATTTTAAGGTTTTTATTTTAATTTCAAAAAGTCGTATGTGGTTTGTTTATCTATCTGTTTGCTTATTTATTTATTATTTTGAGATGAGGTTTCATGTAGCCCAGGCTAACCTGGAACTCACTGTGTAACTGAGACAGACATTCAGCACCCGTTGTTCCTGCCACCACTTCAAGAGTACTAAGATTACAGGTACACCTAGATGAATTTCCTAATATCCATGTTTCCTGGAAATACATAAAAATACACTTGAGATTTTGTTCTCTGGATATCATGTGCCTTGCAGATTAAGTTCATCTAGCAACTAGTAGTTGATTTATATTTTCTCTAGGACTTTAAAAACTGCCAATCATAGGTAGCTGAATTGGTAGAATATTTTCCGAGCATGCAGAAACCCCCAGGTTCAGTCACAGCACCACCTAAGACAGGCACAGCTGCCAGCTGGGAAGTGAAAGCAAGAGGATGAGAGAATGAAGGGAGCTCTCAGCTACATATTGAGCTCCAGGCCATGTCAACCTGCACTTACATGAGGGCTTGCATCAAAAAGAAAAAGGGGTAAATAATCTTAGTTCTTTCCTGTCTTTATGCATTTCCTTTCCTTTTTTCTTTTGTATTTGTACTAGTTAAGATTGAGATATTTTATTTTGATCCCTACTTCCTTATCATCTCTTTTCACCATGATTAGGAATTGAATTTTGTGAGTTTTTATTCCTGTGTCATGTCACAGGCTCATCCTGTTTTTCTTCTTAAAGTTATTTGTTGAAATAATAGGAGCGGCGGGGCTGCATCCCCAGCACCCCAGCCGCCTTGCTAGCTTATGCCCCGAAATAACAACACACAAATTGTATTCTTTTAAACACTGCTTGGCCCATTTCTATCTAGCCTCTTCTAGGCTAATTCTCGCACCTGGACTAGCCCATTTCTAATAATCTTTGTAGCACCCCAAGGTGCGCTTACTGGGAAGATCCTAGCCTACGTCCATCCTGGGTTGGAGCTTCATCGCGTGTGTGTCAGAGAGCAGAGCTCTCACGTCCGCCCAGGAGAGTGGAGCATGGCCTCTCTCTGAGCTCACTTCCTCTTCCTCCCAGCATTCTGTTCTGTTTACTCCTCCCACCTATGTTTTAACCTATCAGGGCCAGCCAAGCAGTTTCTTTATTATAATTAACCAATGACCTTCCTCCATCATTTCCCCTTTTTCTGTTTAAACAAAAA
>NC_022009.1:19067740-19105204 GCF_000317375.1 Microtus ochrogaster | reverse complement strand
GAAAATCTAACTAACATGACTACAAGCTTGACTATTACTGATGATTATCCATTAACCTATATTTCTTAATTATACATTACATTTTTTAATGAGCTACACAATCACAATACCTTAATCAAGATCAGAAATACATATACATATAACAAAATTAACTGTAAAATCCATACCAATGCAAATTATTCATATCTCTAGTTATTAACATAGTTTAACTACATAGGTTGATTCATAACTTCCCCTGTTGATATAAATCCTGCTTGGCACTTCCACACTGCTGTGTTTGATCTGGCCTGCTTTGTTAAAGGTCTTTTGTACCTATTTTCACAAGAGGGGCTGAGAGGCAGTTCTACTGGCAGAGGGCTTGCCTGGTGTGCACAAAGCCCAGAGTTGGATCCTTAGCCTTCCTACGCTACTGGTGCCATACATGAGACTCTGTACTGAAAAAGTAAAAATAAAATGCCCATCTCTGTTTTCTCTGTTTTCATGAGGGGTACCAGCCTGTGCTTTCTTCTCCTGTCAGGTTTGCTCACACAACACTAAGGAGTGGAGAACAAGGTTACCCAGGCCTCACAGAATAAGTCAAGACGTTCTCCTTTGTTTTCTGAGAACTGAGTCACTTTGAAATTATTCTTTTCTTTAGACAGTCAACTGAATGTACCTGTGAAACCATTTGACTTAGAATTTCCTCTTAGGAAGTTTTTTGACAAAAATGTAATTTCTAGTTGTCCAATACCAAGTGATCACATAATACAACCCACACTATCAAACTCAGCAGGTTGTACTTATACATTTATATATAAATGTAACAGGAACAATAAAAAGAACAGATATTTGAGAGGGGAGAATGGGAAGAGTTGGAAGAAGGAAAGGGAGTGGGGGAAATGAGGTAATTAAATTCAATAATAAGTTTTTAAAAATTTAATTTCTTTAATACACATTGTTTATATTTTATATTGCCTTGTACCAATTTTACTGAATTGTGTTTTATTAATTCTGTGTATAATGTGTGTGTGTGCACTTGTGAATCTGTGTGTATAAATGTTTGTGTGTATGAGTGCACGTACTAGTGTGCCATGGTGATACACAACAATCAGAGAACTTGGAATGTCAGTCCTCAACCTCCATCTTGTATAACTCTGGGTTTAATTGTCATTTGTTCTTACATATGCTTGGTTAGCTGGTGCAGAATTGTTATTTGCTATTGCATGCTTGGCTAGCTGGCCCACAAGTTTCTGGGACTACAAAGTCCAGTGTGTATTGTGTTATATATGTATGTCTCTCTCACACACATACATATATATATTCAACTTGCTCAATTTAAAGTTAGTCATAGGTATATGACTTCAGGACTGACCATTTGGAATTGGATAACCAGTTACCAGTTAATGTGTTCTTTTTTTTTATGAAGACTATCTCTCCCAATCTCAGCGCTTCTGTTGCCTGTAGCACTTTGTCTATTTGTGGAGCCCTATGAGATTTATCCCTATTGTGTTAGCATGTATATTGGTGTTGTGCTTATCTAGGTCTTGTTGAGGCAGCCACACTGTTGAGGCATCATGGGCAATGCTTCCCTGTAATTCCTAGAAGATTCACTCTCACAGCAGCTTCCCTGGTCCTCTGGCCTTAGTCTTTCTGCCTTCTCTTAGATGATGTTCCTCAGCTTTAGGTGCAGGAGATGTGCTGTAGATGTTTTAGCTGAGGCTGGGCACCTTGTGACTATTTAGTTCCCTGCCTTTTGACTGGTTATGACTTTCTGAAACTGTCTCCATAGGGTGCAAAGAGAAAGTGCTTTGATGAGGGATGAGAGGTACCCTTATTTGTGGATATAAGAATAAGTTTTAGAACGCAGTTAGCAACTATGCTGGTTTTGGTAAAGTGGCCATTGTAGGTTCTCCTTCAAGATCCATAACCTTACTACTGTGATTTCCCTCCTGTTGAGTGGGCCTTAAGTCCAATTAGAGAGCTGTTGGTTCCTGACAAAATGTGAGTGGCACTATTACTCCCTCAGTGTTACTGTGCCAAGCTGGCCATTATTGTGGATCACAGCTGGGTCAGAGTATTGGTTGCTCCCCTCCCTTCGAAGTGTGCATTGCACTTGCTGATCTGTGAAGGCTACCCTTCGGGAAAGAGGCTTTCAAATCAGAACCATCTCAGGTTCCCCAGGGCTTCTGTCTAAGCATGGTGTCTTCAGCAACCTTCAACCTCTGAAAGGCAACAGCTTATGTTTTTTAATTAATTTGAATAATATCTTATTATGTTGTTACTTATACCTTATTATCTGTGTTAATAAATTTATTGACAAAAATCTGTCCTGATGATCCCTGTATTACCTTTAATTGTCTATAGGCTCTATAGAGATTTGCTAGGAGATTGAATAGGAGCAAGTGATTGTCAGTTCACATAGTTTCCTTTATGCTTATGGACACAGGCTAAGGGTCCAAAAAGCCAATTTTACATTTTACAATGCTTTATTGTAAAATGAAACATCTGTTTCAAAAAGAGATTTCTACTTTATACTCATTTTTCTCTCTGAATTAAGGTCAGAAAATAGCCGGCAGAATGGAGGAACGAAGCAACCCTCTGAAGTGAACTGATCTGCATCAAGAGACTTCACCAGCCATTTTGCTGCCTCTGCTATGAGCTTTGGCAAGTTGTGTGGCTGTTTTGTGTCTCAGGATTGTTATAGTATTCTTGATATTTGGTGTAGGGTTTTGTGATGTTCAGAGGGAGCGTGTAAGATATCGCTTTATTGAAAAGTAAAAGAAAAAAAAGAGTGTTAATGTAAGGTTTTAAGCTTCTTACTAATGATAAAGTTAATAAAAGATCCAAAAGACAGAGTGATCCATCATTTATTCAACAAATACATATTAAATAATAGGCACTTATAAAGCCTGAACCTCTGTTCTGGATTGGCAGTGTATTCTCGAGGGGTGGACAGACCTCAAATGTAAAACCACATAATGACAATGTAAGTAGGTGCTTTGAAAACTTAGAAGGTGAAACAAGGGGCCGGCAAGATGGCTCAGCGAGTAAAGGTGTTTACGACTTGAGTTTCTCCCTGGTATTCTCTTGGTGGATATCCTGGTGATAACCCTGGTATGCTCCTTTCAATTGTTCCCCAAACTCCATATGGATGGTGTGACATGCAAAATTAATTAATGTTTAAAAAGAACCAGGCTGAACTTGTGCCTCTGGCCACCGCAGTGTTTCTAGAATTGATCCATATGGTTGAAAACAACTTTAAAATCAGCAGGACTGGCGCACACCTATAATCCTAGCACTTGGTAAACTGAGGCAGGAGGCTAGCTGGAAGCCAGTTTGAGCTACATAATTGGGCCTCGTCTCTGAAAAATCTGAAGATAATTAAAGAAATCATTTTCAGACATTGAACCCCAAGCAATGCAAAATACGGTCCTTGTGAGAAAGGAAATACATAGAGCAACAGTAGGATCCCTTCCAGCTTGTCCAGCCTTCCTGGAGATGATTTCCTCTTTTGGAACAGGGGTCAAAAGTTCTGGATTGTTGGGGTCGATGAAATTTTTAGGGTGGAGGTCCTGGGAAGAGGAGCAATACAGGAGACAAGGGGAGGATGTTGGGAAGTTCAAAGGTTTCCATGGGGACTTCCTGCAGGCCTTTGACTGAGAACTGAGCTACACATAAAACACTGGCAAGGATCCGCAGGTCAGCAGCTGTCTATTCCTGCAGGCTTGGGAATAAAAGATGAACACATTGATAGCAGGGACAGACAGCCATGTTGAGAAATACTACAGCCTTAACTCAATCCGTGAGAGCTCCCTGACTAATGCAGACAGCGGCAATGATTGTATGAGAACCACACGGTGCAACAAGAGCTCTGAGACTAGAATTAAAACTGAAATCATTCTAACCAGAGATGTCATGTTCACATAATAGTGACTTTTCTGCCAGAAGGAGAGCTAATGTCCTTTAAAGGAGGATAATATAATCGATATTCTTTATAATATTTTGTCTTATGTTTAGCAAATGACAATTACCAGACATATGGGAAAACAGGGACATGTGATCAATATACAAGACAAAATTTACACAATAAAAAATGATCCTGGATTCACTCCTTCCATATCCCATAATACTTAGCCTTGCTTGTTCCCTTTACTGCATGTATGCATGCATTACTGACTAGAGTCTCCATGAGAGAGAACATGAAGGTTTTTATTTCAGCGAGTGTGACCTCAGTAAACATATATTATAATTAGATTCATTCTCCTGCAAATTTCGTGATTTTATTTTTCTTTAGAGCTAAGTAGTATTTAATTTTAGATATATCAAACATTATCTTTCATCTGTTGTTGGACAATTAGGTTTGATTTCAGCTCTTCCAGGTATTGAATGTGAGTTATAAACATGAATATAAAAAATAATTAGAAAGGACAATTCTTTTTCTAATTCTTATGTCATGCGTTTTTGTTGTTGTTGTGATGGTGTATAAAATATAATTGATGGCAGAAGTACAAAATCCAATGTGAAGCTCCACAGCTCCCATTCTGAATGGCTACTTTGGATCTGTAGAGGATCACTGATTTAGTCTTAAGCGTTGCTTAATTTTGGTGTGTGATTATTTTTATTTGCAACTTTTTAATAACAAAGTTTACATTTTTGAAAAGATAAATAAACACAATGGCCTGGATGTTGACATTAAATAAAAGAACTTGAGGCAGGTTTTGTGGCCATGTTTAAGAACATGAGGAAGGACCTGGGGGATAGCTCGGAATTACACATGCATATTGCTTCTGCAGAGGACTTGAGGGCAGTTTCTGGCACCCATGTCAGGAGGATCACAACCACATATAAGTCCAGTTCCAAAGACTCTGATTTCTCTATATTCCATGGGCACCTACATACACACATGCACATACCCACCGATATACACACATAATTAGACAAAAAAATTTAAATGAATTTTATTTTTTATTGATTTTATTGAGCTCTACATTTGTCTCTGCTCCCCTCCCTGCCTCTCCCCTCCCTGCCTCTCCCCTCCCTGCCTCTCCCCTCCCATTAAACCCTCTCCCATGGTCCCCATGCTCCCGATTTATTCAGGAGATCTTGTCTTTTTCTACTTTCCATGTAGATTAGATCCATGTATGTCTCTCTTAGGGTCCTCATTGTTGTCTGGGTTTTCTGGGATTGTGATTTATAGGCTGGTTTTCTTTGTTTTATGTTTAAAAACCACTTATGAGTAAGTACATATGATAATTGTCTTTCTGGGTCTGGGTTACCTCACTCAAATAATGTTTTCTACCTCCATCCATTTGCCTGCAAATTTCAAGATGTCGTTTTCTCTTTTGTTTTGTTTTTGCTCTGTAGTACTCCATTGTGTAAATATACCACATTTTCCTTATTCATTCTTTGGTCAATGGGCATTTAAGTTGTTTCCAGGTTCAGGCTATGACAAACATTGCTGCTACGAACATAGTTGAGCACACGTCCTTGTGGCATGATTGAGCATCCTTGCGAAATATACCCAAAAGTGTTATTGCTGGGTCTTGAGGAAGGTTGTTTCCTAATTTTCTGAAAAATCACCATACTGATATCCAAAGGGGCTGTACCAGCTTGCATCCCCACCAGCAATGCAGGAGAGTTCCCTTTACTTTACAAATTCTCCAGCATAAGGTGTCATCAGTGTTTTTTATCTTGGCCATTCTTACAGGTGTAAGAAGGAAATTCAGAGTTGTTTTGATTTGCATTTTTCTGATGGTTAAGGATGTTGAGCATTTCCTTAAGTGTCTTTCAGTCATTTTAGATTCCTCTGTTGAGAGTTCTCTGTGTAGGTCTGCACTCCCGTTTTTATTGGATTATTTGTTCTTTTGATGAACAGTTTCTTGAGTTCTTTGTATATTTTGGTGATCAGACCTCTGTCTGATGTGGGGTTGGTGAAGATCTTTTCACATTCTGTGGGCTATCGTTTTCTCTTGTTGACCATGTCCTTTGCTTTACAGAAGCTTTTCACTTTCAGGAGGTCCCACTTATGAATTGTTTCTCTCAGTGTCTGTGCTACTGGGGTTCTATTTAGGAAATGGTCTCCTGTGCCAATGCATTCAAGGGTATTTCCCATTTTCTCTTCTATGAGGTTCAATGTGACTGTCTTTGTGTTGAGGTCTTTGATCCATTTGGACTTGGGTTTGGGGCATGGTGATAGATATGGGTCTGTTTTCATTCTCCTACATGTTGATATCCAGTTATGCCAGCACCACTTGTTAAATATGCTTTCTTTTTTACATTTGATATTTTTGCTTCTTTGCCAAAAATCGGGCGTTCAAAGGTGTGTGGATTAATATCCAGGTCTTCGATTCAGTTCTATTGGTCCTCCTGACTGTTTTTATGCCAATACCAGGCTGTTTTCAGTACTGTAGGTCTATAGTAGAGTTTGAAGTCAGGGCTTGTAATGCCTCCAGAAGTTCTTTTATTGTACAGGATTGTTTTGACTATCCTGGGTTTTTTTTTTCCATATGAAGTTGAGTAGCATTCTTTTGAGGTCTGTGAAGAATTTTTGCTGGGATTTTAATGGGCATTGCACTGAATCTGTAGATTGCTTTTGGTAAGATTGCCATTTTTACTATGTTAATTCTACCTACCCAAGAGCATGGGAGATCGTTCCACTTTCTGGTGTCTTCTTCAATTTCTTTCTTCAAAGATTTAAAGTTCTTGTCATACAAGTCCTTCACTTGGTTGGTTAGAGTTACTCTGAGATATTTTATGCTATTTGTGGCTGTTGTGAAAAGTGATGTTTCTCTGATTTCTTTCTTAGCCCTTTTATCATCTGTGTAAAGGAGGGCTACTGATTTTTTTGAGTTAATCTTGTATCCTGCTACATTACTGAAAGTGTTTATGAGTTGTAGAAGTTCCGTGGTAGAAATTTTGTGGTCTCATATGTAAACTATCATATCATCAGCAAATAGTGAGAGTTTGACTTCTTCTTTTCCAATTTGTATCCCTCTGATCTCCTTTTGTTGTCTTATTGCTCTAGTTAGGACCTCAAGAACTATATTGAATAGATATGGAGAAAGTGGGCAGCATTGTCTTGTTCCTGATTTCAGTGGGATTGCTGGGAGTTTCTCTCCATTTAGTTTGATCTGGCTGTTGACTTGCTGTATATTGCCTTTATTATGTTATATCTCTGCTCTCTCCAAGTCCTTTTTCCCTTTATACGGGGATGCTGTATTTTGTTGAAAGCTTTCTCAGCATCTAATGAAATGATCATGTGGTTTTCAGTTTGCTTAGATGGTGGATTACATTGACAGATTTTCATATGTTGAACCATCCCTGTATCTCTGGCATGAAGCTGACTTGATCATGGTGGATGATGGTTCTGATGTGTTCTTGGATTCGATTTGCCAGTATCTTATTTAGTATTTTTGTATCAATGTTCATGAGTAAGATTGGTCTGTAATTCTCTTTCTTAGTAATGTCTTTATGTGGTTTGGGTATCAGGGTAATTGTAGCCTCATGAAAAGAGTTTGGCAATGTTCTTTCTGTTTCTATTGTGTGGAATAATTTGAGGAGTATTGGTATTAGCTCTTCTTTGAAAATCTTGTACAATTCTGAGCTGAAACCATCCGGACCCGGGTTTTTTGGTTGGGAGACTTTTGATGACTGTTTCTATTTCTTCAGCAGTTATAGGTCTGTTTAATTTGCTTACCTGATCTTGATTTAATTTTTGCATGTGATATCCAGAAAGCTGTTCAATTCCTTTAAGTTTTCTAATTTTTTGGAGTACAAGTTTTCGAAATATGACCTGATGTTTCTCTGAAATTCCTCTGTGTCTGTTGTTATGTCCCTTTTTCATTTCTGGTTTTGGTTAGTTTGGATAAAGGTTTGTCTATTTTGTTCGTTTTCTTGAAGAACCAACTCTTTGTCTCATTGATTCTTCATATTGTTTTCTTTGTTTCTATTTTGTTGATTTCTATTTTATTGATTTTGTTGATTATTTCCTGCTGTCTAGTTCTCTTGGGTGAGTTTGCTTCTTTTTGTTCTAAAGTTTTCAAATGTTCTATTAATTTACTAGTGTGGGATTTTTCTTTATGTGGATATTTAGTGCTATGAACTTTCCTCTCAACACTGCTTTCATTGTGTCCCATAAATTTGGCTATGTTGTCTGGTCATTTTCATTGAATTTTAGGAAGTCTTTAATTTCTCCCTTTATTTCTTCCTTGACCCATTGATGATTCAGGTGAGCATTGTTTAATTTCCATGTGTTTGGGAACTTTCTGGAATTAGAGTTGCTATTGAATTCTACTTTTTAAGCCATGGTGATCTGATAAGATACATGAGGTTATTTCAATTTGTTTTGTATCTGTTTGTTGGGAGCAGTGAGACCCGAAATCCTGAATTTCTTGTAATCCCCTGATCTGAGTGCCTACAGCTGCTCTGAGTACAAGACCTTCAGGAGTTCCTGATGGCAGGAGAGTGGTTTCTGGTGGGTTTGGCTGGGGTGTGGCTATCTCTATATAATCTGGCCCTGAACACAATAAAGGGGGCATTTTGGGGGAATTCAAGGATGACCTGTGTCGCTGTCTCTCTGTGTATTTTCACCTCCAGCCCCTTGCCCGAAGCTCACGAACTGGGTGCCAGTGCACAGAGCACAGCCACAAGGGCATGGTGGGTGGCATCTGTTGAGGTTTGTTTTGTGACCAAGTGGGTGGTCAATTTTTGAGAGGTTTCATGAGGTGCTTAGAAGAAGGTATATTCTGTTATCTTTGGATGGAATATTCTATAGATGTCTGTTAAGTCCATTTGAGTCATAGTATCTTTTAGTTCCCTTATTTCCCTGTTAATTTTTTGCCTGACTGACCTGTCCAGTGGTGAGAGTGGAGTGTTGAAGTCTCCCTCTATTAGTGTGTGTGGTTTAATGTATGATTTAAGCTTAAGAAGTGTTTCTTTTACACTTCTTTATGAGGGTGCCCTTGTATTGGGGACATAGATGTTCAGTATAGAGATTTCCTCTTGATGAATTTTTCCTGTGACTAATATGAAATTTCTTTCTTTGTCTCTTTTGATTTCAGTTTGAAATCTATTTTGGTAGATATTAGGTTTGCCACACCTGCTTGTTTCTTAGGTCCATTTGGTTGGAAAAATTTTCCCAACCCTTTACTCTGAGACGATGTCTGTCTTTGAGGTTGAGGTGTCCTTCTTGTATGCAGTAGAAGAATGGATCCTGTTTTCCTATCCAATCTGTTAGCCTCTGTCTTTTATAGGTGAGTTGAGTCCATTTATATTACAGGATATTAATGACCAGTGATTGCTATCTCCTGTTAATTTAGTTTTCATTGTTGGTGATGTTAATTTGTGTGTTTTCCCCTTCTTTGGGATTTGCTGCTGTGAGATTATCAATTTTCTGTGTTTTTGTTTATGTGGCCAACTTCCTTGGGTTGGGGTTTTCCTTCTAGTGCTTTGTGTAGGGCTGGGTTTGTAGCCAGGTATTGGTTAAATCTGGTTTTGTCATGGAATATCTTGTTTTGTCCTACTATGGTGATTGACAGTTTTGTTGGGTCTAGTAGTCTGGACAATATCTGTGGTCTCTTAATGTCTGCATAACGCTTGACCATGACCTTCTGACTTTCATTGTCTCTGTTGAGAAGTCAGGTGTAATTCTAATAGGTCTGCCTTCATATGTTACTTGGCCTTTTTTCTTTTCAGCTCTTAATATTCTTCCTTTATTCTGTATGTTTAATGTTTTGATTATTATGTGGTGAGGGGACTTTTTTTTTTAATCCAGTCTATTTGGTGTTCTGTAAGCTTCTTGTATCTTCATACGTATATCTTTTTTTAGGTTGGGAAATTTTTCTTCTGTGATTTTGTTAAATATATTTTCTGTGCTTTTGAGTTGAACTTTTTTCTCCTTATTCTATATCTATTATTCTTACATTTGGCCTTTTCATGATGTCCCATATTTCCTGGATATTTTGGGTTAAGCTTTTGTTAGATTTAATGTTTTCTTTGACTGACCAGTTTATTTCCTCTATTATATCTTCAGCACTTGAGATTCTCTCTTCTTTCTCTTGTATTCTGCTGTTTATGTTTGCATTTGTGGTTCCTGATCATTTTCTCATGATTTTTATTTCTATAATTCCCTTGGCTTGTGCTTTCTTTATTGTCTCTTCTTCAGTTTTCAAGTCTTGAATAGTTTTTCATATGTTTGATAGATTTTTCTTGGTTTTCTTTAAGGGATTTGTTACTATCTCCCAATTTTTTGTTTGTCTTTTTCTCCATTTCTTTAAGGAAATTTCTTCTTTACTTTTTAAGGGCCTCAAACATTCTCCTGAAATTATTTTTTAGGTCATTTTCTTCTGCTTCCTCTATATTTGGTTGATCAAGTCTTGCTGTTGTAGGGCCACTAGATTTTACTGGTGTTTTGTTGTTCTTTGTGGTGTTGCATGTGTTCTTACCTTGTCTACTCATCTTTTCCTCTAATTGGTGTAGTTGGGGGCTGTCTGTGACTCTGGTGATTAGTCTTCCAGGTGCCAGTGGATCCAAGGCTCAGATGGTTTGTCCTCGTGGTGCAGTCCGTGCCACAGTTCCGGTTACCCCATTGGTCACTCCATGTTTCTGGAAGTCATTCAGCACTCCTGGCCTTTGCTCTGTTCCCATGAAGTTTGCTGTCTTAGGCCTGCTCTGGCCTAGGTAGCCAGCTCAGACCTGTTTCTGTAAACATCCCTGGTCTAGATCCACTCTTGCAGAGGTCCCTGGATTGGGGTTGGTCCCACAAAGGTCTCTGGCTTCAATCTGCTCCCTCAGAGGTCCCAGACTCAGGTGTGCCTGGACCCACAGAGGATCTGACTCAGGCCTACTCCCTCAGAAGTCCCAGACTCATGCCCAGACACACAGAGGTTTCTGTTCTTGCCTACTCCCTCAGATGTCCCAGACTCATACCTGGGCCTACAAAGGTCCTGGCTCAGGCCTTTTCCCTCAGAGGTTCCAGACTCACTCCCAGATCCACAGAGGTCTCTGGTTCCTGCCTACTCCTTTGGAGTCCCAGACTCATGTCTGGACCTGCTGAGTTCCTGGCTCAGGTCTGGTTCCTCAGAAGTCCCAGACCCATGCCTGGACAGCAGGGGTCCTGACACAGGTCCATTCCCTCAAAGGTCCTAGAGTTATCCCCAGACCCACAGAGGTCTCTGGTTTCTACCTACATCCTTCTAGGTCCCAGATGAATGTCTAGACCTGCAGAGGTCTCTGGATCCAGCCCATTCCCTCAGCAGTTGCTCCCCTGTACTTGCTCCTATGGAGCTCACTGTCTCAGGTCTACTCTGGCCTAGATCACTGGCTCAGTCTTGTTTATGTAAATGTCTCTGGTCTGGATCCACTCCTACTCAAGCAGAGTTCACTGTCTCAGGTCTGCTCTGGCCTAGGTTGCTGGCTCAGGCCTGTTCCTGTGGAATTCGCCATCCCAGACCTTCTCTGGTCTAGGTTTCTGGCTCAGTCCTATCTCCACAAATGTCCCTGGTCTGGATTCGCTCCTGTTCCCGTGGAGTTTACTATCCCAGGCCCACTCCGGCCCAGGTCACTGGCTCAATCCTGCTCCTGTGGAGTTCTCTGCCTCTAAAATGCATTTTAAAATGCATTCATTATGAGTAATGACGAAGGCTCTAAGCTAAGGGATGAAAATTATGGAGAAAACCTAGAGGTTGGAGATGTAGTTTAACGGGGATTGCATGTGTGTAGCATGACCAAGGTCTTAGATTCCATCTCCCCATTCAAACAAAACACACTTAAGGAAAGAACCATAGAAATTCTAGGCCCAGACTGGAAATGGTATAATAAAGGGTGAGGGAGTATCAGAGGAGAGAGAGTGACACTCCATTCTGAAGAGCAAACAAAAACAGTTTGAAAACAGTGCGTGGTTTATCAGACAGTCTATCCTGAGTGTAACTACAGTTCCAGGAAGAGAAGACAGAAAACAAGACAGTAAACACAAGCTTTTAGAGACTCTTAAACCTCTATGCCAGATGGATACAAAGCAACCATATTCTGCTCATCATCCAGAACCTGTTGACAACACAGGACAATAGAAGGGTCTTGAAGGGCAGCAAAGAAAAGAACATTGTATTTGGAGAAAAAAAATGAGTGGTGTTACCTCATAAAAAGCAGGAAAACAGGACAACGGACACTAAGATCATGGACAAACTGTCCAACCTAGTCTTCTGTGTCCAGCAATTCTATGTTCTAGTAAAGACATGATAAGATACATTGTGGTGGTTTGAATGAGGATGGGCTCATCTGTTTGGATGTTTGGTTCCCTGTTGGTGGACTGTTTAGGAAGGATTAGGAGGTGTGGCCTTGTTGGAGAAGGTGCATCACTGGGAGTGGGCTTTGAGGTTTCAAAAGTCCATGCCAGGTCCAGCCTCACTCTCTTTTTGCCTCCTGCATGTAGGTCAGGGAGTAAACTCTCAGCCACTGGTCCAGCCCCATGCCTGCCAGCCCCTCACATTCCTGCCTTAATGGTCATGGACTCACCCTCTGAAACTGTAAGCAAGCCCCCCAGTTAAATGCTCCCTTCTGGAAGTTGCTTTGGTCAAGGTATTTCATCACAGCATTAGAACAGCAACTAAGACATGTGCTGATAGTCATTCACTAGGATAGAAATGACACCAAATAGAAACAGGTCTACAAATAGACCAGCAAGTCAACAGAAAAAAAAAAAAAAAGAAAGGCACGGTAAATGTGTGTTTTCTACTCTCAGCACTCAAATGAGGATTTGGAGCAGAAATTGTACTGTTTTGTTACAACACCTGAAAAGACACATAGGAAGGCATGGATCGATATGGGGGGGTTGCATTTCCTATAAATCAGTGCAGTACCATCTTTTAGATCATGTTGATAAATCCAAGTTGTTTATTGTCATCCCAACAGCAACCAATCAAAAAATAATTCAAAGGGGCACAGGTCATGAGCCGGCAGAGGAATTAAAATAGAATACTAAAGTTAATTTTAAAGGAGCAATAAATGTGGAATTGAGAAATAATAGCCATACAATATGAAAATATGACAGATAATAAAATGGTGAAGTTAAATCCAACTATAGTAGTAAGCATATTAAATGAAAAGGCAGAAATAGAAAGAAGTAATAAACATAATAGAGAAATATCAAACTCTGCATTATTCACGAAACATGTGCTTAAATACGAAAATATAATAGGTTTACAATAAAGTGGTCATAAAAGATAAAGTCAATAGGCTAAGATCAGCCAAACAATTCAAGACCAGAAAATTTCCTCAAAGAGGAACATTTCCATCAACAACCAGGAAAGAGCTCTTGGTTTCATCGGGAAGAATGATTATAAGTATATTGTCTAATACCAGAGTTTCAGATAACGTGGAACAAAAATTGCCGAATCTAAAGAGAAACAGCCCAGCTCATAATCATAGGGAAGGCTTTCTAATTCAGCCTTTGTCTTCGTAAGTCATGAGCGGCTTCAACAAGATAGTGAAGCTCTGTGTGACATGAGTCACATTTGCTGTCAGCAGCCATCAGGCCATCTGTACCAGTGGCTGTAAGGAGCAGTTCCTCTTGAAAGGTGCTCATCTTATGCAGGAGCTGAGGTCAAAATTTTATTTTACCTCTGGCTTTGATAAACATATCAACAGAAGTTCCTACTTGTCTGTCTGTCTGTTTGTTTGTTTGAGGCAGGTTTCTCTGTGTAACGGCCCTGGCAGTCCAGGAATTGCTTTGTAGGTCAAGCTGGCCTCAGACTCACAGAGATCTGCCTGCGTCTGCCTCCAGAGTGATGGGACTAAAGAATTGTGCCACCATACCTGGCTCAGAAGCTCCTTCTTCGACTATAAATTCTCTTTCCCTCTTCTTCTCCTTCCCCTCCCCCTCTTCCTTCCTCTCTCTTTCTCTTTTCCTCTCTCTTCCAGGTAGCTGTGCTTATGTGGGCACACACATGTAGACCAGAGGTCAGCACTGGGCTTAGTAATTGGAAGCTGTCCACCTCATTTTTTAACACAAGGTCTCTGAATGGGACGGGACTTTTGCACTAGGCTAGGCTGGCTGGCCAGTAAGTCTCAAAGATCCAGTTGACTTTGCCTTCCCAGGATTGGGTTACAAGCACATACTGCTGAATTTGGCTTTTTTACATGGGTGCTAGAGATCAAACTTGGGTCCTCATGTTTGTACTGAACTATTTCTCCAACATCCACCCCCCCCTTTTTTAGACAAAGACTGTGCAAAGACTCGGCCATTAGTCTCAAAGCCCTACAGTTATTGAAGCGCTGTTGTCCCTGGGTAGAAGTGATGTGTTCAGCTGGCATCTCTAGCCCCCTCCTCAGAACAACCGGCTAAGGCTAAGAATAGCACGTGGCTGATCCAGGTTTAACCTTGACCTTAGAAGCACCTTCTACCATCTCAGTAACCTTTTAGCTCAGCAGCCCAGTTATCTATTTCAAGGTGTCTCTTTCAGGGAAGTTAAACTTGGTGATTCACGTAATCATCTATAAAATATGGAGAAGAATAAATTGATAGACCATGTGGGGTTTGGTTTGGTTTTGAGAAAAGGTCTCTCATGTAACTCTGGCTGTCCTGGAACTTGGACCAGGCTGGCCTCCAATTCACAGAGACCCACCTAGCTCTTCCTCTGAGTCCTGAGCTTAAAGGTGTGTGTCACCAGACCCCATGGGCATCTGTTTCTAAATGTCTTCTAGAGATGATAGGTAAATCAGCACAGGGTTCTAATGTACAAACATTGTTCTTAGAGCACTGGTTCTCAACCTTCCTAGTGCTGCGGCCCCTTAATAGAGCTCCTCATACAGTTGTGGTGACCCCCAATCATAAAATGATTTCATCGCTACTTCACACTGTAATTTTGCTACTGTCGTGAGCCATGACGTAAACATCTGACATGCAAGCCCCAAGGGGTCATGACCCATAGACTGAAAAACCCTGGTTTGGAGGTTCTTATGCACTGGCCATGATGTACATGAGCAGCAATCCTAGCATGCTCACCGCCCAGTGTCTTAGTCGCTGTTCTATTGCTGTGAAGAGACACCACAACCAAGGGAGTATATATATATGTATATATATATGCATATATATATATGCATTTAACTAGGGGCTTGATTACAGTTTCAAAGGGTGAGTCCATGATCATCGTAGTGGGGAGCATGACAGTAGGCATGGTACTGGAGTGGAGCAGTAGCCAAGAGCTTCCATCTGATCCATAAGCCCAACAGAGAGAGAGAGAGAGAGAGAGAGAGAGAGAGAGAGAGAGAGAGAGAGAGAGAGACTTTAAACTTTAAAGAAAAATTTAACTACATGCCATAAAACCAATGATCTAATCCATGGAAGAACAAGAATTTGACATAATACAACAGTCTCGTTCTATGGCCATTCAGGGGCCATCAGACTACCCCTGTACATAAAGAGAGTAAATACAGCCTTTGTGGTCTCTGTTGTGTGTTCTTTTGGGGGCAGGGGAGCAGCGCCTAAAAGTGTATAAATTGCTTTGGATGCACAAATCTAGCAAAAACAGCTCCTCGTCCAATTGGTGCATAGTGTTGTGGTGGCCGCTTTTTATCCAGTGTGAAGACTAGCAGGTAAAGATTAGCATGTGGACAGAGGAAACTACTAAGGGCCTGGGAGAGGAAGCACAATTACAGTAGGTACTATCCCTGCAGGGTGACGTGAGATCAGGCACCAGATAGGCACCTGGCAGCTGTGCCAACCAGTGTCAGCTTTCTCGTTGAGAATCTTTGAGGAACATCACGACTCCAGCAGCCAGAGCTGGAGGGAAAAGACTCCTCAAGGGACGCGGAGACCTGCAGGGAAGAAAACGCCTTTGCATCTAGCTGACCTTTCTCCTCTGCACTCTCTTGATCTTCATCAACAAAGCCTGGAGTCAGCAGCTTTTTTATTTTTATACTTTAATATTTTTTTTCCAGCTGCTGAGTGTCTGTTTGAGAGACTCCGGTGGTAAATATTTATCTCAAGCCGAAAATAAACTGTGGTTCCCTTGCCACATTCACGTAGGGTGGCTCTCAGAATGTTGCTGACCAGCGCGGCTGACTGTCGCCAGCCAGCGTGGTCTCTGGCTGCAGGCTAAAGAACCCCTTCCAGAAAAAGTTGCTGGGTCAAGGGGATTCTTGGGACTCCCGACTGTCCCCATGTAACCAACATCTCCATCTCCTTTCTACATGGTCCCCTGCCCTCTTCCTTTCCCTGACACAGACATATCCTTTTGCCTGGCAAAAGGATTCTTGTTTCCATGGAAGCCTCATTAAATCTACATCTTGCTCAGTTTGGGTTTGATCACAGCTGCCAGAAGTATTTTTAGTCCATTCGGTTGCAAAATGAGATGGGAATTTGAGAGGGGGAGGGGACCGTATGGATAGAGAGAATATATATATTAAAGGTAGAAAAAGAAGGCAAACTCAGGGAAAGGGGGTTTGAAGGAAGGGGGAAGGAAGGGTGGGACACTTCTCTTGGGCAGCAAAGGCTGATGAACCGTGACTTGATGCTTGGAAGGCGGCCCAGGACGCTTGCTGTGACAACTGTTGTGGTCATATGTCCAGGGAACCTCTGATCTCCCTTTCCATGAGCTCAGTTGTCTGCAGCCAGGGTGACACCTAAGCCGGGGTGTGAGTGCCGTCATTGGGTTTCCCTCTTGGGAGCTGAGGAAGAAGCAAGAGTTAGTGGTAGGGCCAAGGGCTGATGATCGGGGACAGTGTGAGACAGGGGAGATCGGAGCCGCATAGAGAAAAGTGTCGGGACATCGGAGGTTTGTGTGCAAAGATGGTGCCAAGTGCATCCCTTGGCTGATTTGGTTCTGAAAACTCTCACATTCTCTGTAGTTGGACTCTGCCCTGGCCCTGAGCCTGTGCTTCAGAGAGCTCCTGAGGCTGGGCTAGCGGACAGGACTGGAGTTGTGTGTGTGTGTGTGTGTGTGTGTGTGTGTGTGTGTGTGTTTGTGTAAAAACCATAGGCATAAAACCATAGGTGACATTTCCCAAGCCTTTGCTGGCATCCGGGTATCTAGTCAATGTTGATTCATTTTCCCTTTTCTGATTTGGGAACTTGGACGATGACTTTGTCCTCTCCACTGACAAGGAACGTGAGACACAAAGCATCTGCAAAATGTATTCACAGTCACCAAGTTAGCTCTTGGTGGAGCCAGGCTTGATACTCACACAACCTGACCAGAGAGTCAGCAGATGGAAGCCAGCATGGTCCGCCGGGCAGCCACACGCTTTAAACTGCTTTTGGGATGCAGAATCATTTATAGTAGCTTTGTACTGATGAGCTGGAAGGCATGTAGATATGCTGCAGGAATTCCATTCATCATCAAAGAGGTGGATTTTTTTAAAAAAGATTATCCGAGGGTGGTATCTAAATTTATCAAGTCTTTGCGATCGCGATTCCCCTGAGTTCCATTCTGACTCTGGCCCTGCCTACACTTCCCATCAGCCTTCCCAGCCTCACCCAAGCTTCTGGGCCTCCTGGTATTTCTTCAGGACTGTGTCCCAGCTTCCCTTTTCTGGTGCAGGAGTTTCTGTCACCCTGGTCTCAGGACAGTATTTGTTTATTTGTTTGTTTGTTTGCACTTTTCTGAACGACTTTCCCCCAAGTCTCTAATTATCTCTTTGCTGACCTGAGTCTTTTCAAAGTCTTAGTTCTCTCTGAATTTGCCAACTGGTATCTTCACTCCTCAAACACAGTAGCATGGAGAAAACAGAAGAATCAAAGCCCAACTCACCACCCCACCTGCCATGAATATCTCCTCATGATGTGAACTTAATGGGAGGTGTCGATGGAGGGTTTACCATGCCCTTTACCCCCAACTCCACAGCAATCCTATGATCTGCTGCCTAAACATCCCCATTTGACAGATGAGTAAACCAAGGCCCAGAGATGGAGTACCTTGCTCAGTTGTCACACAATTAGAAAGTAGCTGGATATATGATGGAGGGCTAGACAGTTGGACCACGAGATCCATAATGTTTCGTTGTCCCTACTTAAAGATGCTGGAGGACATGGCTGAAGGCATCTCTTTACATGACAAAGCAGCCATCCTGATGCTGAAGTGAAGAGCTTTGTCACTCGTTGCCAGGGTCGCATGTTCAGTTCGCCTGAGTGCCACAACAATTGAATGCCATTAGAAACGCCAGTGACCATGATTCTGTCTATGATTAAACCTATCCAGATGGCAAGACAGGAAGAGCAGACACATATTGTCCATGTCACTGTCTTGGTTACAAACAGAACCAAGAGCTTAGGAAAAAGCAGAAGTTGGATGCCTGAGTTAAAAAGGTTCCTTGCAGAACTCAGGAAGGCAAGCAAGCCTCATGAGATGCTGAAGACAGAAGCTAGGGCACTGGTCGTGCCTTCCTTTGTCTCTTTCCCTGAAACTAAAATGGTTTCTTACCACTTGCTTTTCTCTCCCCCTCCCTCCCTCTCTTTCTCCCTCCTCCCCCCCTCCCTCCCTCTCCCTCACTCCCTTCCTCTCCCTCTTCTTCCTTCCCTTTCTCTTCCTCTCCCTCCTTCCCTCCCTCCCTCCCTCCCTCTCTCCTTCCCTCTTCCCTCTCCCTCCTCCTCTTCTTCCTTCCCCCCTCTCCAACCCCCCTCCTCACACCCTCTTTCTTTGAGTTTCTTGTACATGAAAAGTGTGCGCTTCGGCACACCCAAGTCTACACAGCCTTACCTCAGACAGCCAGAGTATCTACAAAACTGTACAAATGGAGTAAAGATGCAGATAACAAGTAGAGAAGGGAGGAAGCTGCTGCCATGGTCTACATGACAGTTCAAAAGGTCAAAGGTCATGACAGAAGTCAGTGCCATCTTCTTTTCAGGTGGAGAAACTGAGGCAGAAAAGGAAGCTGGCAGAGATTCCTGTGTCTGGCCTTGTTAGTACTCAGTCGACTTGACAGGGTGTCTGATCGTTATAGGACATGTGGTTTCTCAGCCTAATCACCAGACCTTATCCTGTGACCCTTCAGGGGGTCCAGGGACCATGGAACAGTCTCCAATAAAGGTTCTGAGAACAAGAATGCCCTAAGTGAACTTCTGGAAGTTCTGAGTGCTGGCATAAGGACGCTGGGTCCTAGGAGCAGTTGTGATATGATGCATTTACCAAATCCCATACAGTGCTAACACAGAGTGCAGTGAGATTCAAAATTAGGTCTCTAAAGCCTGTATTCTTTGTGCCCTGTGACAAAGGACAGGCGCTCTGAGACAAGGTTACAAATGATCAAACTGAGACCCACAGGATAAGCAGTTAGTTCAAGGTCACCCTGCTGAGCCAAGAGAGAAATGCCACTTTGTGTCCTGCTCCTGAGAGGCTGTCATGTCATATGCAATACTCTTGCACTGGCTTCATTTCCCGTCTGTCAGATGGGAGTGATAGCACCCATCTCACGTGGACATTGTGAGGGGGAAGAAGATAAAAGGAGAGAAAGCGCTTTGAAAATGTCAGCAAGCTCCTGCGGATGGGAATTACTTTTGTCCCTAGCATAGGCTGCCAGTCCCTGGGGCTTTGCCGAGCAGTCCCCAGCTCAGAGCTCTGGAGACCCCTCCCTTCCACCAGCACCAAGGGGCAGGGTCTGCCTTCCCCAGAGCCCCACCCTCTCCATGTCTCTCTCTGCTGGGAAGCCATTTAGCTCATGTTGTGCCTTCTCTTGTCACCGAGGAAATGCAGAACCCAGAATTGGGTCTCTGCTCGTCCCTAAACAAAGGGGAACATATTGTTTCCACAGTTTCCTCTGGAAACATTTGTTTCTGGAGCCAGATTGTCCATGTGATTTCCTTCCTAAAATAGAAGAGATCCCACTTACAAGAGGCTTTCTGTCTTCTGTCTGGGAGATGGGAAAGGAAACTAGCATTTGCTTGGCACCTACTGTATACAGCTGTTAGCTGGCTGTTGGCATCATGATTGCGGGGCAACATGAGCCTTATTATTCCCATTCCACAGACTCTTCCCAAACATTAGCTTCCAAAGACAGGTGACAGCAGGTCAGAGACTTTAACCCAAGTCTCCAAAACCTCCATCTTTCTACCACCGCCTTCTACTGGAGGGGAGCCCCTGGAATGGCTTGGAAATCTCTTTTAAGTCTAAAAGACTAAGAGGCTTCTGGAAGAACTTGTTTCAAGGACAAGGAAGGAAGCAGAGTCAGAACTAGATAGAACCCCTCAAACAAGTAGCCTATGCTAGCCCACTTTTGTCCTTCCTGGGTTTCACGCAGGATGGCTGTGCTCTCTGAAGGCATTCTGGGTATTACGAAAACCAGTGCATTAGTTAGGGAACATGCCAGAGAGTGTGGGTCATAAGGACAGAGCAAGGAGGCAAAAGACTCAAGACTCACTTCTTTTTAATTTTTCTTTGTTGCTTTTATTGAACTATATATTTTTCTCTTCTCCCCTCCCTTCCTCCCCCTCCCCTTCAACCCTCTCCCATAGCCCCCATGCTCCCAATTTACTCTGGAGATCTTGTCTTTTTCTACTTTCCATGTAGATTAGATCCATGTATGTTTCTCTTAAGGTCCTCATTGTTGTCTAGGTTCTTTGGGATTATGAATTGTAGGCTGGTTTACTTTGCTTTATATCTAAAAGTCACTTATGAGTGAGTACATATGATATTTGCCTTTCTGTATCTGGGTTACCTCACTCGGTATGATGTTTTCTAGCTCCAACCATTTGCATGCAAATTTCAAGATGGTGTTATTTTTTTCTGCTGTGTAGTACTCCATTGTGTAAATGTGCCACATTTTCTTTATCCATTCTTTTGTCAATGGGGCATTTAGGTTGTTTCTGGGTTCTGACTATTACAAAAAATGCTGCTATGAACAAACATAGTTTAGCATACGTCCTTGTGGTATGATTGAGCATCCTTTGGGTATATACCTAAAAGTAATACTGATGGGTCATCAAGTAGATTGATTTCTATTTTCTGATCACCATACTGATATCCAAAGTGGCTGTACCAGTTTGTACTCCCACCAGCAATGAAAGAGTGGTTCCTTTACTCCACATACTCTCCAGCATAAGTTGTCATCAGTGTTTTGATCTTGGCCATTCTGACTGGTATAAAATGGAATCTCAGAGTTGTTTTGATTTGCCTTTCTCTGATGGCTAAGGATATTGAGCATATCCTTAAGTGTCTTTCAGTTATTTTAGACTCATCTGTTGAGAGTTCTCTGTTTAGATATGTACCCCATTTTTTTTATTGGATTGTTTGTTCTTTCGATAATGAGTTTCTTGAGTTCTTTGTATGTCCTGGAGATCAGCCCTCTGTCTGATGTGGGTTTGGTAAAGATCTCTTCCCGTTCTGTAGGCTGCCGTTTTGTCGAGACCCATTTTCATCCTTAAATACTGAGCCGAGAGGCCTTTTCAGAGCTGTGGTGGTGACGACAGGGTCAAGAAACTGGAACTGACAAACACACCAAGAGGACAGAGAGGAAAATGCATGTCAGACTTGGGGAGGCTCACCTCAGCTCCTTCACAACGTACATCAGGGCGGTTCTTGCAGGAGTGAGCCTGCCTTAGGCCATGTATTTATCAAAGCGAACCTGTCAGCTTTTCAGTGGCCTGTTTGTTTAGAGACAAGCCTAACATGAGTCTCCAGGAAAGCGTAGCTAAGGATAAAGTGCTGCTGGGTTTCCCCATCCCAATATCTCAGAAGTATTGTAATGTATATAAGATATGCTTTTTCCATCTGGCAAATGGGGAAAGCATGGCCCAAAGAAGTAGTATTGTTTTCTCAAGGCCACCTGGTTGGTCATCAGTGTCCACATAAGTTATCTCCTCTATCTCTTTCTCTCATTTTTCAAGACAATGTTTCTCTGTAGCTTTGGGGCCTAACCTAGAACTTGCTTTGTAGACCAGGCTGGCCTCGAACTCACAGGGATCCACCTGCAGAGTGCTGGGACTTAAGGCATGCACCACCACTGCCTGGTCAGTTATTTCATCTCTTACAGCCAATGTTCTATGCACCATGCAACTAGGAAACCAACCAGGTGACCAAGTAGACTGTTGTTGATAGGCATGCGGTCTTTCAAGATTATGCCTGAGGAGAGCTAATTATTGACAGCTGTTAGAAATAGCTAACACTTCCGCAGGATAGTTGACCTAATACCAACAGAACAAACTCGGACTCAAGTAGATAGCTGGTCAGAATGCCTACAGCCTCTACTTCACGATACAGTGCTAACTCCCATTGGACCCTCGTACAACTGTGACGGTGTAGCATGTGTGCAGTCACCTCAGCCCTGAGTTCCATGATGACAAATGTCACTTCAGGCTTTAAACTGAAGATAGTTATAATTATGGATCCCATATTGGATGCCAAATCCAGAATCCACTACTAGCTGTAGGGACACAAATAAGATGGTAGGTGTTTTTTGAGATTTGTTGGTTGTGAATGGCAGAAGCTCAACTTTGACGTCACTTCAAAGAGAGGCTTTGCCTCGAAAGCCTGAGAAGCAAGGTGCAAGCAGTGACCACAGACAGCTGGGATCTTACCTGTCTCCAGGAGTCTTTCTCCTCCTTCCATGCCAGTCTCTCAGGCTTGCTTCCTCTATTAGTAGAAAGGAGACACAGCTCTAAGCAGCCACCAAATCCACATCTCCAACTGAAACATTGGATTGTCCTGTGTCAAACATTGCTTAGAATGGCCGCTCCTATTTGAACCACACAGCTGAGAATTTGAGGGATGAATATTCCCCACGTTAGAAATCCTGGAGGAATATGATAAGCAATAATATCCACCGTCTTTCCTCAGGGAGGTTTTAGTGTAACAGTGGTTTACTGGCTACTAAAGCAAAGACGGAAACAAAGGGAAAACTAGTATTTGTCCACACAGTTTCAAAGGTTTGAGTTCATGAGGTGGAGAAGGCACAGTGAAACGGCTGAGATCAAGGCTGCAGGAAAGCATGGACCAAGAACCAAAGAGTGAGACCTGGATTAGGGACTCCTTAGAACCTTCAAAGACCTAGCTCCCATGGCTCGTACGCACCAGCTAGGCCCTACCTCTTAACAGTCCGCAGCATCCTAAAATACCAATCTCATCTGACCAATAAGCACTTAAAACATGAGCCTGTTGGGGCCACTGCAGACTCTAAACCATAGCACAGGAGTGCGATTAAAATCAAGTCGGCCAACAAGTGTATACACAAGAGTCCTGGCTGTCTGGAGGAGGGGTGTACCTGGGAAAGCATGGGAAGGGGTATCAGGAGAGCATCATGGGAGAGCTGGGGGCTACTAGAGTAGTCAAAGAACAACCTGAACAAAGTATGTGAATGGTGATGGTTGAAAGTGACGAGGTGACAGCTCCGGCTTGACAATGTGTATTTATGACATGGTGGTGTCTTGGAGTATCCTCCTTAGGGAGGGGAGAAGAAAAATCTCTAATTGCTTTATGATAACAAAGCTCCTCCATATGCCTGAAATGTTAATAGATGCTGCTAAGAGGCCCAGGGTGAGATGGGCAAAACAGATCACAGTGCCGTTTGTAATTAGTCGTTACTACGTTGTTCTAGTTTTCCTTTAAATATGACTTTGAAAAATCAGTGAGCTTTGGGGGAAAAAAACTGTTGGGAGAGGGAGATTACATTGCTATGAGTTTTAAAAGAGTATAACAGTGGTGATCCAGACATTCAAACGTGCCCAGCCACCAGGCGGGATTCAGGCGAACAGTCTTGGGCTCACAAATCAGATATGTTCAGAGAAGTGTGGAGGGAGACAAATCCCAGACACTTGAAAGATTGGAGCCGATGGAAGATTTTTTAGATGCCACCTTTGAGATGAGACCTAACAAAAGACGGTAGGTGTCTGGGGAGTATGTGATACAGAGAAAGCAACGAGCTAGGGTTTGTGGGGGGAGAAGCGGCAAAAAAAGGAAACCTTTTTAACACAGGGGCTCCCTTCTTCCTGCTCTTAAAAAAATACTGGTTTATTTTAAGGCAATTTGTTTTTTATTTAAAGGAGCTATTTTGTGCTGACTTCAATCATAAGAATGAGAGATCTGATGCTGTAAAATAGAAATCTCATAATAGAAATGAGTAGAAAATTTGATGCCCTGCAGAAGGAGAGATGGAAACGCACTCAGCCATGCTGGGCTTGATTACACAAGGCTAGGTAGCTCCTGCTGGGCGGTGTAGCTACTGCCCAGCGGTGCACACTTTCCTGGCAGCTGTTCCTTCACATCCTGAGGTCTGCGAAGTCCCTCTCCCATCAATAACTGATCAGTAATTGATCTTTAGTGTTTATTAGCCTGGACTCCACGGGTCGTTAGGGGTTCGACGACTGGAGTTTTATGGGATCTGTGAGCCACCTGAAATTATATGTAAACTATTGTTTATGCTTGGCTACACTTGAATGCTCAGAGAAATCCATAACTTCCCAGAAGACGAGTGAGTAATCTCTCGTAGAGCATAGAGAGAACCAGACGCAACTGGCACGGCTGTCTCACCTGGTGTTCAATCTGATTCTTCAGCAGTAGGGCTACTGCTAGCTGAACAAATTCACCACCAATGTCTTAGAGTGTTTCTGTGAGAATCCCCAAACCATCAAAACCAGAAATGCCACCTTTGGGGCTTGTTTAGAATAGGTATCACCGTGAATAAGTGCCTTCAAAGATAAAAGGTCTCTTAATACCAGGAAAGAACACCACCAGGTCCATTTCAGCCCTGAAAAAACAGTTGTGGCTTCTCTAAATCAAACTTTCCTACCTCTATTAGGATTATGTAGTCAGATCTGGAAGTCTAGGGGTGAAGCGTAGCCCTCCTGAAATGCCAGCGTAGTCCACTTTTATCTGTGAACAGACATGAAGCTTTTGAAATTGGCAAGTGAGCTGCAGGATGTGCGTATTTATGCACAATGTTGAAGGTCTCCCGGATAGTCTGCTGCAACAGAGAAAAATATAATCCAGAGCGTAGAATTTTTTCAAATGTCAGATCAAGTGGGAGAATTCACAAGGAAGGCAGCGAGGCAGCGAGAGTCCTTCTGGTAAAATGTAGATGAATCTACAGGCAGTCAATGTGCCGATCAAAGAAATTGTCTTTGGGGGAAAAACAATAGAAGCCTGTTGAAAAAACCAAGCATCTCGTTGCAGGAAAACAGCAAGCAGGGGTCAAAGTGGCATGGTTGTGCGATGAGGTTATTAACAGCTGGAGTTACAAAAACAGGCTCAAAAGAGAGGAAGAGTAGTTGGGAGGGAAGAAAATAATCCTAGCAGATCTTCAATATAAAAAGACTATGTGGACTGTAATTAACAATGATTAAAGCCGGGCGGTGGTGGCGCACGCCTTTAATCCCAGCACTCGGGAGGCAGAGGCAGGCGGATCTCTGTGAGTTCGAGACCAGCCTGGTCTACAGAGCTAGTTCCAGGACAGGCTCCAAAAACCACAGAGAAACCCTGTCTCGAAAAAATCAAAAAAAAAAAAAAACAATAATTAAAAGCATGTATTGGAACAGATAGCAGAGCAGACTTTGCCAACACCAAGACGTGGCAACCGTTTGAAGTGATGTGCATGTCAGTCCCCTCGTTTGATTGCTGCACATTGCATGTGTATGTCAAAATATAGCCCGTACCCCACACCCTCATAGGCTTCTTACATATGACACAGCAACAGTAGAGAGGGAGTTAAGGGGGGAAACTCGTTTCGGTCTGAATATGCTGGTAAGTCATCCTCGGTGTATTGCTTTTCTCTGAGTATATGCCCGTATTTTAAGACATCATATATGTAAACAGATTTCACACTGCCTTCTTTGTGTATAAGTCTTGAGTCTGTGTCTCTACAGGACTCTGTTTCCTCGTGTCTACACATTTCCCAAATCAGTACACGCAGCCCATAGGGATCATTTTCAAAACTATCCCCTTCTCTTGCAGAAGTCCCAAGGTCTGCCTATGATGCCGCTATTATCTCCTTCAGTAGGAAGCATTTGCCTTAGCCACCGTTTGTGCATTTAAAATGTCTCTACCTTCTATCACTTCTCTTTTGTTTCTTCATTCATTCCTTTCATAAACAAAACCAGCAAACATACAGCTGATCCGGAGTTAGTCATGCCTCTAGAAATGGTCACATTATCAAGCAATTGCAGTTGAGCAGAGGACACAGGGTAGCTACCTTACTGGTCTAAGGAGACTGGGAGATGACTGAAATCTGGAGGATATATGGTGTGGTAGCTGGGATATAATTGGCTCACATAATCTCATAGGGAGTGGCAATATTAGGAGGTGTGGTTTTGGTGGAGTGGGTGTGGCCTTGTTGCAAGAAGTGTATCACTGTGCAGGTGATTTGAGTTTTCCTATGCTCAGCATAATGCCTGGTGTCTCAGTCTATGTCCTGTCACTGACAAGATGTAGGACTCTCAGATACTGTTCTCCTGCATGCTACCGTGCTCCCACCATGATGATAATGGACTGAACTGTCCTCCTGCATGCTACCGTGCTCCCACCATGATGATAATGGACTGAACCTCTGAAACTGTAAGCAAGCTACCCCAATTAAACGTTTGTTTTTTTTTTAAATAAAAGTTGCCATGGTCATGATGTTTTTTCATAGCAATAGAAACCCAACTAAGACAGTAATTGGTACCAGGGACTGCAGTATTATTGTAATAGGCCTGACCATGCGTTTGTTTGGAAGACTTTGGGCTTTCATGCTTTGTGTTTAAAAAGCGGTGGAATGCTTTAAGCACTGCTTAATGGGCCATACTAGTAGGAACATGGAAGACAGTGATTCTAAGAGTTATTTGAACTATGGGGGCATCACTTAAAAGGTTTAAGAAGAGAAGAATTTTAGTATGTTGCCTAGAGATTGTTCTTGTGATATTTTGGTGAAGAAAGTGGCTGGGTTTTGCTCTTGTCTGAAGAGTCTGGCTGAGGCTAAAATGAAGAGTTTTGGATTAGTTCCACTGACAGAAGAAATCTCAAAACAACCTAGTATAAACTCTGTCGTGTATTTGTAAAGATTTATAATGAAAAGGAGCAAGCTGAGTAGGGTAAATTACAAAATATAAATTTTGAGGAGAAAAGGAGCACCAGGAAGTGGAGTGGAGTCCTGTGTTCTAGGAGATAAATGGATTAGGAAATGTTTTAAAGGGAGTGGTGACCTCAGGTCAAGATCCCACCCAGCTAAATTTCCAATTTGTGGGAAGAAACTGAAGAAAAGTTTAGAGCTGGGTGTGGTGGCGTATGCCGGTAGGGTTTGCTGAAGGAGGCAGAGGCAGGAGGATCTCTGAGTCTGAGGCCAGCTTGGTCTACAGAGCAAGTTTCAGGACAGCTAAGTTTAGGCAACAAAGGGCAGAAAGCTTGTGAAGATGTAATAAACAAGGGGTCCATGTTCAGTAAGCCACAGGCTTGGCAGCTTCAGTCACATGGTCTGGAGTTAAGAATAGAAGAAATGGATTGTGGTATTTGCTCCCGAGATTAAGGAAAGCTGCTGAGGCCAGGCACGTGTCAGGGGCAGAGACACCATTGCATGAAGCTGTGAAGTTGAAGCCTCGATTGCCTTGAAGAACTCACTATGTTAGAGAGGCCAGAGTCCTGGGGTACCTGCTGACAGGGAATGGGACCAGCCCAGGAGAAAGAAGTGTGTTGCAGTCACCAAAGCTGAACAGAGTTGAAGATCTGAAGAGCTTTTTGATATCACACAGAAAGATGCAGACTTTGGAGTTTGCCCAGCTGGGTTTTGGTCTAGCTTTGACTCAGAATTTCCTCACTGTACTCCCTTCCACATATGTTGGAATGGTAATGTATATCCTATGCCATTCTATGTTGGAAGTATGTAATCTTGCTCTGCTTTTTCATTTGGTTTCACTGGAGAGTATAGTTAGGAGGTTACATGAATCTCAGAAGAAACTTTGAACTTTGGACTTTTAAACATTATTGAGACTGTGGGTGCTTTTGAAGTTGGACTAAATGCATTTTATTTATAGTTACAGGCCTTGAGGTTTCCTATGCTCAGGATACCACCCTGTGTCCCAGTTGACTTCCCATTGCTCACAAGATGTAGGACTGTTAGCTACTGTCTGCCTGCACTCCGTCATGCTCCCACCATGATGATAATGGACTGAACCTCTGAAGCTGTAAATGAGCCACCCCAATTAAATGTTTCCTCTTAAGAATTTCTGTGGTCGTGGTATCTCTTCACAGCAATAAAAACCCTAACTGAGACAGATGGTGTCTTAGTTTCTTTTCATATATGTATGTGTATATATATTACATCCCAGTCACAGTTACCCCTCCTTTCTTTCCTCCCAGGCCCTCCCCTAACTTACCCCCTGTGTTCCCCCCCCAATTCAGTCCTCCTCCATTTCTGTTTTGGAAAGGGCAGGTCTCCTGTGAATATCAACAAAACATGACATATCAAGTTTCAGAAAGACGAAGTACCATGTATTAAGGCTGGGCAAAGCGACCCAGTATGAGGAGTAGGGTCCCAAAAGCCAGTAAAAGAGTCAGAGACAGCCCCTGTTTCCACTGTTAGGAGTCCTACAAGAAGACCAAGCTACACAACTGTCACATATATGCAGAGTGCCGAGGTCAGTCCCCTGCAGGCTCCCTGGTTGTCGGTTCAGTTTCGGTGGACCCAGGTTAGTTGACTCTGAGAGTCCTCTTGTGCTGTCCGCAATCTGTCTGTCTCCTACAATCCTTTCTCCCCCTCTTCTGCAGGAGTCTCCAAGCTCCGCCTAATGTTTGGCTGTGGGTCTGCCTCTGTTTCCATCCGTTGCTGGGTGAAGCCTTTCTGATGACAATCTACAAGTATAGCAGAATATCATTAGGTGTCATTACATTGAAACTTTTCCTCCAGTCATGTTTGGTTCTATCATAGGGCCCTGGGTCATCCAGCCTGTGGATCCTGGTGCTCCAGAGAGCATCAGGGGTGGACTTACTCCTATTGTCAATTATTAAAGAATATACTCTGACAAAAGTGACTTTAATGGAGACAGTTTTAATTTTTTATCTCACAGTTCCAGGTTAATTTAACACGGTGGGGAGGTCAAGACATCAGAAGCTCAAAGCAGCTGGCCATATTGCATCTGCAGGAGAAGAGATAAATGAATGCATGAACGCTAATGTTCAGCTCAATTCCTCCAGTCTTATATAGCCCAAAGTCCCTTGTCTAGGGATTGGTGCCACCCACAGCGGGCTGGTTCTCCCACTTCAAACTGTAATCAAAATAATCTCCCCCACAGACATATTCGGAGGCCCATTCCCCAGGTGATTCTAAATTCTGTCAAGGTTGACAATTAACACTCATCATAATAAGTGTCATGAGTGAGAACCAAGCTTGCAAGCGGGCAAGAGGGCAAGGAGGCAGGTAACAAACAGTATTCTGAGAAATGGCCTCCAAACGGAAGGAAGGGCGTAAAGGAGATTTGCTCCCAAACAGATGCAGAGAATGAAGTTGAGTGGGCTTGAACGAGCTCAGGAAACTGAGTTCCAGAATCCTTGTCAGAGTCCTTGGGGGCCCATACATGAGAGTCTGGGCAGAGGATAAAAGGGTGAAAGTATGCTTGTGAGATGTAACAGGCAAAAGCAACAGAAGCTAGTTTATGATCAGAAGCCCAGCAGTCCAGAGAGAGAGAGCCAGGAGTGAATAGGCAGCTTCAGAATCTGCTGACATGGGGCTTGAAGGAGAGGCGGCCTTGGCTAAGTAAATAGTGAATTCATCTGTGGGATGTTTGCATTTGATAACTTGATGGTGGTGCAGGTATAGATGACAAGGCTCAAGACAGACTTGAGGGTGGACGGCTGCAGTGGAGGTTAAGGTCACTGAAAATGAAAAGATCAAGGGTCTGAAGCCAAGGGTTATTAATTAGTCATCTCGGGTAGCAGCCTCACACAGGGTGCTGTCAGGAAGACTGTGAGCCAACCACCAAAGTCATCACTGACGAAGAAGTGACTCAGAAGACAGCGGTAGGAAGCAGCAGGAGAGGGCTTTATCAGCTGAAGGGGAAAGAGCCATTACCTCAAGGTAGCAGAGAGGACAAGCCATTCCCAACTGTCACAGCTCTGAGAGATTTGCTTCAAAACAATCCTTAGGAAGGAAGCAGTGGAACCCATGAGGGGCGGCGGGGGTGAGGGGAGAGGGTGAAATCCTGGATTCTCCAGAAAACCTAGTTAGAGGAATTCTTTTTCCAGGGCATGCTGATCTAAGAGGTCTGCTCATTCTCAGAAGCATCTCACAAGGCAGCATCTCACAGCCTGTCCCCACACCTTTCTGCTGTGGCCATGGGGACCGGTTCCACCCTATGCTTTCTCATTGACCCATGGCTCTTTTTGACCCCACAAGCCTCCCGCATCCCCAATGACCGCCCCTGTCTCAGCTCTTCCAATAATGTTTTAATATCTACTAGTCAATGGCTCTTCCCACTGACCATATATTTCCCACAGCATCTGCCTGTTCTCCATCAAGAACTGTCTATTATGCAGATATATAGCAACCGCTTGAAGAATCGAAGGTCCAGTTTATACTCCTCAGTTTCTAGCCCATCCCTTCCCTGTATAGTTAGGTGCAACGTGAGTATTTAGGAAGCTGGCTAGCTATTTTCCACTTGGCAGGGGCAACATTCAGGCTTGTGTATCCTTATTACTGAGTGGGAATGGCAGACGGGCCATGGCATTCAAACTCTGAGAAGCAAAACCATGAGACAGAAGATGCTGACATTTCCTCTGGAGTCTTACAGAAATTGTTTTGTGTTTGCTTCAGTGGCCTAAGAACTGAAATTGTGAGTGGCAACCTAAGCTAAGTGTTCATCCAGAAATGACAATTGAAACCTTGACCCAGAGTGGGTGCTTAAGACAGGAAAGGGGGCAAAGAACAGCTCTTGAAATAATTTTACAGCAAAGTGATAAAAACAAGCGAAGATAAGTGAGATCAAACATCAAGTCTGTAAACTTGCTGGACCCAAACCCCAATGGTCGGCTGTACTTCTTCAGCGTCATCTGCCTCTCTGTCTCCTCCCTGTGATTCCCTAGTCTTCATATTGACCTATATCTATTTTCCTGATTTTGTGATGATTATCTTTTGTGTTTGTTTTGTTTTCTCTGAAACAGGGTTTCTCTGTGTAACAGCTCTGGCTGTCCTGAAACTCTCTTTGTCGACCAGGCTGGACTCAGATTCACAGAGATCCACCTGCCTCTGCCTCCTGAATGCTGGGATTAAAGGAGTGCACTACCACTGCCTGGCTATGATGGTTATTTTAATGACACTCTTAATGACTTTGGCCAGGACAGTTGAAGTTAAGAATTATCCTAAATTATTTTTTCCCTTGGAGCAATTGTAGTGGTTTTTAAAATATGTTAGATAGTTGGGCATGTTCAGTCAGAATCTTTCCGATTCTTTGGATAGTCACAAAGACAGTGAGGCCTGTGTTTTGAGTAATGGAACGTGGGGGTCTGAAGTCCCTAGCTGCAGTCAGTTGCGGCCTTTGTAACTGCAAGAGGCTCTTGTCAGGTGTCTGTCTGTAACCCTTTCCCTTCAGGGCCCCTTGCTCATCACTACCTCCCTATAGTAGGGGATCTGATTTGTGCTATTTGATCCAGCTCACAAGATCGTGGACACAGACGTATTCCTAAAGGAGAGTGCTAGGCATGTCTGCTCTCAGGCAAAGGGAATAGAAACACTAATTCTGGAGTTATCAAGATTCCATCGCAACTCAGCGCTTCTGTAAGAAGAAATGTAGGTCAAAGGAAAGCTTGGAGCTTGGAATCAACCAACCGAGCTGGCGTTCTGGCTGCATTCCACCGCTCTATGCTATTTTAGACATTTTACTGGGCTGCTCTAATGTACCATCAGCATCTGGAACGTGCATCCACTTGCAATGGGAATTAAATGAGATAAGCTGGAAGGAACATGCAATCAGTGCTGGTTATAAAAATGCCATCGAACCGGGCGGTGGTGGCGCGTGCCTTTAATCCCAGCACTCTGGGAGGCAGAGGCAGGAGGATCTCTGTGAGTTCAAGGCCAGCCTGGTCAAGTTCCAGCTAGTTCCAGGACAGAAACCAAAAGCTACGGAGAAACCCTGTCTCGAAAATCGAAAAAAAAAAAATGCCATCAAAGCAGGGCGGTGGTGGTGTACGCTGATAATCCCAGCACTCGGGGCAGTGGCGGCAGAGGCAGGTGGATCTCTCTGTGAGTTCGAGGCCAGCCTGGTCTACAAGAGCTAGTTCTAGGACAGGCTCCAAAGCTACAGAGAAACCCTGTCTCAAAAAATCAAAAAAAAAAAAATGTCATCAAGAACACAAGGTTGCTGGTTAGTTTTACGCTGACTTAACACAAGCCAGAGTCATTTGGAAGGAGGCATCTCAGTTGAGAAAGTGCCCCCAACAGATTGACCCATGGGACATTTTCTTGACTGATGATTGATATAGGAGAGCCCAGCTCATTTTGGGTAGTATAAGAAAACAGGCTGAGCAAGCCATGAGGAGCAATGCACTAAGCAACACCCCTCCATTGTCTCTATAGCAGTTCCTGCCTCCAGGTCCTTGCTCTGAGTTCCTTGCTCTGGCTTCCTTCAGTGATGGACTTACACAAGCCGGAAGGTGAAATAAACCTTTTCCTTCCCAAGTTGCTCTGGTCACAGTGTTTTATTACAGCACTCCGAAACCTAACTAGCCACAAGGTTACAGTGATGCCCCAAACTCCTTTTGTTTCTTTGGATGTGGAGCTAGACTTCCCCAGTTCAAAGTCCGCCTCTCTCACTTATCAGCTGTGTGACCTAGGATGAGCCTCTTAATCCCTCTGTGCCTTAGCTTTACCATATGTAAAAGAAGAAGCTGATAGTTTCTATAGTTAGTGGGTTGTAGTGGCCGGATGAGCTCATCCATGTACAGCAGCCAGTGCCTGGGCCAAGTTCAAGGGCTTGAGAATATGAGTGGATGTTACTATTAAATGACATGTGGCACAGGACATTTAAGAATTCTAGTCTTTGAGGTTCTTTCCTGTTGTATAAATCAGATTGGGCTTAGAGTAAAAATGTCTGCTCACACGTATGCCTTCTCCACCAGACTGAGAACCCCTAAAGAGCAGGGTAATTATTTCCTCGTCTTTGCCTGGCATAGCTTTTCATTATGCCTCCCACTTACCAGGCTCCAGACATTGTCCTGGGAATGTTACAGGAATTTAGACTCACTGGTCAATGCAGGGGAGGAGGGGAGCCAGGTTAAAGGTGAGAGAAGAGCCTTGGGCATCACACTACAAAATAAACAATGCAGACTGTCTCCATTGCTGTCCAGGAAGAGTAGAGGGCCTTAGTTCACCTTCACAGAGAACTTCATTCTCTGTTGTCCTTACTGTGTAGTTTTGTGCACGTGCTGGTGTGATTTATTTTGCCATACATGAACAATGGTGAAAACGGAATTTAGAGCAGGTTTCCAAACATGTATCTGTAGGCTATTAACTTAACTATGAGGTATAGTTCTTAATATTTGTAAGCCACCTCATACTAAGTTATTTTTTTAAATGAAGAATAACATCTTGCTCCTCTTTTAACCCCTTCAGTCCCCAATACCTACCAGGTCCCACAGAAAGCCATTCATCATTTATAAGGGGCTTTGGTGGTCTCGTTTGCCTTTTCCTACTTCTGTCCCACTACAGTGTGTCTAACTGCGTCTCCCATTCACCGCCAACCTCGTCAGCTTCATAGAACTTCCCCAGGTGCCTTCCTCCCCCACGTTGTTCTTCCACACTTCCACCCCTCCATTTGTCTTACCCAGGAAAAAAAAAAGAGTTCCACCAAGGAAATGGGATTCTAGGACTCTGAGTGCCTGGAGCTCTTCGGGGCTTCCAGTCCAGTCTGTTGAAGTCCAGCAGTTCTGTCTGCTTCACCTCATTGGTTAGTCTCTGATTCTCCAAGAATATGCAGCAATTCCAGAAAATAGTTCACAGTCAGCTCAATTAAGGCCATGAACCTGGACACCACCCTCCTCTCAGAGACTGAACGCTGGGCAGAGATGAAAAAGTACTTTGAGATGTGAGGTGTTGGTTCCTCTGAGAGAAATGCTAAGTGCCCTAATCTGATGGCCTCGGTGACAAGTTTGCTTCCTTAGAACCTTGACCAGATAGAGTGTGAGCACAAAATACAAAGATAGCAGTATGTTAAGCGCCACTGAAGAATGAGCAGCTGGCTGAAAAGGTACGGTAACCACGCTCTTGCAGGATTTATGTCCTCAGGACCAAGAAGGCTGATGACAGCAACAGCACTGAAATGCCTCTTAATGCTGGGTATAAATAATAATGATGATAATGAGGAGGAGGAAGAGGAGGAGAAGGAGGAGGAACCCGCAGCTGTTTTTAGGAAACAGGATAGGAAAGTTTATTAAAAGAGGGGACGCTGAAACCTGTGAGATGTAAACGCCATCTTAGAAAAGACCAAGATGATGCCATCCTTTCCGTGATCCTCTAATTAAAACCGATGCAGTGATTAATGTCAGCACGGTGGACAGCGGCACAGCAATGAAGGCCTGTGTTGAGCAATTCGTGTTGAGCAATTCACAGGAAAGCATCTCACTTAATTATCGTGTCACCCTATCACAGATGAGAAGCCAGAGACTTAAAATAACCCGTCCTGCAGCTAGTGCTATCTAGCTGTAAGTGGCAGAGACAAGATTGACGCCTAGATCAGTCTCTGCACAAAATTTCTGCTCTTCACGTCTCCCTCCGCTGCAATATTCTTGGTTCATGAAATAGGCTGTCTCCACGCATTTCTTTTGTTGCCTTCAAGATGTCTAAGTTGGGATTAGAAAGGCCTGTAGACAGGCAGGAAGAAAGCATATCGGGATGATTTCCGACTTCATTAGCTGAAGGCGTGAGCCTAATGCTCACTGTATCCATTCACCAACTACATGAACTTAGGCAGAGGCCTTGACACCCTGCATCTCAATTGCCGCAGCCCACCAATGAGTGTGAATCTAACTCCGAATGGCTGTGCAATGTTGTGATAATCAAATGAGCTATATTAGAATTCTCTAAACCAAAGAGTTTGTTGTCTATGCAAAGGATTTTTTGTGTTCTCTACCCTTAGAAAATTGGAGACTGGTGGTAGGCAACTGGGAACAAAAAAATACGGCCCACTGCCTACACGCTCTTGATGTATTCAAGTTTGAATGCAAACTCGTGAAAAGTTTCTTCTATTAAAAGTTTCCTCTGTGAAAAGAGGTCTCATTCCACTCTCCGTTCACTCCAGAACTCAAGGCAATTGCAGCTGACACTCAACAGACCCACCCCCTCCTTGGGAGAAGGAGAAGACGCCAAAAAGCTAGCCCCGCCATTCCCCATTCAGTAATAAATAAAATAAATTCCTTGATATCTATTCTGCTTATCCCACAAGAACATTGGAAAACTCTTCTGGGAAAGCATTTTAGAAAACTGCCAACAGCTATGCAGACAGCGTCAGTCTGAACCCGAGGGCTCCATGCTGGAGGCATGCATCCTCAGAAAACATCACTCTGGGTATTCAGCCACAATCTAAAGAAGATGCTGGGAAGAGAGGCTGGACCGGGTTCCAAGATTGGAACAATCGAAGCTAACTATAACTGCACTGAGCTCGTGAAGGTTTTAGGAGTGGAATAAGCCACTTTCCTTCTGACCACGAGCTTCCATTTTGAATATAACTAGGTCCTCTCCGCTTCCTGTCCCATTCCATTCTGCCTTCCCACCCGCTTGCCCCTGTCCCCAGAACAAAGTGCTAGAATATGAAAGCAGATGCTAGCTCAAGGGACTCAGTACAGACATGACAGAGAGGAATGCATCCACGAGCATTCCCTCCCATGTTGGAATTCCTGGGAAGCTTGTGGACTCAGACTGCCCGTTCTCAACTCCCTCTGTGCCCACAATTCCTTGACTCCCTTTCATTTCATTTCCCCTTTGTTTCAATTTCCTGATCTTATGTGGAATCCTCCACAGTGAGTAACCACAGTCTGCCAACAGGAGTGTGGCCTAGCCAGAACCCTCAGGCTCACAGGACCATGAGGGTGAGGACGAGGGAAGAAGTAGGTGCTGCATACAAAGGCCAGCCGTAGACCCAAAGTGAGGGGTCTGAAGGGTTAGACTCATGGATGAAGTCACTGGAGATTTCTGGAGAAGAGATCTCAGCCTGCAGGTAGAGCTTGCATAATAAATGTTCTGCAACCCCTTTGTTATTGTTGTTATAGTAAGAGTTTATTAAGGAAAAAAGATATCGAAAAGCTCAAACAACAACAACAAAAGAATCTTTTAAAATTTACTATCAGCTAAGCCAGACCTGGGGGCACATGTCTGCAACCCCACTACTTGGAGGCTGGGGTGGGAAGATGGAGAGACTGAGGCCTGCCTGGACTCCAAGGAGAGTTTAAAGCTGGTTTGGGAAACTTTGCAAGACTATCTCAAACTAAAAGGTATAAAATAGTGGCCAGGAATATGATAGAGCAGTTGCCTAGTCTGTGTTCGGCCCTAGGTTCAATTTCAAATAATGCTCCAGAGTGCAATCTGCAAAGCTGAAAGAATATTCTTTTTGGTGCTATCTTTTTACCCAATACTGTATTTCCCAGAAACTTCAGCTACATGCATTCACCACCTAAAAACAAAAATGAAATAATTCATTATTTTAGAAGAACTCATCATGAGAACTTACTTGGACTGCACATACTTACTTGATGAATTAGTTTGGGATAAGACTATATATACACAGATCTTGGAATCAAAGCACTGAGACCAAATCCCAATTTTATCAGTTCCTAGTTGTATGATGCTGGGCAAAAGTTCTCAGTGTTTCCTGCTTCCTCTTCTGCAAAGTGGGAACACTGATCATGCCTCACAATGTGTAGGAGAGGACTGTGTGAGTTATGTGTGTACTGCACAAAGTCTGGACAAGAGGGAGCTGCTGATCATAGAGGAGAGAAATGTCATAAAGCTTGAAGAAGTGAAGGGACCTAAAAATTTTAGTTCAGCCTTGCTCCTTCCTTTGTCAAATGAGTCTTCTGTCCTTCAATGAATGAGAAGCCAAGTATCCATTTCCCTGGATGGCTTTCTAGACTTTGTGCTTGTCCAATACATATTTTCAATACAAACCTCATGTGCAACTTTTTTGAGGAATTTTCATCTGCTAAACGTCCCTTTGATGCTCTTGAGCAAGTCCCTCCGACTCCATGCTCTCCACCCAGAGACTCCTCTCAAGGATATCTGCTCTGTTAGGCTCAGCAATGGCCTAAGGTCGGGCAATGGTTGTGATCTTCTGTAGATGCTGTTGACCCCATAGATTAGAGCCCCAAGGTTTAACAACAGACAGAGGCGCAGAGGGTGATAAGAAAACCACTGAACGGTCCAGCTTGACTTTTATTCCTTTTTGTTTTTTCAAGACAGGGTTTCTCTGTGTGGCCTTGGCTGTCTTATAATTCACTTTGTAGACCAGTCTTGCCTCCAACTCAGAGGTCTGCCTGCCTCTGTCTCCTGAGTGTTGGGATTAAAGGCATCCACCTCCTCTCCCAACTGCCTGAGTACTTCTTCTTCTTTTTTTTTTTTTTT
>NC_022009.1:19035025-19067640 GCF_000317375.1 Microtus ochrogaster | reverse complement strand
AGCTCTGTAGACCAGGCTGGTCTCGAACTCACAGAGATCCACCTGCCTCTGCCTCCCAAGTGCTGGGATTAAAGGCGTGAGCCACCATCGCCCAGCCGCCTGAGTACTTCTTGATGTTTGATCTCAGACAAATGAGAAATCAGATAGGCTAGGAAAAGAGATGTGTGATGTAATGTTCAATCTTCCCCCAGATAAATTCTTCTGGTTTCTCGTCCAAATACTAGCACCCCAGATCTGCTGGATCAGCATCTTGGACTGGGAAATAGCAGCCAGCACATTTACTGTACCCCAGGGTTTTTAAGATAGATGCAGCAGAGACCACATTTTGCAAGGTCCCACCCAGAATCCTAGAAGTCGAACTGTTCAAGACGAACTCTTCATGTTGGCAATGGGAGCTCTAACTTTAGCTGCTTTGGGGTTACATTTCACTGTACCCTTTCTTCACTTGCATTATATTCAGCTTTAATAATAAATTATTTCTGATAACCATTGGTATATCAGGATAGACAACGGATTTGGATTCCAGGTGGTCTGAATTCAACTCCGCCATTTGTCAGCTGTGAGACACTGGGCAAATCCCCAACTCCCCTGCGTCATTTCCTCATGAAGAGATAGAGATAATCTTACTTACCTAAGCCGCTCCAAGGACCCAGTGAAATGATGCTTTAGGAACACTGGATCTTTCTGCAGTGCCCGGTTTTGTGGTCAGCCTGGAGCCTGCCTGCCCACCTGCAAATCCACCAAGTACATCAGAGTTCTGATCTGAGCACATTTTCATTTCTACCCTTGTATGACTTTGACTTCTCCTATGGACTGAACCCATGACAACCCTGGGGCATGATGTAGGGACAGAGCTTTGTTCTTGAGAAGGCGTCTGGACTGAATAACTTCTGAACTCCAATATAACCGACGTTATTCATCCGCCCAACCTCACTTGCTGTCGCCTGACTTGATTGATAGTGGAGCCATTTGAGGAAGGCTGCAGGGCTTACAGCTGTGTTCAGGCCAGGGAACGGAAGCAGTTTTTAGCACAGTCCTCTTTCCCTTCCTTCCCCTTCCCCTCCTTTCGCTTCCCTTCCGTTCTGGCCTTTACCAGGCGGTACCTGTCTCCTCATAGCATCTCTGGATGAAATGCACAGACAAGTCTCCTTGGAGAGTGCCAGTGCCAGCTCACAAAAACAGTCCACGGGCAAGGCTGCTGATCTTCATGGCTGAGCTCCATGCTTTCTTTCAAGCTGTCCTTTCCCCCTCCCCACTCCACCGTCACCATAGCAACCCAGTGGTGTAAAAAAGTAAAAGAGCTAAGGCATCTAAATATAGTCCAAGTTTCAGCACTTCCAGCATGGTGCCTAAAGCCTGTGAGGTAGAGGCATCCAAATGGCAACTGCCCCAGAAGAGAGGATAGTGGGAGGGAGCAGAGGTCAAGGAGCAAAAGAAGGGAAGGGGCAACCGTTTGCTGAGCCCGCTGCCTGTGTTTTCTCATTTAACTCCCACAGCCAGCCAGTGTGGAAGTTATCTTCCCGTAACTGCCGACGAGACGGATGCTCAAAGTGGATAGGAGTGTGGCCAGGGTCACACAGCTGTCAGCAATAGAGATGAGAACTGCTTCCGTTCTCCAGACTTTTCTCCCTCCCCCTACACTGCATAGACAGGTGCAGGTGGGGGATTTTGCTGGAGGTGCGAGGCTTTCGAAACAGATCCCGAAAGAACTTGAGTCTCGGGTGCAACTACATTATCGGATGATGCCAAACGAACTATGATTTCTATTAAACTGCTACCAGGGACCTCAGGGACCAAGAGTGAGGCAAAGGTAAGGCAGTAGTTTCTCTGGAATCTGATGACAGGATTTGCACTCAGACCTATGCAAACAGCACCCTGGAAGCCCTGCCCGAGAGATGGCTCGCCATGGTTCCTCCTATCACTCATGTCTTCCTTTGTTCACCCAGCAAATGCTTTTGTTAAGCATCTGACATATATGCTCTCACCTCAGGAGGTAGAGATAATTAATTAAAACAAGCACAGCGCTTGTCCTCATAGACTTTAGGACAGCAAAGACGACAGGAAAGGTGACAATTGCATAACGGATCAATTCTGTATAATTGTAATGTATAGTATAAGTACATATGAGAGGAATGTCATTTGCCGATGGCATCAGTGAGAAGGAAATACAGAAGCTCCTACAAGTGAAAGACACCTACCAGGTGATATGCACTTTCAAGGTAAGCAGAGACTTCTAGGAGCTTAGTCTCCGCCATGCGCTCATACAGACAGAGCATGCTCCAGTCCATTCCCGACCCTGTGGCTCCACAAGATCTTAAAGCCACATAAATGAGACTTTACAAAACCAGAAAATAGGCTCACATGATCTCTGGCAGGAAAAAAAAATGCACCCCTCATCCCTTGGTATCATTACTGTAAAACCGAGTCGGTGTGTGAGGGTGCTTGTGTCCCGTCCCCCCAAAAAAAGAAGAGGTGAGCAAGCTGTAATGATGGCTGCTTCAGGTGAGCAAGAGTGGCCCTGAGAATTTCCCCGTGCCTGCGCCCTTCGATAGGAATGGGAGGGGAGAGAGCTGGCATAGGAAATGTGAATCTCTGTGGATCTGGAGCTTTCCAAACTGCCTGGAAGGCAGCAAATGTGGGGGATACCCCATGAATGGGTTTGAATTAGATAATATCATGTGTGTGGAGCTCTTGAGTGCTTCAGAGAAAATGCTGTCTAAATACACAGTGCTCGCATCAAAGATAATGATACGGTGCTCTATTTATAGCGCTCCGCTACCTACCTACCTGCCAGCTATTTCCCAGGGCTGGGGGAAAGATGAATGGGCAGGATGGAGGGAGAGGGCTTTGAAATCACGATTAAGAGCCCTCCAGGCAGATGCAGAGTTTAAAATGCATTATATTATTGTCACCATCGTTGTGTTTTCTTTTATCACCCCAGAATGTCACCTCCTTCTGTTTCAGGTGACTGAGTCTGTCTGACTGTCCCATGACCATAATTGTATCCAGGAAGGCAGCGGCCCCCAGATGTGTCATATACACAAACGTGTCTTTTTCCTGAACTGCCACCTGTCAGTTGGATCCGGCTTCTCTGTAAATCCAGGCTTTCCCAAACTCATTTTATTTCTTCCACTAGGAAATGAACATGCAAATTCCCTGTGTAAAGGGAGTGTTGATTGCAAGCCTTCTGAACACAGTGGACAGATTTGAGCTGTTGGAATGAGAAGAAGGGACCACTGGGCTCTAAGAGGGGACAAACAGACTCTTACAGCGCAACACCTCAACCCACTCAGGGAAGAGCTCGGGAGAATTCACTGAAGTTGGGACAGGGTGGCAAAGGGACTTGAGAACTTGGAAATAGTATCAACAATTCAGATTCTGGGTGTGAGTGGGTGTCCACAAGGCCTGATCACTCTTGGAGAACTTCTCCCTATCCAAGCCAAGAGCCCCAGGAATATAAATTGGTCTCTTTGGCTTCCTCCTATCAGGGAGGTAAAACAGGAGCCTGTCAATCTATAATGGGATGTGGATATGCAGATGAGCCGCTTCTGTAGTCAGAAAAGAAAGAGGGCCTAATTGGATAATAGGGAAGGTTACCCAGTGACATGGGGGTAACAGGTGAAGGGAAAGGTCACTGAATCAGGGAAGACTAAGATACAGGAGTTTGACAACGAGACACATCCCTTTATCCGTGATTCTTTGTCCACCCACCCATGTAGTTGAGAAAGTGCTCTACCTGCCCCCAAACCAGCACTATTGAACTGACAGGTAGATAACCCTCATGGGAGTGCATCCTGGGAACCAGAGAAAGAACTGCATCAGTTATAACTTAAACAGAAGATCATCAAATTAACATTCCTGACTACTTATTCTTTGCCAGTCCCTTGCTAGAAACTTTCCTTGGGTTGCCTCCTTTGGTCTTCTCAATGACCCTGTGAAGTAAGTCTTACAACTATGTCCTTCTTCAGATGAGGAAACTGAGGCTCAGAGCGTTTCACAAATTAGTCAAAAGGCTAAAACGTTTAAGTCCTATAAACAGCTAGCTTTGATCCTAAGGCTGGAGCTCTTCGCCACTGAGTGAGGGGAGAATCTTTATCTCCATGACATCCGTCACAAGAAGGAGCAGTGGGGACAAGCTGAGATGTAGAACTGTCGTCAATACTAAGTAACTGAAGTGGCCAGCCGAGTGAGGACTGGAGACAAGAAGACTCGTTCTGTGCATGTTTTATGGGGTCTAGACGGTTAGGAAAGAGCTGAGGGAAGCAATAAAGCCATCTCTTCATAGCAGTGGCTTCATGACCATGCTTCTCAATGGAGTAGGGTGTGCAAAACTGAAATGAGAGAGACAGCCAAGGGCTCTTCTGCACCCCACCCAGCAATCTTAAGCTAAGCACTAAGCGCTAAGCCTGGGCTCTGTGCTGTAACGCCCTGGGCTTAGCTTCTGACTTGACCACTATGGCTATTCCCAAACCATCCATCCCACGCATATAAACTGCCCATGGGCCAGAATGTGTGCTAGGCGCTGGCAAATGGGACAGGCAGTGTTTCTGCTTTTAATGGCATTTGTATTCTAGTGAGGGAACCAGGTAAGCAGGCGGATAGAATGCAGGTGAGACCGGCTGGCATGGAAAGGTGTTGTAAGAGAAGATGGGTATGTGAGGCAAAGGCAGCAGAGGGAGACCAGCAGGCTGTGTTCTGCAAAACAAGCCAGGTGAGCTGTGCTGGCTCATTCAGCATTCAAGCACTTCCCGGGCATGTGTCCACAAATGCATATCCTCAGGGCCTGTACAACCCTGCTGCAACTTGAACTCTGGGACTGAAGCCCAGCATGCTGTCCTTCCTCAAACCTTCCAGAGTTCTGTGTCTCAGTTTCTCAGCAAGATTGTCCAGTTTCAATTGTATGCTTTGTTTTTAAGGTTTATTTTTATTTTCCCTTGGATTAGTTTTTATTTGTGGTGTATAGGTGTGTGTGTGTGTGTGTGTGTGTGAGAGAGAGAGAGAGAGAGAGAGAGAGAGAGAGAATATGTCAGTCTACAGATGCCCTCAGAGGCCAAAGCAGGCATCAAATCTCTTAAACTGGAGTTACAGACGGTTATGTGCCACCTGACATGGATGCTGAGACCAGAACATGGTGTCGTCAAGAGCAGAGACACCCCTAACAGCTGCCATCTCTCCACCCCGTTCAGTTTCAGTTGTATTCCAAGTGTGGTGGGGTCCATGGGCAGTTTATATGCGTGGGATGGATGGTTTGGGAATAGCCATAGTGGTCAAGTCAGAAGCTAAGCCCAGGGCGTTACAGCACAGAGCCCAGGCTTAGCGCTTAGCTTAAGATTGCTGGGTGGGGTGCAGAAGAGCCCTTGGCTGTCTCTCTCATTTACTCACAGAACCTGAGTAAAAAGTGGCACATTGGGACTCTCCTCTTTTAAATTTTGAATCATCTATTCTTTTCTCATTATTCCTTTTTTATGAACACCGCCATCACTTTGAGCGCTCTGGTACCACAGTCCTTCTTGTATGTATCAAACTCTTTCTGAACAATGAGTTATGGGTTGCAGGATAGGGCTTATTTTTGGGCCTATCTTTAAATCCTTGGTCAGCAGTTCAACAGCTCACAAATACTAAAGATTTTCTCTTAAAAGTTACAGAAAGACTCTGGCTGGTAAGAGAGAAGACTGAGTCAGGACATGAGCAACAGAAGCAAAAAGTGAGTTAGGTGGCTACTTGATGGAGGTGGGTCTTGTATCTTATCTGTTGCTCTCATTGGTTAACTAATAAAGAAAACTGCTTGGCCCTAATAGGACAAAAAATTAGGTAGGTGGAGTAGACAGAACAGAATTCTGGGAGAAAGAAGCCGAGTCAATGAGTCGCCATGATTCTCCCACCTGACACAGCCGCAGGTTAAGATCTTCCCTGGTAAGCCACCTCGTGGGCTACACAGATTATTAGAAATGGGTTAGATCAATATGTAAGAGCTAGCCAATAAGAGGCTGGAACTAATGGGCCAGGCAGTGTTTAAAAGAATACAGTTTCTGTGTAATTATTTCGGGTAAAGCTAGCAGGGTGGCGGGAAGTGCCCCCCCCCCCGCTCGCACAACAGCTACTGTGAGAGTCCAGGTCTGAGGTGACTTGAGGGGATGGTGTCACCAACAGGAGGTCCCAGCAGATGGGGCCATGCTGAGGAACGGGAAGTGTGCAGTTCCCACAGCCTGACTGCACAGGATGGCAGGAGCTAGAGCCACAGAGAACTAGCTGCCATCTGTCTAGGCACAATTCAAGGACCATATCCTCGCCATCTTCTGTATCTATCCCACCCTCTGGCTTGCTCTTCTACTGCGTAAGAACAGGGAGCACGCTGGAGCCTGGGCCTACAGAACACTTTAGGCTGATGCATGGCAGCTGGCTTCTTGCAGAGGGAGGGTGAGAAAGAGTAAGGTCCAGTGGAGAGTAGGAGCCGTTGTGGACATGCAAGCAGTCCCTGAGGATGAGTGAGGAGCCCTGTATGACAGATGTGCACACGTGCACATGCACACACATGCGCATACATACACACATACAGAGAGACATGGTTCACACATAAACACCCACACAGGCAAACATACACACACACACATACACATGCACATATACATGCACATGCTTATGCACACATACACACATGCACACATTCATAAGAGCATGCATATGCACACACATGAACACACACATATGCATACCTGCACACATTCACACTTTTGTTTGAAAGGGATCTGCAATTACAAAAAGCAAGGTTTGTGGGGTTTTGCTCCCACAGTTGCCCATAAACATCCCAGAGAGGAGTCTCTTGCTTTCCTTGGATAAGCGCAGGTGTTCTGGGAGGACGCACACAAGGGAAAGAACAAAGTCGGCTGCTTTCCTAATCCATCATTCTTGCTGTCATGCCGCCAGGCACCAGGTAGCACAAGAATGCCGCAACAGGCTAAGAGGAGAGTAAGGATAAAGCTTGGGAACCGGTCCTCATCTGAAATTTGACATTTCGTTCATGATGGATTTTCCCCCCATTAATTCTGGTTTTTTTTTTTATGCAGTATTAAGATGCCGCTTAGCTTGAGTGCTGAAATCTCTGGTGTCTCCTTAAATTGTGCACCCAAGCCTCCTTAGTTTGTGTAAAAGTATTACGACCTCTGCCTCCCTGCATTCAGGAAAAGCATGTTTTGAGATTCTATTCTTCAGAAGTTTGTCTATCGTGACTGCACCAAGAGCAGCAGGCTCTGTGGAACCAGGAAGATTGCTGGTTTTGCAGCCCTGCTTTAGTTTGGTCCGTGTCTGGTACAGTTAGGAAAATGCCTATGGCCTCAGTGAATCTCCCTATGTCGTTGAGTCTCTAACTGCAGGAGTTTCTCTCTCTAGCCCAGGTGCAATCATTTCTCCTAGGTCTTCTGTTCAACGGCATCTCTAGAAACTTCTCACCTGCAATGAGAAGCTTGTAGATCTCAAGTAGACAAGGAGGTAACGTGGAAGGGGAACCATTTTGACAGGGCTTGACACGGGTCCTATGGAGCTCTCTCTTCCTAATTGTTAGAAGGTTTTCCCCTGGGTTTGAAGCTTTATGTCTACACAATAAAAAGAAATTCTTTCCTGCTTGGGTCAAAATCATTCTTTAAAATGAGAGCCCTGCCAGAGAAAGGCAGAAAGAGAGGCCCAACGTCTCTAAAGCTATGAATCAGATAAGCAGCCATTTCTGTCTATGGTGCAGGGAGCAGACATACTGTTAAATAAATTATTTTGTAGATTATTCCCCTTGCCTTTCCCAGAAGGGGATTTATCAGTTTCAGGACACAGAAACCGTCTATTCCTAGACCGCTGCCGGTTTTCCACTTTTCATCTTGACATGGAAGAAGGAGGGAACTGGAGCAGTGAATCTTCCTGTCGCCCCACCACCCCACTCCCTTGGGTGGATTTGGGGCAAATGTGGGGCTCCAGCAGGCTTGTAAATACAGAGCTGAGTCATGGTTATACTTATTGCTATAAAGATTGGGGATTGTGTTCTGCGGTGGCAGGAACTGGCCAGGGCCCTTGCAGAGATCACTTTCCAGGAGGGCTCCTTCCCTCTCAGGGTGGCTCTGATGTATCCTCACTTAGTCAATCAACAAATGCTGCCTCTGCCTCTTCTAGCTAAAGGAATTCAACATCCAAAAGTAATGAAGCTCAGAGGATCGTTCGGTTCGGGTGCCCTCCACAAAAAGCAATGTTCTAAGAGGCCAACCAGGCCTGGAAAAAGTTTTCCTCATCCCTTTGGGGTTATTGGGAGATCTCCCAGGAGAGTCATCGCCAAGAGGCACAGCCAGGTCCTGAGGCAGGAACGCCATATATTCTGGCACCTCCCAGCAGAAGGCTAGTAGGAGTAGCTGGTGCTGACCCTGTAGCCTCAGATGGCATTGCTGGCTCTCCGGACAGCTCATCGGGATAGCCTATGTCTGTGTCCACTCAGAAGCAGCCACAGGGCTGCAAAAAAAAAAACTGGCAACACAGAATGAAGCATTATGAACTCCTCCCCCTAATCAATGGCTCCCATATTGGTTATGGACACTGTCTTTCCCAAAGTGGACAATGGAGAAAGTTAAGTAAGCTAAAGGCCTCTCAGACATTGTGTCCCTTAGAATCCTTGGGTATGCCATCACAGTAACCTTCAAAGTGTTATTTGTCCTTTCTCACATTTTTTTCTAGAAGAAAGGCATAAGACTCCAGGTGTCTCAGCAACTGACTCAACAGTAATTACTCTATGAGGTCTTTCTGAGGGTTTCTTGTGTGCTGGGTGTGTTCCAGGCAGGGACTGAAGCCTACACTCAAGTAGGAACAGACCGACAGGAAACAGTAACCACCAGGCTAACTTCAAGCCATGAACATCACTACTGTGTGGTGAAATCCAATGGAGTCTGGGTAGGAGGATGATTCTAGGGGCTAAGGTGACTATGGAAGGCTCCTTCAGGGAGGTAAGGAGGACAAGAAAACCCAACAGACGAGGATAAGTTCAGGCACAGGTGAAGAGCATCCCAGAGAAGGAACACCAGGAAGCTTACCCTGAGTGGGAAGCGACCCGATCTGAGAAGCAGAGAGATGAGGGTGCCTGGGAGGAGAGCAAGAGGACCTTGAGATGAGAGAAACCTGAAGTTTAGGGCAGCTGGATGGAGAAGCTCCTCTGGGACATGGGGTTCTGTTTATTCCAGCTGCAGGAAGTGTGGCAGGATCAGAACTGTGTGTTTGAGTCAGGGGCTCACTGGGCAGCCAAGGTTAGCCTGTAATTAGGTAGGCCAGCCTGGTCTCAAGTTTTGCAATCCTCCTTCTGTCTCTGGAGTGCTTGGATTTCAAGTGCATGCCACCAAATCTGGCTACATTGCCTTTTAAATCTGCCGCTCTGGTCGTTATATGGGAAAGGGATTGAAGAGAGAAGAAACAGAACCAAGGACAGAAAGAGTCTCTTCAGAGGCTGTAGGAGCCCAAGGGAGAGGCTGTGGTGTCTTGATCTCGGTAGCAGAAGGAAGGGAGGTGGTCAGGGGGTTTAGAGCAGATAGCAGCTGGAGAGAAGGGAAGAGGAAAGAGAAAACAAGACCAGGGGGAGGGGTGGTTCCAGGTTTAGGGCCTGAGCCAAGTGGTAGACGATTTTGCCACTGCCTGAAGTTGAAGGAACCAGTTTGGAAAGGACTCAAGGCCCAGCTGGTGACGCCTAGTTAATGTTCTGTGATCTCACTTCTGTGGGGGACAGAAGTGAAAATGTTGTCAGTTTGGGGAAACTGTGAGGGCTTTCTCCAGCCTCACAGGCAGGGTGACACCTTCCGTGGAAACAGATGTGATGTCTTTCCCACAGATGAGCTCAGTGGGGGAACCCCACACCCTGCCTTCACCGTTCATCCCACCTTCCAGCTGGTCTCTCCAGCCAGCTAGCTTCGTTTCCTCCTTCTGCTACTCAACACCTGTCTTCCTTTCTCTTATCTTCTACTACAGTCTCCGTGGAATCTCTTTGCCTGTCTATTTGTTCTCTAGAAACCAAAACCAACACAAGTCGTGTTGTGTAGCCTGTTCTATAAAGCCCCGAGCTTATCACTGATAATGGCAGATGCCAGATTTTGAAAGAATGGGAGTAAGTCTCTTCCTGTAGCCCCCTAGCACTCCAAGCCCCTGTAAGAATCCATTTAGGCATCTATTATCCTGGTTTAGCCAGCCTTTTCTTGACCTGACTTCTATTTGCAGAAAACACTATTTATTGATTCCCCCCCCCCACTTATTTTCTGACTTAATGACTGCAGATGGAGAGATCCCCTTATATATGACTCTCAAGCTGGGATTATTGTTAGCTTAATGATAATGGTTTCTAGCTGTTAAACCCTCAGCAAAGAATGTGCTTCCCTCCGTGTGCCTCCTTGTTGTTCGAGGGGCACTGCAGAACAAACGCTGTGGTGTCATTTTGCACTGGAGACTTCACATTTGAAACAGGTTGCATCTTGAGGTCTTTATTAAGTCGCCCAAGGCTACGCAGATAGGGAAGGTGGAAAAAAGATTTCAACTCAGTCTATTGGTCCCTGGAAGAAGAAAAGTCACTGTGCTGTGGTTTTCACAGACTGCAAGGGCATTGCTTTCCATGATGGCTACCCTGGGTTTCGTGGACTGTAATGGATATACAGGCCATCGAGGTTCAGAGTGTCATTTCATAACTATTGGTGGCATGGTCCAGGCAAGATCAGCAATGATTATGCTCACTTCGAGAGGGATGGACCCAGTAAATGAGGTTAGTAAAGGAAACGTAGACACCAAAAAAACTCTTGTGGTTAACTTGGGGAGGCTTCAGAGAATAAAGAGTCCGTGCAAAGTTAGACTATAAAGACAGCTGTGCTTGATTTAAAAAGAAAGATTGGGACAGAAGGCCTCTGTCTGTCTGCAAAGGTCAATCTTAGAGGCATGTCTGGAAGGGGGCTGCTGATGGAAGTAGACCAGGGTCCTGCACAGCTCCGCGTGCCTATGCAGTTCTATGCCACAATAGCAGCAGTGCCCCATCCCCTCCAGTGGAGGCGATATGTGCGAACTGGGTCTGGTCCTGAAATGCCCCCACCATAAGCAATAGCTTGGAGGCATAGGCTTACCTCTGCAGAAAGGAGAAGCAGAGGGATGGGTGGGTAGGTGGCACAAAATAGTTACCTACACATTCGCTCCACAAAATAATACATTTTCATACACAGAGCTATGCAGGTTATTGGGGTTGGCATTGGCCAATGGATCACCATAAAACATAGACACCGATTCCAGCTCAGACAGCTCCAGAGTTAAGTAGCCTGCCCTCCCATCCCTACACTGCAGCATCTCATCTGTAGATAGCATCTCCCAATCACTGTGAATTAGACAATGTATGACACAAAGCTAACCATTCTCTTGGCCCCTGGTGCTCTCCACAACCATACAAAAAGGAGAGAGCATCTACTATTCTGGGAAGAATTCCCACAGGCCTGTTTGTCCCTCTCTTTCTGTTCTTTCTATAAAATACGCACTTTCAGTCATCATCTGCTGGTTCTAGATGGCAAAAAAAAAAAAAAAAATCTTCCTTGTCCCAAAAGCAAAGCGATGAAGAATAAACCTTCTGAGAAGGCCTATGAGTGCAACGTTCTTGCGTATGCAGTAGCCTCTCATCAATCTCCAGAGGGACTGTGGGGAATAGGGAGAGAGGAGAAGATGAGGCGCAGCTGTGAGGACTGGATGCCGGCAAGCATGATATATGTATCTCTGAAAATGTCACAGTGAACTCACTGCTAGATGCAATGCATAAGCGTTAGAGGTTTTAAATTTTAACTGTGGGAACCAGACACTCTCTTTTGCCTATGACAAACCATTGTCTGAAAATACTAAAGGGAAACTCCAGAAATAAACCATTTATAAATTTTAAATCGCTCTTATTATAGTGTGTTGTGGGTATTTCTGTTTTGGTTTTGTTTCTGAGATATGGAATTGCTTTTGTAGTCCAGTTGTCCTCAAACACACTGTGTGATCCATGCTGGCCCCAAGCTCATTGTGACCCTCCTTCCTCAACCTCTGAGTACTTGGGTTACAAATGTGTACGACCATGCCCAACTGGCAATGTTGTAATCCTTCTATTTTATCATTGGTTGTTAATCTCATATTGTGCCTAATCTATAAAGTAAATGTCATCATAGTTATGCACAAGCAGCATGTATGAGGTCCAAGACTAGGCATGGTTTCACATGTTCACTGGTCTTGAAACATACCCTTACTGGATAGAAGGGGTGCTGCATAATCCCTGATAGTAGGTAAAGATATATGTCTTGTTTTATATTGGTTTCACTATTTGCCCAAGATCACACAGCATTTCTGGGATTGGAACTTGGAACCTTTGGCTGTAAAGCCCGAACTTTGATGGAGTCTTCAAATACGGTTGTAACATGCAGCCACATGAAACCCAAGGAGACTCCTTGAGGCAGGAGGGGGGCCAGGACAGCACCTTCCTCCATGCCCTTGCGGAATTGGGGCCAACTGGGACCTTTTTGGGTCTCTTTCTCTCTCCCTCTCTTCTCCAGCTGCCTTGCCCCGATTCTGCTCCTTGCTTATGATACTTTATTTTTCCATCCACAGCAAAACAATTCACATCAAGGTAATTGATGATGAGGCATATGAGAAAAACAAGAATTACTTCATTGAGATGATGGGCCCCCGCATGGCCGATATGAGTGTTCAGAAAGGTGTAGTACCCTGTCCTCCACACTAACAGTAACAGTCTTTTCTCCTTCCTTTCTTCCTCTCTCCAATCCTTTGCCTTCTCTTCCTCTTGCCTCCTTCCTTTCTGTTTCCTTCCTCTCTTGCTCTTTTCTCTTCTCCTCTCTCTGTCCTAACCCTGCCAACCTGTCACATGGTATCCATAGAGGGGTCTTCAAGAACCAATGGCAATTTTTCTGGGGTGGCAAAATGAATATGGGTGAGGTAAATGAGAGAGAGGGAGAGGGAGAGAGAGAGAGAGAGAGAGAGAGAGAGAGAGAGAGAGAGAGAGAGAGAGAGAGAGAAAGAGAGAACCCACACTCTAAGAATATGGTAAATGAGGTTCTCTGTGATGTAGAATGGGGACAAGAAAGACGGCTAGGTTTACAGGTAGTATGCATCGTGAGAAACAGATACCTAGCACAGATTTCCATGGCAAAATTATTCTCAAGGCTGAGTTTATGTCCCAGGAGATTGAGAACCAATATATTTGGACCATACTTTGTCCCACTCCCACACAGAACCCTTAGAGCCATCTTTATCTGCCATGTCTCTGCCATCAAAGTGTATTTCTCTCCCTGACCTTGACTGAGTTTAAAGTGCAGGTCTCCATCAAAGACCTTCCTGCTGTTTGCTACTCTTCCTATTAAGGGGAGCGAGATGTGGAGGCAGGGGGAATAGTAATGAGAGAATTCTGACCTAAGGTGAATCTTTCCCTGCAAGCCCATGTGATGTTACAGAACGGACAGAGCTGTGCTTTCCATCTGAATGACCTTATATAGCTCTGGCCTCCAAGAGGAAGTCAGGCAATCCTTCCTAGGATAGGTTGTGCTCTGGAACTGCTGGGTTAGGGGTCAGTATCCCTGGACCAAACCATCATCATGTTGCTCTAAGTCAGACTCATTTCAATCTCATGCAAGAGTCCCTGTGGTAACAAAACAGGTTCCCGTCTTATAGACAGAGGAGTGGAGTATGTTTCCAAAAACAAAACTTGCTTTTCTTTGTAACTGACACTCCACTGTGTTGGTACCCAGGAATAGACAGTAATCTCCACAACCTTGTGTTCTCAACCCAAGTTAATCAGTGTTTAGAAGGTCCGCCTTGGGGCACAGCATCCCTCTGTCAATGGTGTGGAATTCCTGTATCATATTGGAGCTAACCCTTATTTGGGTTCCCTGAGCCTCCCTAAAGGATAAAAAATGAGAAAGTTAGGAGAGCCCTTCCTCCCTTTCTCCCTATCTCTTCTCTCTCCCCCTGTCTTTAGTCTTCCTCTCCATAAATACTTTGAAATTTTTCTTAATGAGGCAAAAGAAGGGACTGGAGTCCTAGGCTCTGCAGAAACATTGTTCGCTGTGAAGGGTTCTGGGTCATTCCCAGTAGGCAGGTCATCTACTTGTTGCCTAAAGAAATGCCACTGTTACCATGTGACACCAATGGAATGTGCTGCCCAACTTACTTCTTACTAACCATTAGCAGGATCTAAAATGACTCCTCCCCACCATGATCCCAATCTTCTTCCTCCCAACTCCCTTCCTTCATCGTGGCTCCCTTTGCCCACTTTTCCTTGTCCTCCTGTCCCTTTTCCTCTCACCTGTCAGAACAACTGTGACCGAGGAGACAAGAAAAGCTAAGCGCATTTTTTTTTTTTTTTTTTAGTAAGACAGCACACTCCACCAGAGTCCTGTCTAAGGCCACCATGGCAGGATGGGGCTGCATGTGCCAAGAGCGATGGGAATGGTTATTACAGGCTGTGCTCCAGATGAACAACCAAGCTGCCCACCTAGTCGACACTCTCTCTCTTGTTGTCCCTACAGGAAAACCATAAGGGTTAAGATAGTAGATGAGGAGGAATACGAAAGGCAAGAGAATTTCTTCATTGCCCTTGGTGAACCGAAATGGATGGAACGTGGAATATCAGGTGTGAGATTCTTTAAAAATCAAAGCAACAACCGAGAAAAGGCAAAGAAAAAGGAAAGAAATTTAAACAAACGAGGCAATTAAAAAAAAAAGAAGAAAAAGTGACTCTTATTTTTGCCCCCCACCTTTTGTCCCCTTCTCCTCCTTCTCCTATTGACAGAAAATTTTATGCTTTTTCCCTCCTGTATTCTCGCTCCCACCCTGTTTCGGTGTCATCTCTGCCTTCTTAGTCATAGTTTATTTCCATATTCCTCCTTTCCTACCTTCTGGGCAGTGCTGCAGCCTCAACTCCTCATTGCCCTAATGAGTTATTCCTGTGTTGTGCTATAATCACCCAGTTATTCGATTGTTACTGTCCCCTGCACTTGCCCCTATTCTCTACCCCCATACTATAGCTTGTCAATGTGAAAACTCCTTGGTGGGTGGGGAGGAGAAGAAAAAGAAAGGAATGTGATGTGTTGCATGCTTGTGCCCCTTCCTTGCCACCTCTCAATCTAGCAGGCATTGACAATAATGGGGGGGGGTTGGAGGAAGGGTGGAACCCACGTTGCCATAATGCTTTGACCATTTTCTGCTGCATTCCCCAACCTTTATTGAATGCTTGGCAAGCTCTTCACTTGCAGAGTGGCCCACAGGTCTCTCTGCCCTTCCTGGAGGTAAGTGTGTTATCTGCCTATTCACAGTTGGGTAGACCATGGCTTGGAGAGATATACCAGTTGGCCATGGTCTCTGAGAACTCTCTAGGAGAGAGCTGGCTTTCTGAAGTAGCCCTGCAACATGGAATCCCAAGCTCTCCTTTCGCCCTTTGACATCTCATCCACTCCATCCTATCTTTCTTCATAGACTAAATTAAGGTACCTTATGTGGGCCAGTTTGGGATAATGAAAATGGACAATTGAAAATCTGTAAGAGAAACTAAGCCATTTTAGGTTCAACTGTTCCATGAGCGTGTGGGCCCTAGAAAAGAACATACTTGAGTAAGCCCAGAATGTTTATTTATGCTTATCAAAGAAAGGAACACTAAATGGAAAAGTGGTTTGGATCACTGAGGCACTAAAGACAGCCAGTGGACAGCGGATGGATACCTGCCTTTGCTTAGCATCTGCAAGTGAAAATAATGTTCAGACCTCATGGCACCTCTCACCTCTGACTAGAGAAGTAGATGCCATGGTTTTCTTGGCACGTACGTCTCAAAATCCCAGCCAAAGGCTCATCCTTAGGAGAGTGACACTGGCATTGTTGCAACCAGAAAAATAGATGCCTTTCTCACTCAATGGAAATAATCAGAAGCTACCACTTTGAAAACAGTGATGGAATAGGTATGGGAATGCAAAAACATCTGTTCATCTAGGAGAGCTGACCATTCTTCAGTGGCTTCGCATTCAGCAACAGGGAGCTACACTGGCAGGTCTAAGAGAGTAAGGTCAACAGCAACACTTTCAAAGCACCCCTTCAGGTCTTCTCCTCAAGCTTGGTGGTCAATTATCACCATCCGCTGGAACTGTCTGAAGAACTCAGCTCTGTGCCAGCTCTGGATTGGACACATCTAGCCCTCAAGGGGCAAGGCGAGCTAAATAGTTCATTGCCCTCTGAGTAAAGTATTCCTTCCAATCTGACAACCAGAGAGTACCCGAAGAAAGAGAATCTCATTCCTTTGCCTCTTACACTATCCCAGCCTATCGTCCAGCTCCCACTTTCCGGAATATTCTCAGAAATTGTCTCTGCACCTGCTCTACCTCGTTTCTATCGCATCCCCATTGTGCACCAACTACACATCTTTATGACTGGCTGGAAACAAAAGCTACCCAAGGCCCATGTAAGGGCTCCAGGCAGGAGGAAGAGATTAGAAGCCCATCTATGCCTTTATTTTAACATTTAAAACAGCTATTTTCTGCCTCCCCTTGGGTCCCCTACCAAACAGTAGGACAGAAAAGGTTCTAAGGTAAGCCTTGAGCTCTTTGATAGACCTGGCTGAATACAAACACCTGTGGCTGCTCCCCATTTGAGGTTGCCTTTTGCCTCTGAAATATTTAACCAGAAGAGTCCTTGTGAAGCCTAGCCCTGGGGAAGGAGGTAAGGAGACAAGGATTTCAGAAAATTATTTGTGTGATATGCCCCCCAGATTTTCCCAAAGACCAAGGTGCCAAGGTGGAAGTTGTTGGTAAGAAATGCATGGGTTTCCCAGCCTCGTGCCCTATGGTCTAGGCCTTAGACTCTGGGATATTAATTTTCAGTCTCTTCGGTTCTTCCCCGATATTGGCATCAGACCATGAGGTGAAAGGTTATAAAACCCAATTGTCTGGATTCAGAGTCAAATGAAAATCCATTCTGATTTGCAGGGTGCACTACTGTTTTCAGAGTGAGAGACAGTACAGTGAAAATTGCTTTTCATTATCACTACCGTCTAGGAGAGACTTAGACATTCAGCCTAGCATCATCTCTGTATGGTCAAAAATGACAATAGAATTTTTAAAAAAAAATGACTGGACTTGCAATAGGAAACTCTATTCTGAGCAAACACAACAGCCTTCGGAGGTAATATTAAAAGTTCTGCATGATCTGTGGTAGAGAAGAAAGGAAAGAATTAGAGAAAACGTAATTTCTGTGGCATAGAGTAAGCCCCAGAGTGTGAAAGAGGACTTCTTTCACAAGTGAGGCAAGATGAGCTGCTTCATTGTCCGGGCTAGTTAGTGGGTCAATACCTGGCCAGAGGAAGTCTGGAAAAGTCAGGGAAAGGGAAGCACTGTCCAATAGTGGGGGCTGCTTCTTTGGCTTCTTTCTACATTCAGGGACACACCCTGTCCAGTGCCCCACCCCTAGAAGTTTCCTGAGCTATCTTCTTTTCTAATTGTCTCTGGGGGATCTGAGCAGAGATGAATAAGTCTCACGTGAGGATCAGTACACGGAACACAAGGAAAAGACCCTGGTGGTAGTCAGTCACTCCACACTGACCTCCGTGGATCTCACAGATGTATCTGTTCCTCCTCAGTAAGAACCCTCCAATTCACAAAGACAAGAAGCAGAGAATGTCTGGCTTGCCCATCTGAACTTTAGGGCCTGAAGTGTTCTTCCTGCAGACCCATGGAAGGAGCACGCCCATGACAATATCATGAGAATAGCCTCTGGCCAACTAATCACCTTCATGGTCTAAATGGAAACAACTGGGAAAAATCAACTGTGGCTCAGCTCCTTACACACCATGTAGATTCTGAGTCCACACATATCTTCAGAGGCTGTGGACGTGAAGTTATGGGTCTCAGGCATGAGCTGCATTCCTTGAGGTTACTAGAAGAAGCAATTTGTAGATATCCCCACCTATGCCCACATACTCTCCTTCCTTGTCAGTCTCTAGCAGGAGTAGGTAGCAGGATGTTTCCAGTTCTGACAGGATGAGGGGTATAAAGTTATACATACAATCAGGATAAAAATGAGGTGGGAAATTCACAAGAATTTCTTTTTAGCTTGTGCATTTTGAAGTCCAAGAGAGTCTTGCATAGACTAAGCTCTTCTCCCATGTGATGAGTCTCTCATTCATTGGGGGAATCTGTCAGGTTACCCTAGAGACAAGAGAGTTTTAGCATGAGCAAAAAGAAGCTCCAGACATCCTGTGTTGTGTATGTCTTTGACTCTGCTCCCCAGTCTGCTCAGAGATTTTGCATTTATCATCTTCCATCCTCATACAAGTTTCGGTCTGACAGTCCCTCTGTTCTGGAGTACCTGAAATCCAGAGTTCACCTACCCTTTCTGAACAAAAAGACTGTCAATTCCCAAAGCTGTAAACAACATGCCTTTATTGAACATTACTAAGGGCAGGGATAGGGCTAGACAGGGGCTATCATCCAGGGACCACAGTCTAAAGGATGCATCTTTCCTTACATCATTCTTTCAGGGAAGATCAAAGCTCTGGCCCTCATAGTAGCTGGGTTACACTGGGAAGCAGAGCATGCTCTGATTGCAAGGCTGGGGCTGGGAATGGTAAAAGGGAACACTGTCCTGTTCTTGCATATTGTTCTCTGGGGCTCACCTTCAAGACTTACTCCTTACTTGCCATCAACAGTCCATCTACTCTGGCAGGGTTGCAAAGCACACACGGTGTTCATGATAGTTAGCCAGAATCACAGTGGCCACCTAAGTGTCTTTTTCACCCACATGGCCCACTCATCATCATACCCCCATCCTTAGCACTCAGGTTTTCAGGGAAGGTGTGGGGTAACTTCCTTGTAGCTGCTCAGCAGTCTTTCCAGCTTCTCACGCCTCTTGCTGCTGTTCTTGCCGTGCATGCTCAAATGCTGCCGTTTGCATGTGTTCTTGCTCATTCTCTCACTGCCTCCCTTATGCTGCCAGGAACCACAAAGCCTGGGGCCTCTTTCAAGATGGGATCTTAATGTTCTTTCCTTTTCTTTCTCCCCCTTCCCTGATACCCATTTTCAAACAGCGCTCCTGTTATCTCCAGGTAAGAGGTGTCTGCATTTCCCCCTCTTTTCTATTCTTAACAGTGCCATTACTTGGTTTAAGATCAATGTCCATTACATTACTTAACAGGAACTACAGGGTCAAGGTAACCTGACAGCTTCTCCCAATGACCGAGAGACTCCTTACATAAAGTAATTGAGGGGAAGTAGATAATTCCTTGAACACCATTTTCACCAGTGAGAGTGTGAAAATGCATAGTTAGCTGTTAAAATAAAACTTACCAAGAAGATGGTAGGTCATAGATTTTCCTGCCTCTTCTGTTGTTGGAGAGGAGATGGGAAGCGTTAAGACCAGACTCTCCAATGGGATTGACATAGAGCTCAAAAGGAAAGACTGACTTCAGCGACCCAGGGAGAAATAATGAAGAACTGCTGAGAACAGTAAAGGCGGTTTGTCTTTAAAAAAAAAAAATTACAGACTTTTACTGACCCTGGAGACCTTCTAACTCATCACAGATGAGTTTTGATTTGGTTTGATAGCTAGATTTGAACTCATTTGTCATTTATCCTTAAAGTTACATATGCTCCAAACAGAAAAGCTATGTGTGGGAACAGGGAGAAGAAAGATATTTATAGATTTTATTTTAGCAAGAATCTCATTCAGAATTTAGATCCTGTGTAGGACACAGACCCACTTCGAGAGTATGCTGCCGTGAGTGGAAGCCCATCACAAACAGCATCCAACTTCAGGACCAGAAAAGGAAACAGCCCTCCATGTCTGGCAGCACTGTGCTCAATACAGATGGAGTGTGCGCCTCAAGACGGTTTCAATCTGTTTTAAAAGAATGCCTTACATTTCATCTGTTCTTTGAACACACACACACAGGGAGAGAGAGAGAGAGAGAGAGAGAGAGAGAGAGAGAGAGAGAGAGAGAGACATTGAAGAGGCAAAAGATCTTACAGCATGCTCTGGTGTTCCAAGTCACCTACAGGCCACCCCTTGGACTTAAGAAGAGGCAATAGGCAGAGTGAGATCATTTGCCTCCTTGGAGCCTACAGCAGAAAGTGCACAGAGTTAATATGTTTTCCTTTTGTGGAAACATTGCTCCAGTCTCTTCATCTTCTTGCTTATTTTTATGCCGACAGGATACGGGCTAGCTCAAACTCTGTGCTCTGCACTCTCCTGGGGTGTTGGTCTTTCTTTCCCTCTCTGCTCATACTACCCCACATGGATACATTCAGGTTTCTTTGTTCCAGTTCTTGCCTTCACTGCTAACACACATATTTGTATTTGGGTTAAGTTTCATTATACTTTTAACAAGATTTCAGACACCGATGGAAATATAAAATGCAGAGGGGGGTGTCCTACACCTCCTCTGAATCAGGAGCCCTTGATTAGGCTTTTCCACCCACCAGAAGCCTAAGGTTTCAATTTCCGTCTTCCTGAGGGGACAGGCCGATGTGATTGACAGCACCAGTGGTGAAAGAGAGTAAATGTGTTCATCCTGGGCTATTCCCCCAAGTGCGAGGGCCTTAGAGTGAGAGCCTTGGCCACACCACTGCTTCTCCGTAGGGAGATCCACAGGGCGTTCACAGCCTATCCTTGTCGAGCCTGGAGAGCTCTTTGTTCTTCCAATATTTGTCCAATCTTCTGTCAGATTTACATTCTGCCTCCTTCCCCACCTCTCTCCCTTTCTCTTCCTAGAAATGAGGGTTTGTTTAGTCGGCCTGCGCATCGAGATCACCTCTATTGTTCTCTTCACTTGAAATTCTGGGGAGCAGTCAGAATCATTAGCATTCATCCTTTAAGTCTGGGGCTTGCGAAATTAACTTAACTTGAACTTAAGCTATGACCAGTCTATAAAAATTAGAAAAGGAGGAGGATTGACATCAAGACACTAAGTCGGGGTTCATAGAAAGGCATGTGAGTCGGTTAACAGGAATATACAGAGTACTTCTGTGGGACTGTGGGTGACTTGCCAATAGAGCATTGGCTATTTGTCAAAGGGATTTTTGCAGAAGGCTAGACAGAAAAAGTGACTGTCACCACAGGGGTGGACAGGTCAGCAAGTGGATCAATAATATGCCAGATGGATATAGTGCTAGATTGACAGCTAGACAAGGGGTTAGACAGGTACATTTACGTGTCACTGGAGAGCTCATTATGGTGGTATAAAGTTCCTGTGGCACATGTGAAGTATGACATGAGGGAATTGGCGAGGGAGGAGCAGAATAACACTGTCACTGCTGATGCCAAAGCCAGAAGGAAGAGGAGACGGCTACTCATTCTTTCAGGAGTCTGTCTTCCCTAAGGGCTTTTCTCCCAGGTTGCCTTGCAGTTCCGTTTCCCGGGCTGCTGTTCTTGTAAATAGTCCCAGCACATTCAGACTCCTGGATTTGCCTTCTGAATGAACTCATATGAGACCCATATTAAATGAAGTAAGTGAGGTCAGGCTGTACCATAAGATGTCCTCCAGCGTGGAAATATAAAAGAACAAGGAATAGCTGAGTGTTCAGCCACAAACAAGGCATGTATGCCATCCCTCCAAGACTCAGAGAACACCATGGGAGAGAAGCAGGAAGAATGTAACAGCCAGAGAATGGGGTGAAGGGCCACAGAATGTCATCTCCTGAACACAGTACAGCCATTCTAACCCTGAACTCAATACGACTGCACTCGCTTACCCTGAACCTGCACAAGAATGGACCTGTCAACAGCCAACCACAGAAGGGAAACGCACTCAAGAGGACCCTCCCAACCTGCGACCCTCATGACCATGATAGATTCTTGGAACTAGAGAGTTGCTGCCATCAGTTGAGTAACCACTGGTGAACCCACAAGTCTCTAGTAGAGAATTTCAAACCCATCCTTATGTGGATGGCCCAGGTTAAACTCACCGAGTCTCAAAATAAAACCTGAATATGTGAACATGGAAAGGGGACTTGTAAGATTGAGAGAGACTTGATGGGGTGATGGAGAATGAGGAAGGGGCCTATAGAATACATTACATGTGTGTGAGAAAAAATGAGCACAATGTGTGTGTGTGTGTGTGTGTGTGTGTGTGTGTGTGTGTGTGAGAGAGAGAGAGAGAGAGAGAGAGAGAGAGAGAGAGAGAGAGAGAGAGCTTAATTTTCAAAAACCACCAGAGCTACTATGGTGCAGCACCACGGACAGCTCCCAGACATTGTCAGGATGGCCTCGTTCATTGGTTGTAGAGTCCAGTAGCAAGTCCAGACTCTGGAGTCTGCACACCATCAACTGTCCTCATTCTGGCTAACCAAGGAAATCTTTATATAAATAAGTCTCCTACCTAGTAAAACCCAGCCTTATTTTATAGTTTTTCCTGTGGATTGCTTTTATTGCAACCTCAAGAACCCAAGCTTGGGGGCGGGGGAGGAAAAGAAAAAGACTTCCTTGGCCTCTGACCCATTTTGTCCTTGGGATTATCCAAGGACTAGAGGATTCCCAAGGGACGTTTACTCTGTGGAATGAAAGCAATTAAGGAGCTGAATGAAAGAACTAATTACATGTGAGAATGCGGGCTTGGATGGGGAGATGTTTAAATGAGCTCTGAAAGAAACAGACTGCCAAGAGCGATTTTCTAATCAAAGGGGAATGAAAAGATTCAATCTCTATTTCACTCTAATCCAGAAAAACATGTCTTCATGGTGAAGTGGCTGAAGTGGAAAACCTGTTTAGCTGTTCAGCGTGAGAAGGGACCGTTGGTAAATGATGCAAGATGCTGAGGGCCGCAGAGAATGCTTATAAAGAAAATAAAGGGAGGACTTTGTTTTATTTTTACTTTGAATGTTTTTTTTTCATCCCAGAAGAAATGCCCCTGCCTTGTATAGGAATCCTAGAGGAATCTATCTCTGGAACACCATGAAGTGTCCTGGGAATTGTCCAAGTTTCCCATTGTGAAGATGTCAGTCACCTGTATGAAACGGAGATGGTTCTGCAAACATTCCCTTTCTCTTTCATAGATGCAACAGTGCCAACAATGTTGAAAACAAATGACAATGGGAGCCAGTAGGCAGTGCCTTTGGATCAGTGTATCTTCCAGAACTCTTACATGAAGTAATGAACAATCAGATCCAGCAGCGCAAAATAGTTAAGACCATGCGATTTGGCTTTTCTTCCCAGCTCTGCAGCCACTCTCTAAATGGCTTGGGAGCATCATTTGGTACCATTCACTGGGAATTCTTTGGGTCAGATTCCCTACCCGAAAATAAAATCAAAAGAGAAATGCTCATTCTCGGGTCTACCAGGAGCATGTCTGTGGCCTGATCAGGGTGTTCAGCCATTAGCAGAAAGAGAAACTAGAGATGCCCAGTCCCTGTTCTTGAGAACGCCTAGCTTTCCACCCACTGCCCATGCCCCTGAGCGATAAAGTCCTGGGAGATGGAAAAGGTGCTAGAGCTCATCTGATTTTTCTTTTGTTGCAGAGGTGACAGACAGGAAGCTGACTATGGAGGAAGAGGAGGCCAAGAGAATAGCAGAGATGGGAAAGCCAATATTGGGTGAACACCCCAAACTAGAGGTCATCATTGAAGAGTCCTATGAGTTCAAGGTCAGACCATCAGTGAGGTCTATTGATAGCTAAAGTGGGAAACAGAAGAGATGAGGCTTTTTTCTAATTTCACCGCGGAAAATGTGAATTAGAAACCAAACAAATCACTTATCCACCCCAGGGCTCAGTTTTCCATTTATAATATGTAACAAGTGTTCTGGTTATTTGTATGCTAGGAATACTATAGGGAAACATGATATAAAATATGAAATAAGTAGGGCAGGGTGCTCTTAGATGTATCACCACAATTTTATGTTTTAAACATACCAAAACTCACTACTGCAGACCAAGGTTTACTGACGTCTTATTCTATAGTTACATTTCAAGCCAGGTGTGGTGGGTCAGGCCTTTAATCCAAGGCACTTGTGAGGCTGAAGCAGGTGTGTCTGTGAGTTCAAGGTCAACCTGGTCTACCTAGAGAATTCAAGGACAACTGCCGTGTAAGAGAGAGACAGACCCTGTCTCAAAAGATCACTATATCCTCTGTAGTTACATTCCTCTGAACACCCAGTGTCTGAATCCACAATTAGAGAAAAGGGAACTAGGGGGATTGCCCAAGAAGATCTCATCCAAGGACACCACCTCATGAAAAGATTTTAGAACCCTTGCGATTCAGGGCATCTTTCATTCCTTTGTAACAGGGCAGGCCTCATTAGTCTTGAGAAATCTGACCTCATGAGTCCAAGTTTTTCTTTCCATGATAGAGTACAGTGGATAAGCTGATCAAGAAGACAAACCTGGCGCTGGTTGTGGGGACCCATTCTTGGAGGGACCAGTTCATGGAAGCCATCACTGTTAGTGCAGGTAAGAGGACCCTCATGAAAGCCTTTCTAGGAGTGCAGATAGCCGCCAAGAAAGAAGATCACGGCCCCCTTAGTGGCTCATCACTTTCAAGGAGAGCTCTTCGGTGGAGTCTTCCCAGCTTCGGTCTGAGATGCTTATCCCTTTCAATGGGTAACTAAAAGATAGAGGGTAGTGACGAGCCAAACGTTGGTGGTGCACGCCTTTAATCCCAGCACTCGGAGACGTAGGCAGACGGATCTCTGTGAGTTCAGGCTCCAAAGCTACAGAGAAACCCTGTCTCGGAAAAAAAAAAAAAAAAAAAAAAGAGGGTAGTGACATCTGGATTCAATTCCTGATTCTTCTGTGTGAGCTAGTGTAAGTATCCTTTCTATCGTCAATGTTTTCAGTCCTAAAAAGAACTGCTGTTGCCTTTCTCAGAAGTACAAGTACAAAATATGTACCCGTGAAATCCAGTTTCCATCATTCCTCACCTCCCCACAAGTTTGCTTTTCCTTTTTGGTAAAATGGAAAAGAATTCTGGTTTAGAGACTGGATGTTAAGAGCTAGCAAAATGCTTTGCGTTGACCTCCCTGATGAATCTCTACCCTGGATGAGTTCTTTGACATTAACAGAATGACTCCGCCATAGTGTCGCCAGCCTAGGCAGAAGTCCCAGATACCCGCAGATGTGTTGGAATGAGAATGGACAGGGTCTCCCAACTGCCCCTGTATTGTCTCTCAGCAACACTATAGTTCGCTTGAACAGACAAGCACTACTGGCCTTGTCTTTTTCCATGAGATTTTGTTGTCATAGCAACCCACGGGGTTACATCCCTAAGGTCCCAGAGCCAGAGCAAAAGCACAGCCAGGAAGAGAGGGTTGCTACTGCTGCTGCCCTGCTTCCACATCCATTCTGCCATGCCCCTTCTGATGACATGACTGTGCCCTCGAGAGACCACAGAAGGAATGTAGGCTACACAGTCTACTTCCCTTCACAAAGGAAGGATCTGAAGTTCAAAAAACTCTAAAGTACCCCAGGCTAAGATTCCTTTCATTTAAAATTGGAATTAGAGCCCAGATTCCTGATTTCTGTTCTTTGCAAACTGAAAGCATTTAAACTTGCCCTTGAAGGGACACAGGTACCTCAGTACATTCTCTGGGGGGGGGGGGCACGGGGGCGGTCACTGGCGGGGCACATGTACCCATAGTTGCTAGCAAAGACAGAGACTATCCCTGCCCTGTTTCATGGGCTATCTAAGGAGGGGTACAGCCTCTATGTTCTGGAATGACACCCATCCCTCTGGGGGTGGATGATGGCAGAATTATGGTCGTATTGTTGAAGACAGGTTAGAAACTTGAGAGGAACCTCACTGGCACCCAGTGAGGAGTGGTCAAGCACACAGCCAGTTCTGTTTCCTTTACCTAGAAAATCAAATACAGCCTGTCCCTGCCTCCTTTCTTCCCCCTCCTTGTCCTCCTGTTCTCCCACTCTGCCTCTTATTTGCATCCTCTCTTCTTTCTCTATAGTCTACAGTTTGTTCGCTTAGTACCCTGCATTGAAACTAGGTCATAGATGACCCTATGACCAATTCATTTCCCATCATCCCCACTGTGTAACTGGTGCCCACATGCTGTCCCTCGCTTGCTGTCCAGAGAGATGAGCATCCCCACTCAGCCCAGGATGCCTGTAGCGTGGGTTGGACTTGACTTTTTCACAAATGAAGATCTGATCTCACTTCCCGGTCTCAAGCCTGTTTATCTTACCTCCAGCAGGGGATGAAGATGAGGATGAATCGGGAGAGGAGAGGCTGCCTTCCTGCTTTGACTACGTCATGCACTTCCTGACAGTCTTCTGGAAGGTGCTTTTTGCCTGTGTGCCCCCCACGGAGTACTGCCACGGCTGGGCCTGCTTTGTGGTCTCCATCCTCATTATTGGCATGCTCACCGCCATCATCGGGGACCTAGCCTCTCACTTCGGCTGCACAATTGGGCTCAAGGATTCAGTCACAGCTGTTGTCTTTGTGGCATTCGGCACCTCTGTGCCAGGTGAGAGTGAGAGGTACTTAAGTTTGCCAAGGGGATATCCCCTGGTTCAAGTGTCCCCTGGCCTCTGCCTCATCTCAGATAGGAAGCAACAGGCACTGTGGGTAATAACCAATTCACACGTTCAATCACTGCTCTGCTCATCAAAATCTTAGACTGGAAAACTGAGGTCTACCAAGGATATAGAACCTGACCAAGTAAGCGGCCCAATTGCTTAGCCTTTATATTGTATTACTAGGACACAAGAAATGCAATTAAATGCATACAATAATGTCCTTCCATTTGCCTCTGGCAGCCTCTGAGAGATTAATTATTACCTTGCTTACAAATGTCCCTATCAAAATGTCCACAATCCTTCTTGGCCTCCCCTGCTCCCGTGGGCATCTATGAGGGCAAAGTGTCTCCTATCAGAACAGGCATAAGAACCTTAGTTGAGATTTGTCTTTCCGTGTGAGGAATTACATGCTCTTTATTTCCTTCTAAATATCCCAAGGCAAACAGCAGTAAGGATTCATTAATTCACTTAGTAGACTAATATTTACTGAGCTCCCGGGATGCCCGATACAGTGCCGTGCTAGTTGCTCATCTATTGTGTGAGTTGAGGCAAACATGTTTCCTTCTCAGCCCTCAGCTAAAAGTCTAGCAAAGGAGACTCTACCCAAATGATATTTTTTAAAAAAAAATCTCAACGATTTCTATGAAGTAAAGGTGTCAAACAGGAAACCTTAGTTAAGTCGGGTTAGGCCAGGTCCTGCGGAAACCAGGCCTGAATGACAAGCAGCAGGTAGCAGATACAGGGTGACTGTAGTAGGCCAGGCTCCTTACTTAATTTAGTCTGGGTCTCTATGGCACCTGAACTCTGACCTTTTGCTAGCTTCAAGTACTTGGGCTAAATCTTACCAGGCAGGAGTCAGCAGGGGGAACCAAGGGCAACTTTCGTTGGAACAAAGAAACATCCTGCTGGAGATCAATTACACCCATTCACTTCTTCAGCATGGCCGTGACAAAAGTCCCAAGGAAAATGCTTAAAGAAGGAAGGATTCATTTCACTCATGGTTTCAGGAGTGTTAACACAGCATGGCAGGGAAGGAGGCATGACGGAGAAAAGCAAGTCACACCATGGTTGACAAGAACCAAAGAATGAGAACATAGGACAGACCCAAGGCAAGCTATAAGCTCCAAGAAATGCCCCCCCAAGTGAGCTACATCCCCCACCTAGGTCCCTCCTACCTTTCACTGCCGCCTAATATCGCCATCTTATTGTGACTCTAAAGTGGATTCGTCCATTCCTTGAGACACAGCCCGTGGGATCTAATAGTCTCTGGAGACTTCATCGCAGGTACACGCAAAGGTGTGCTCTACCACTTCCCCTGGGTGGCTCTCCTTCAAGTCAAGTTGACACTCAAAACGAATCATCACAGGATATCTACACCACACTCCAGGAACTCCTCCTTCTCAACTCCCAGGACAGACCAGGGCAGGGGTAAGGGTGTCTTAGTCATGCCAGAAGTCTGGCTATTATGGAAATAAATCTGTTGATAAGAAGTCAGATGATGGCAGGAGCTTTGCAGTTGAAATGCCCTGTGCTCGCTGTTCTCTGGGCCTTGGTGTGTCTAAACTGATGAAGGGGAAGGATCCCGTGGGGGGGGGGGAAAGAATAACGTAGGGAAGGAGAGCTTAACTTCAAGGTCATAGTCAAGTTGGGGCAAGAAGCTTTCTCTGGGCGGTCTGAGAAATTTGACAAGCGTGAAACATCAGGCTATACTGGTAGAGAGATCATTCGGGGTATTTCCAAGGCCTGGAAGTTGGTCCAGAAAGCACCTGACAATCCTGGAGCTTTCAGAAGAATATACTCAGGTCCATGCCTCTGCCATAGCTCTTGTGAAAGCTCTTTGAGAATGAGAGGGTGTTATGGGCAGGGTCCTCCCATGGGGATTCTGGAGTCAAGTCTCTTGCTCACTTAAGTGCCCTTGTGTAGATGCCTTGATCCTGATTCTCCTGTGTGCATGAGCATTGCTCAGTCACTTTCAGGGTTAAATGAGTGCATGCCCCACAAGACAGTTACAGCCAATCACCTGCTCCAGCTGCTTCCCTAGGATATGAAAGTTGCCTGGGCAGATGTTATGAAGTGACTGAATCTTCTTTGCTACAAACATGATATGATTGTTAGCAGGGAGTGATAGGCTCCCTTGGTAAATATTAGAACAGGAATAAATAGCTCTTAGGGTGTTTCATACACCTACAGATGAGGAACGGGAAACCCAGATCCTTCATTGGATCTATAATCTTTAAAACTATACAGTTCATGAGTGACAGGGCTGGAAGTGGCCCGTTTGCCCGCGCTACCAAGCTGCCTATGAGGGATACTCAAAGGCAAACCCTGCACATCCCAGTCTCCCACGGTTCCCATTTGTCTCTGTCCTTTTCCAGATACGTTCGCCAGCAAAGCTGCTGCCCTGCAGGATGTGTATGCAGATGCCTCCATTGGCAATGTCACTGGCAGTAATGCTGTCAACGTCTTCCTGGGTATTGGCTTGGCCTGGTCCGTGGCCGCCATCTACTGGGCCATGCAGGGACAGGAGTTCCATGTGTCTGCTGGCACTCTAGCCTTCTCGGTCACTCTTTTCACCATCTTTGCATTCGTCTGCCTCAGTGTACTCTTGTACCGTCGGCGGCCCCACCTGGGCGGGGAGCTCGGAGGTCCCCGTGGCTGCAAGCTTGCCACTACGTGGCTCTTCGTCAGCCTGTGGCTCCTCTACATACTTTTTGCCACACTGGAGGCCTACTGCTACATCAAGGGGTTCTGAACCGCCAAAGCAAGACCTCCACAGGGTAGGCCTGGAGCTTCTCCGAAGAGAAGGGCGCTTCCTCGCCAACCTCTCCAGGTTGAGCGCAGCCCTGGAGAAGCGGCATCGGGACCCAAGCCCCAGGAACGTCACCTGACCTAGGCCCTGGCACTGCACAGAAAGGGCAAAAAATCTAACCAATCCAATGGAATGGAGGAGACACCACCTGTCCAAAGTATTTAATTAAAAACAAACCAACAGCAGCAACAAATCCACCTCTACCCCATCCTCCATTCATGTCCCCGAGCCGTCTCTTGTGTATCCCACTATCCCTTTGACTCTAGTTCCCTGCGGGGCAGGATTTCCCCTGCCTCCCGTGACATGCATCAAGACTCCCTCATTCAGCTGTCAGGGTGTGAGGACGAGCCATCTCCACATGGCTGATTTTGGGGTGCTCTTTTCATCAAATTGCCAGTGTGATCACTTTCGTCTCCCTGCCAGGCTCCACTTATTGTCTTGTCTTTTCTTTCTGAAGTTAGTGACAAAGGTCCCTGAAGGAACTCCAAGTCTGAGCGACAGATGGAGGCATGGGCTTGCTGACACACACCCTCCTGCTCTCACAAAGCCGCAGCTGTCTCTTGGCTCCAACTCAGGGTGCAGGAGGAGTTTCGTCTGCTTGCATTGACATCACACCAAAATTACAGCGCAGTCACACTCATCTTTACGGAGATCATTCTGCTTCTCCGTGTTGTATGTCAGCCCCTGTATGTGTGCCCTCCCACAGAGACACTTGCCAAGTTGAGGCTTGGTAATAGGAAATAAGAGTCCCCCATGCTGACCAAGGGCAGCTGGAGAAATAGAAGGGAAACCCCCTCCAATGTTCTGGTGTTCGTGTCTGAGGTGGGAGAGAAGAGGGTGCCCGACTGGGGAGGTCTCTCAGGGGATGGATCACATGTACAGGGTCAGTGTTTCTCGAGAATGCCGCCATTACCACCCTTCCCTTGCCAGTGCGCCATACTCAAAAGGCTAAGGAGATTGCTTGAAGTGATGTGAGAATTTGGAGGTTTCTAAAAGAACAGGGGGCCCCTTCCTCCTCTCCTGGCCTACAGGCTACTTTTGAAAGCATGCCCACAAGATAGGAACTGGAATCTCTCATTTCCCCCACGTTCCTGCTTGTTTTTAAGCCTCAGAAAGTTCTCGACCCAGCCTGTGGGGTATTTCTTATACCCCTCCTTTCCCAGGAATCCAAGTCATCACATTCCCAAAGAGCCAGGGCTCTTAGCAAATGAGGATGGACACACTGACACCCCCCCCCCCACCAGACCTTTTTCTGATGTATTTGAAAAGTCCTGGCTTTAACACACACACACACACACACACACACACACACACACATAGACACACTACAAAACTGCCCACGGGTCTTGAGGCTTTCTGCATTGACATAAATACATTTTCTAAGACAGAAAAAAATAAAATAACACCTGTTTAATTTTGAACACATTTTTTTAAGAAAAAAAGAAAACAATGTTTGTGTCCTAAGCTATGTTGACAGTTGCTGGTGGAAATGTTGGGTTGGTTCAAAAAAATAAATAAATAAAAGTGAAAGATCTACTTCTATGTCTCTCTACTCACAGCCTGTTTCTGCCTATGGTTCTTCCTTCAATGAATGGTCCAAGGCTCATCTTGGGAATCTGCTGAAGCAGAAGCAATTGAACCAAAGGTGTCATCTCCCATCAAACACAAGTGTTAATGTGCTAGGCATTGTAATTTTTTCAGAAAAAAAAATGTTTAGGAAACGCTGCCTGTCACAACCCAGAGGTAAAGAGGCTGGAAGACACAGGTAATAAGAACTGTGCCGATGAAGGCTAGGGAGCATTTTGTACCAGAAGGGCACAGCAGGGCAGGACTGTGACTAGGAAGTCATATTTAGCCAGAACTCCACACATAGACCCAGAATCAGCATTCTGCTCATCGCTCACTCCACAGTCCTGCAGTGATCGCCTTCCACGTGTTGTTACACTCTGTGACACCGTGAAGATTCAGTTCCTGACCACAAGAAAGTCACAGTCACAGAAATGAAATAAGATTTCTTTTAATATGGTGCTTCGGGGTTCTAAGAGACAGATACCAATTAAATGGTTCTAGAAATAGACGTGAAAGCATTGGGATGCCTGGTGGGGGGAGGTTTTTGAGAAACTCAGATCAGGAAGTCCTGAAAAACCAAGCCTTCCCTGCCTCCCATCCATGTGTTCCCTCCAGTCCTTGCTTCTGTCTGACTGTGGAGCCCTTTGCTCCCCCTGTCTCCCTAGGAGACCCCTTTGTTTGCCTTGACCTACAGTCCAGCTCAGTTGACAGCTCTGGTGTGATTTCATGGCCCCACAACTCCACTCTACAGAACTGACTGAAACTCTTTTGGGAATCTGAGAGCAAATTCTCAATTGAGAGACCACAACTAACTCCCCATACCCAGAAGGGCATTTCCAGAAGACATAAAACTTTGTGGAGGCTACCGTGTGTGTGTGTGTGTGTGTGTGTGTGTGTGTGTGTGTGTGTGTGAGAGAGAGAGAGAGAGGGGGGGGGCATGTGAAGAGGTGAGTGGGAAATGTGTGGATAGTTAGCTATGCACTTTATGCCTGTTCCAGGCCCAAACAAGTCCTAGAAAATGAGGAGGTAAGAATTACATACATATGTTAGTGCCCTTCTGAAAGCTATGGAGTGGAAGGAGCCTATGAAGTTTGTGCACAGTTAGGGGCAAACATGAAAAAGGCCCTGTGACACATGTGCTCTGAGTGTGGCTCATGAACAGAGGGCCACAGGACACAGTCATGTGGCAACACTGACTGGGTCCTGAATTGGGAAGGACCTCACTGAAAATGGGACCTTAAAGCAAAATGTACAGTAATTAACTTTGGTGAAAGGACTCAACATTGAAAGACAGACAAAAAGGAACCCGATAGGACCATGGCATGGAGCTCAAGAAGAAAAAATGCAGGTGGATGCTAGCTGCTGCCTGCTGGTATATCTGAGAAAGGATAAGCCCAAGGAAAGGTCCTCTGTTAAAGACAAAAGGAAAGAAAAGAAAAGGAATAAAAAGAGAATTCTACCACCACCAAAATGAATAAATACATATCACTTATCTTTTTGCATGGTGGAGTTTAATCCTTGCCTAGGCTTAAATTTCTGGCAAAACTGGGCTAAGAAAGCAGATTTAAGAATATAAGCCCTTCAAAGCACTGATAACTAGAATACAATAGATAGGTAGGTGAGTGGGTAGGGTGGGTGGATGGATAGATAGATAGATAGATAGATAGATAGATAGATAGATAGATAGATAGATAGATAGATAGATAGATAAGTGATGATGATGATGAT
>NC_022009.1:18958099-19034890 GCF_000317375.1 Microtus ochrogaster | reverse complement strand
GATAGATAGATAGATAGATAGATAGATAGATAGATAGATAGATAGATAGATAGATAAGGTGGAGGATGGATGGACAGACAGACAGATGATAAGTAGGGAGAGAGGATAAATAAGCAGGAAGATCTGAGCTAAAGATTTACTCTATTTCATTGGTAGCTGAGAATGAAAAAGAAATGTCTTCTAGCTGATTCCATGGGAGAGACAGGAGCATGAACTCCATATGTGCTCATGTCTCCCCGCTTAGAGTCACTTGTAGATCACCCAGACATTGGACTTAGTGGAGAGAGGTTGAAGTCCATCTACGGATGACCCCTAGTGAATAGGCTTAAATTTCTGGCAAAACTGGGCTAAGAAAGCAGACTTGAGAATATAAGCCCTTCAAAGCACTGATAACTAGAATACAATAGATAGGTAGGTGAGTGGGTAGGATGGGTGGATGGGTGGATGGATGGATGGATAGACAGATAGATGATAGACAGATAGATAGATAGATAGATAGATAGATAGATAGATAGATAGATAGATAGACAGATAAGTGGAGGAGGTTTAAGGCTGGTGTCCACAGAGAGGAAGGACCTTAATGTGAGTCTAGACACAATTAGTTCTCTGGATTGAGTGAACGCCTCTCCTGGCTCACAGCAGCCAACGGCTTCTGAAGCCAATTACTTCCAATATTAATATTGATATTCTAGGACATAGACACAAGGGAGTGGGGAGCACGAGGTGATGTACAGAACTGCCTGACAGCCATAACTGGCAACACTGCAGGCATCCCTTCAGGGTGCCCTGGTCCCACAGGCTGAGCATTCATCAGTATGAAGTTGGCACTACCAGCCAGTGTGCGCACGCGGAGCCACCACATTTTCCTCCCTTTACCTCATTTGTTTTCAGGACACACAGCTATCATAATAAATTAGCCCCAGCATTTCAGTAGCTAGGGAAAAGGAAGTTTGTTCCCCACTCATGCAGTGATCTAAGGAAGATGCCCTTCGTCAGCAGGTAACGCTCTTTTCCACGTGATGACTGAGGGGCACCATTTCTGTCATTCTGTAAGTGCCGTCCCTGTGTGTCTTCTCCAGTCATCTCAAATGGGAAGTAAATTGGAGGTGATGTGCCTGTACCTAACTGCCTCGGCTCCCAAGTCGCGCCACGCTTGCTCATATCCAATTAGTAAGAGCTAGTTACTTTTACTCATTCAAATGCAAAAGAGACTGTGAAACACAATCCTTAGCCGGCGCTCGCAGCCCATAACCTCTCCAAACCGCAAAAGGATCTTTTAGAGTAAATGATTGTCCTGTCACAATGCCTTTGCGATTAAGGACGGATATTTTAATATTAATGGCCAAGAGCAGTATGACCTGTGTCTACGCAGTTTTTGAAGCCTTTAATATACACCACTTTTGTCTGATAAGAGGTAGATATTATTCTTTTCTGTCAAGCAGGTTACAAGTGGTTATATGATTAGCCTGGAGCACACAGGCAGTGCAGATCAGGCAGAAACATGGGTCTGATTCCAAATTTTGCTCAGAGTGCTTGTTCCAGAATATCATGACCTCTTGTAACAGACACCAGAACAAAGGATGGGAAGAGGCTAGAATTACAGCAGGCTGAATGTAGCTGGTGAAAGAAACCCACAGAAAGGCGGCCAGTTGGCAATTGGGAGCCAGCCAGCAGTTGGTTCTCTGGCCCCTCCACAATGTCTTCTCACCTACCGCATCCTCATCTTCCTGAACGAAGCTGCTTAGGGTGATGCACCTGTGAAGCTCAAGGGCCAACCAGGGGAATTTCACTTTGATGAAATCATTTGTATTGATCATTAAAGATGGGAAGCCATCTGGCCCCAGGCCAAGGGAATTCAAAAAGACATCTTCTGGGATCGTGGCATTCAAAAGGATTCCTGGAAAACTACCCGGACAAGTATGTCACATGACACTCAGAGCGGTGTGTCTGGGGTCTGTGCTGCTATAAAAAAAAAACTTCTGGATCTGAATGCTTTATATAGAAGTATTCAACTCACGTTTCTATCGGATCAAGACCACAGTGCTGCTGGCACTTGCTTAGCTTCTACAACATGGCTGAGAAAGGAATGGGCAAGTGAGCATGTGCGAGAAAAATCCATGTGTGTGGGGGGGGGGCAGAGCAGAGAGAATCAAAGAACTGGTTCACATTATAACAACCCATTTTCCCCAAAACTACCACAGGAACCATATTGATGCCTTCGTGACAGAGCACCTGGAGCCCAGTTACCTCCTAAAAGTCCTATTGGTACCCCCTCAGTACTGGTATGTTAGGAGTTAAGCCTCATTGTGAGGTCTATGGACATGTAGCTCAGTGGTAGAGCACTTGCCTAGTGTGTGTGAGAGCCTGGGTTCAATCTTCCCCAAGCAAAAAGCACTTTGGTAGAGACATATCATATACAAAGCCCAAACCATAACAGAGAGACTCAGGCTGATACTATAAATAGTGAATTTAGCCTTTCCTAATAAACATAAAGCTTCCTTCTTTTATTTTTATTATACATTTTTTGAAGTTTAATATATAGATAAAAAATATGTATAATGCATAATGTGTTAGATATATTGATGTGTGTATACAATATGAATTATTTCAATCGAGCTTATATTATACACACATGTCATATATATACACATATATATCATATAAATATATGTGTGTGTACATCACCCCGTATAGTCTCTCTTTAGTATGATAGGAATACTTGAGTTCTACCCTCAGGGAATTTGAAGTTTATGTTCTATATACTATTCACAATGGTCATCATGCCATGCCTTAGGTTTGCAGAACCTAAGCATTCATAATTGCAAGCTTGGACCTTTTAACCAGCATCTCCCCATAGCCCTCACCCCAGCCATTGATAGAACTATTCAAATTTTCTGTTCCATTAATCTGGATTTTTAGGAACATTCTGTATGTAAGTGAGATCGTACATCATTTGTCTTTCTGTGCTTGGCTTCTTTCACTTAGCCTCATTTCTTCTAAGTTCCTCCATATCATACACAGCAGAACTTCCTTCTTTTTAAAGCTGAGTATTGGTTTTGTTTCTGTTGCTATGATAAAATACTCTTAGCAGTTTAGGGGAGAAGGAGGTTTGATTTAGTCTATAATTCCAGATTACAGTCCATCGTTATGGCGAAGTCAAGGCGGAACCTCAAATAGCTAGTCCTTATTACACCCAAAGTCAAGAGCAGAGAGAAATTAATGAATAATGCTTGCTCACTTGCTTACTTGTTTGTGCTCAGCCTGATCTCTCCAGTTCTGTACAGTTTAGAAGCCCCTGCTTAAGGAATAGCACTGCCTACAGCGGGCTGGGTCTTCTTCCCGCAGCAACCAACATAACTAAGTCCCTCACAAACATGCTCACAGGACAGCCCAATGTAGACAACCTGGATATTCTCTTCCCAGGAAATTCTAGGTTGTGTCAAGTGACAGAAACGACCACAGTAATACTCCACTAACTTATTCATTCCTTATTCAACAACACGTACTTAGGCTGCTTCCGTATTTGGGATATTGTGACTAATCTCGCAATGAATATAGGTACACGCTGTCTCTGGAATACCGGTGTCATTCCATCTGTCATGTACTCACAAAGAGGATGAGTCATTCTTCCTAAGTTTTTTGGAAAGGGCTTGACCCAATGACAGCTATTTTGGTTCCTCAGAATGTTTAGATTCTGGCACTTGAACTTAATTATTTTTGCCATGTCTCCAGTCCTTTCTATCTGCTACCTCAGTGGGAACTGGATGTCACGCTGTCATCTTTTTTACAACTGCTTGGCAGTAGATTTGCTTCTATATTGCGTGGTAGCTATTTATTCTTTCATTATGATGAAAATACAGCCTCCAACTCTGCTGCCATCCACACTTTGGTGCACTGGACAAGTATCAGGGTGGCTAAAGAAAGAGGCCAGCTAGTGCTCATGGCTCATTGGTCCATCTGATGATCACTGAGAATATAGACCACTATGGATACTCTCTGGTAGGCATTCATGTGGGACACTGTGATTCATACTGTGGGTCTCAATTCACACCTTGCCCAGATTTCTTCATATCTGAGTCTGTTTTCTATTTCTTCTATACTAAATGCCATAGATTGAATATCTTATAAATACAAGAGAATGTCTTCCACTAATGGAGGCTGGGAAGTCCAAGAATCAAGGGCCATATTGATGGGAGCCAACTCGCTGATGGAAACACTGTCTGCAGAGTCCTTAGGTGGCAAAGGGCAAACAGTACAAACCTACTCTCTCCTGCCTTTCTTTGTCTTATGAGACCATGAACACACTTGTGGGCCTTTCACCACTTGCTAACATCTAATTCTGAGCAGTTCCCAGAGGCTCTACTTCACATAGTACTGATATGTAACAACTCCGAGGAGGATGCTTCAGTGTGTGTTCTGGAAGGGGCAGGTACCCAGATCATAGTGCCTTAGTCACTTACCAAAATATTGGTAGGAGTTCATAATTAGATCCATAAATCAAGCCAGAGTGGACATATAGGACACTTAGGTGTCTAAACGTCTGTCCTCTGAGAGGATTTCCATCCACCACAGTCTGTGAGGGCATCCTAGTTACGATTACTATTGCTCAGACGAAACACCATGACCTGAAGCAAAGCTTGAGAGGGAAGAGTTTATCTGGTTTGCCCTTCCACATTGTAGTCCATCACTGAAGGAAGCCAGAATAGGAGCTCGGGCAGGGCAAGAACTGGAGGCAAGAGCTGATGCAGAGGCCTTGGCTTGGGGGGGAGGGGGTTGCTGCTTACTGGCTTGCTCCTCATGACTTGCTCAGTCTGCTTTCTTACAGAACTCAGACCAGCAGCCCAGGGATAGCACCACCTACCATGGGCTGGGCCCTCCTCCATCAATCAAAATTAAGAAAATGCCCTATAGCTGAATCTTATGGAGGCGTTTTCTCAAATGAGGTTCCCTTCTTTCATATGACTCTAGCTTGTGTCAAGTTGACCCAAAATTAGCCCGGACAGAGCATCATCCCCAATAGTGCTAGAGCATGGCTCTGTCCAGGTCTGAACTGTGCTGGCTAGCACACTGCACAGAGGCATTCTTGAATTAACCTTGTGGTTTTGGGGTTTTTGTTGTTTCTGTTTTTGTCTTCTCATTTATAAATTCCTGAAGAGTGTTTGAGACAGAGTGAACACAGCTGCAGGTACAGCCAGCTGTTTATGTCACCCACAGGTGCATTCTTGACCTGATTTGGACTGTCCTCCCTGTATCTCTCTATTCTGAAGATGGGATGCTGTGGTACAAGACCAACGTATAGCTTGTTGGGTAAGGTACCCAGTTCTGCATCGGTAACTTAAATGACCTTATTTCAGCCCTTTCCCACCGATATCCTTACAACTCCTAATGGAGCTGACTGTTGAAGTCATGTTGCCACTTGGTCTTGATCTACATTCCCAGTCTTCTCCAGAACTACAGGAGAAATTCTTTAAAAGATTCCCAGGAGAATCACCAGTTCTTCACATACATAGCCACAGCTGCAAGCTTGGCACCTCATGTCCCAACTGGACTCTCTGCCACAGCCACCACCACCACCACCAGCATCACCACCACCACTACCACCATTACCACCAGCATCACCACTACGACTACTGCCACCATCATCACCATATCAACGCCTCCACCACCACCATCACTACCAACAACAACACCATCACTACCAACAACAACACCAGCACCAACACCACCCCCACGCAGCAGTCTTGGTGATCAGCTTCATCTATACACTAAGAGGAGAGGGAGATGAAATATCCAAGACAGGAAGCAGCTGCAGACCAGCCTGAATTTCCAGTATTTGGCAGGGCTTGGGTGGGCAATGTTCCCATTGGTGAATGGACATCCCAGAAGAGCCTGATACAGCTACAATCTCAGTAGGAAGCAGAAGCTGGGGCCCTAGAACAAAGCTGACATGGAGGATATTCATGTGGAAAAATATGGAAGATGCCACACAAAACCTAAACTGCTCATACCAATGAGGCCAACCTGACAATGGGGATACCTACTGCAGGACCTGACATGTGCTCCAGATGACCCCTAAGTCTATGGGCACCTGTACAGTGGGGATACCTACTGCAGGACCTGGCGTGTGCTCCAGATGACCCCTAAGTCTATGGACACCTGTACAGTGGGTACACCTACTGTAGGATCTGGCATGCACTCTGTATGACCTCTAAGTCTATGGACACCTGGCACAATGGGAGAAGAAAGATAATGTTAAACCAACAAGTGGCTGTGTGGTGATTTGAAAGAAAGTGGCCCCCAAAAGGACTGGCACTATTAGAAGGTGTGATCTTGTTGGAGGAAGTGTGACATGGTGGAGGTGGGCTTTGAAGCCTCGTATATGCTCAAGCCATGCACGGTGAGCTAGACCACTTCCTGCAAGTCAAGCTGTAGGACTTCCACTACTTCTCCAGCACCAGGCCTGCTTGCATGTCACCATGTCTTACCAGGATGATAACAGACTAAACATCAGAAACTTTAAGCTACCCCAATAAAATGGTTTTCTTTTGTAAGAGTTGCCCTGATCGTCATGTCTCTTCACGGCAACAGAAAAACCCTAACTAAGACAGGCTGCACAGAGAGATACACTACTCAGAGACCCTCATGGTTTCTCTTCCTTTCCTTCCTCCTGACCCCATGGTGAAGAACTGAAAAGCAGAAGAGTGATCGGCTCAGAGCCAGACTGTAGCTCCCCTGTTTTCCTTGCAGTCGTGGACCAGAACACTGTTCTAGGGCTGGGAAGGGAGGAAGATCTGAAGCAAGTTTGATATTGAGTTATACAATTGATTGGAACTGCCCTTGTAAGTAGTTGAAATGACTGGAATGTCATGGAAACGACCCTGGCTATCATTAAGGAACCCGCTACACAATGGAAGGTGATTCAATAGGGTGGGGCTCACACTAATGACTATAAAAGACACAGAAGTTTCCCGTGCGTGACACAGGGCATCAGAGTCTTCAGTCAACTCTTCTCCAGTGTTACCTGAGCCAGTGTGTGTCACTGACCTCATTGCACTCTCTCCTGGCTGAGTTGTATTAGCAGTCTGGCAACTGGCAACCAACTCGCAGATAGGCTGTGCCCCAGTGTGCAGTACACCCTTCTGTCAAGTGCGTAGGTTGTTCAAGGGTGGCCTTGAGTTTGGGGACATGCCTTGGCTTACCACATAGAGGATCATCAACCATTAACTAGAATCAATAGTCCATTTAAGAGGATATGGGCAAAAGGGCTTTTGGGGAATCGATCCTGTTAAGAGGGGAAATGGCGCAGAGCAAAGCCGAGAATACATGAAGGAGGTTGCTAGAGGCGGGAGTGGCGAGCACAAGGAGGCATCCAGACTGATCTGCTCTCTGTTGACAAGAAGTGGCCAGAGGCGCCTGGCTGACATACCCAGCAAGAGAAGTCAGTGGTTGGCAGGATGTGACCAAGGTTAGGGCCTCCTTAGCATGCCGTGAAAATTGCAGGAGAGTAACGGAAATCCATGCTAAAGGGTTGAAGGGCTTGGTGGAACTTCATGAAGACCTCAGTTCCCCTGTCCCCACTTGTGCAGCAAGAAAATGCCAAGGCTCATAGAAAAGATATGAACCTCCTTAATGGCATAGCCATGATCTTACAGGTCAATTAGAAACTGGGGATAAATGGCCAGAAAGCTAACTTTGCTAATTTTTTTGTTTTGATTTTTGTATGTCTCTATATGTTTATCTACCCATCCATCATCCATACATCCATACAACCATCCATTCATACATATACATACATACATACATACATACATACATACATACATACATACATACAAAGGCATTAGGACTGTCAGATTGCACCCTCTTGGGAAGCAGGGATTATCTCTGGAAACCTGGAACCCCATCTTCTGTCAGCACTCAGTTGTCCTAAAAGAACAGCCAGCCCCAGCAACCTCTAGACTTTCCTGCTGAATATGTCTCCACTGTTCCCTCCTTGTGGACATGGAGCACGGCTCTGGAACGTGGTGAGACAAAAGCAGAAATGGACCTGTCTTGTGCCTTTTCCTTGGCTCCTGACGCAGCTGTCTTGGAGAAGGCAGAGGAACAGGGGGCAGGGGTAAGCGTTCACCTTGCTGTCAAATGTGAGCTCAGGCCTGTCCCTTTCTATGCCAGGCTGACTCTCTGCTGGAGGTCAGGTCAACTCTGAATGCTCCAGGAGTTCCTGCAGGGGAAGTGCTGGCCTCACTTCTCTGAAGCCTATGGCAGTCGGCAGGCCTCTGCATAAGAGCAGCTTTTTGTAAGACCCTTCATTGCTCAGAGAGAAAATGAACTCCCCCCCCCCCCCATGCAGGCCAGGCTCAAGCAGTACAGGGAGCAGAAGCCGCTGTTCTGATGCCCCCGGGAAGCAGAGAGGGAACCAGCAGCGCTCAGGGCCTGGAGCCAGAAAATCTGAAGACGACACCGACTCTACCTTTCCATCCCTTTACTCCCCCTGGACCTGAGTCCACACTTAGGACCTGGAACAAGGCTGCCCGAGTCACTGAAGTTATGTTATCACCTATGACAATGCACATGACACAGCAGACACAGCATCTGGTGTGTAAGTGCACAGTAACCCAGCTATCCCCGTGGCCCTGAAACTGAAACTTCATTTCTGAAACTGGAGAGCAACTGGATAGGGGTACCAGAAGACGAGGAACTGTGTGGCCAATCAAAGGCTCAGCTCCTTTTCCAGGGAAGTCTATCAGGAGGAAAGGTTAGGGCAGGGGTTCAAGGGAAATTATCTTCTGTGGACCCACAGAGGACAAAGCCCCAACGCGCAGCCAGAAGAATCCAGAGAAGATGTTCAAGTAGGTAATGGCAAAGGTTATTTCCAAGGACAGACTTGCATGGGGAGACAGTGAGAAGAAATACATCCCACACAGGGGGACCCAGCACATGGCCCCTATTCTGGCCCTGTGCACATCACAACCCCTATCCATCCCAAAGCCCTCTGCTCTGCAGAGTTCACCAGCAGCCTCGCACATGTGTGCCACACAGAATTGGGATCTGGCCTGCATAAGCCCCACTGAGGTGCAGCTTTCCGTCTGCATTCCAGCCCAGGGTCTAGGCATAATCAACACAGCCATCATCACCAGACTGAAGCCACAGAACAAGCTTGTCTGGGGTCCTGTCCCCGGATCTCCACCAGCCACATTCCACCTGTGGCTTAAGGGAAAGACGCCAGAATGGAGATACTTCGGGGGCATCTCCAAGGGTGAAGGTAAGAGGGAGAATTAAAGACTACACACTGGCAGGCAAGGGCCAAGAGGACCAGTGGCATCTTCACAGGGAGTACACACCACCTCGAGGCCACTGTGTTCCCTGCTGGTGTCCCACTAACAGCAGCCTCGGCTTTCCGGCATCAGACCTTGAGCGCTTGGGCCAGGAACACCATGAAACCGTCTAGGAAATGGGGCTTTTCCTTCAGAGGAGGCCACCCAAAGAAAGAGGCACCAGCTGCCAAGGTTTTAGCCATTTTTATTTTTTATAAAACAAGCTACAAATACTTTCCCTTGCTCCCTCCCTCCCAAGGGAAACCCACACAGCACAGCCTGCACACATCTGTGAAAGAGAAGAGAGCTGGGCAGATTCTGAACTCCCACGTGGAGGTAGCTTGTCCACGTACATGTTTTCTTCAGGCTAGGAAATGGGGCTGGAGTCTGCCGTGAGGGTCATCCAGGTCCCGCACACTGTGGGCTTTTTGTTTTTGTCAAGGCTCCAAGAAAGTGCTTCTTTTCCACCTTACCACGTCAGGACAGGGTCACTGGTCATCATGGGACAACATGTGTGACTTTCTGCAAACAGCAGGAACCTTCTGTAGCCAAGACTTTATCAAATCAGGTGCCAAGAAGGCTGTGGTCCCCACACCTGGGCAGCATGTACGAGGCCAGTGCCTTCCAGACCCAAGACAGAATAGGGTTTAGCATGGTAGAAGCGCTTCGGGGAAACTGAGATAGAATACCAGACAAGCTCAGATGGCCAAGAGCAAGTCAACGAAAGCACCAGCCCTGAGCTCCTGACCTCCCTCACTGCCACCATGACTGACCATGGAAACAGCTGCTAAGGGTCACTTGATGTTCTGATGGAAGACCATCTGAATCAGCCTAGCACTTAAACAGAAGCTGCTGCTTGTCTGTCCTGAAAGCTGGGTGACCACGCTGCAATCCCAGTGACTCTCTGTGCACAAATCTAGATTCCCCTGTAGCTGGATTATTCCTCCTATTCCTCCTGGGGAAGCAGAAGGAAGGGACACCACATAAATTTTACTTCTAGGACTGGTCCATAGGTCTGGAAGTCCACGAGGGAAGCTGAGGGACCCAGAAGACCAACTCCGGGATTGGTCAACAGTGGGGGCTGACCCAGTGGGTGAGGGTGAGAGATGGAGGGGGAGTAAGAAAGTAAACCCAGTCTGACACTAGGGTTGGAAGAAACACGCTTGCAGACCCTCTCCTGTGGGTTTGCAGAAGGCCTGGGGCAAGCTTGTCATCTTCAACGTTCTCTTGGATGGTTCAGGACAATTGTCTATATTCTGTCAATTATGTTTTAAATAAACGTTGATTGGCCAGTAGCCAGGCAGGAGGTACAGGCAGGACAACCAGACAGGAAGTAGAGGAGGGTCAATGAGAACAGGAGAATTCTGGGAAGGAGGAAGCCCATTCCTCCCCAATCATGACCCATCCACCGAAGAAGGAAGGCGTGACTTCCTCACCGAAAAAGGTACCGAGCCATGTGGCTAACATAGATAAGAATAATGGGTTAATATAAGTTATAAGAGTTAATAAGAAGCCTGAGCTAATGGGCCAATCGGTTTATCATTAATACAGACCTCTGTGTGATTTCTTTGGGGCTGAACAGCTGTGGGACCTGGTGGGAGGACAGAAACCAGGCAGGACAAAAACTCAGACAACACTTGGATGCTAAACATCTGTTAAAGGAAAGCCCTGCTGGGTGCCCCTTCCTCACACGTTTGGCGTGTCTCCTCTGGTGCCTACATGGGGAAGGTGCTAGTCATGGGTGGCAATGTCTGAAGTAGCCTAACTCAACCCCTTCAACATTATGTGCTCAGTTATTTACCCTAGACTACGAAGGGATCTCGATAGGAGGGGACGTGGGCCACTGAAGAATTTTGAAGTCCATGCTGGCCGTCACATGAGCTGGGCTCTGCTCATACCCAACCAGTGGCCAAGTGAGTAGACTCTGGCAGCAGATGGCATGGAACAGTACCCTCTTCCCACCCAGAAGAGAACAGATGCTGTCCGCAGAACAAGCACAGAGCCCCCATCCACTCTCACAGAGTCCCTCTCCAATGAAACCACGCAGGTAAGCAAAGGATACAGTCCAAGAAGGCTGGACTATGAGTCCAGAGAAGGGAAGGGGAGGGAGGGGGCAACAGTAATGCCAATGCCTGTACAAAAGATCTATACAATTTACATATATATTTATATACAGTATATAAATCTCTTTCCTCTCACCCCCAGTAACAACCCCCCCTCCCCAATAACCTAAAATTTGTCAGTAGCAGATCCAAAAACTTAACCAAAGAGAGAATAAGCGGCCTTTCTTCCCTTTCCTGTGCCAGCTGTGGTATTAGATAGGTGGTGTGTACAAATGAAACCGGAAACAAAACACACACAAAAGAGTTATTAAAAGTGCAAACATGGCGGGCACCACTTATGTTACATGGGCTGTGGCTGGGTGTGGGCAGCGCTGAAGGCTAGGTGTCTGATGCTTGGTCCTGTCTCCTGGAACTCTCCACTGGCCCTCTGATTTTTCGGCTTCTTAGACAAGGCGTCCAACTGGGAGGGAAAGGGAGAGTGAAGAAAGAAAAGAGAGATCAGCCAGAGGTTAGAGCCGGGCACATGAAACGTTCAGCCACATGAGTGAGCTTCTACACGAGGCCAGCCTTTGCATGCTGGGTGTGGACTGGGCGGGGCACCGCTTGCCAGGATCTTCTGACATGCACGTCAGCTCACAGAGTCTGGAGTCAATTTGGAACTGCCAAAACCTTGCCGGCCAAACAAGCACACGACGAGGGTGTGTTGTAGCCAGATCACCCTACCTCAGCCTGGAGGGACAGCAGGTGTCTGCGACAGGTGGGGGTGACAGAAAGAACCCTGTTAGCACTGACGCCATCTTCCTCCTACGCTCCCACCAGACACCAAGCGATCTGGCCAATTGCTTTACTGCTGCGCTGCGTTGCCACAGCTTCAGCAGGGGACCCAGAGAAGAAAGAGGGAAGGGCCAGAAAGAAGGCAACTTACTGAATGGGTTTGTGCCTGCTCGTTTTCCCTGGGGGAAGCTGCCAAGGCTACCACCTGCAACAAATAGGAACATATGACATGGGAGAGGCCTTGACCCAGAGAGATGGCAGAGCTTGTGTCTGAGCCCCTGTCCCCTCTGCCTTCAGAAGCGATGGAAGTGGGGGAGGAGCAGGAGTAGCATGTTCCATGCGTGCCTATTGCCAAACTCTGCCCGGTAAGCCATTGTCCACCTCTGAACTGTAGTCTCGATTCTATAGGTCAGGCTCAGGTGTCTTTCTGCTTTATTGCTGCTGCTACTCCTGTTGTCATTGTCACTGTTTAAGTTGAAGCAGCCCCCTCTCTGTGTAGTCCAGGCTGACCTTGAACTCATGCTGGCAGGCACCGATAGAGAGAATAAATAGACCTTTTATTTTCATTTTCCTTTTCCCACTGTGGTATTGTACACCACTTGGGATGTCTCTTTGGATCCCCTCAACTATGAGCTAAGAATGACTTTAGTGACCATTGCTATAATCTTCTTGGTTCTGGATCTCTGGGTCCTATAAGATCAGAGGTGGGAGGGACCTTAGCCCCTTCACTTGCCAAATCTGGAGGCAAAGGCTCAGAGTGACTTAGGCAAGGTCCAAGAGCCAGTCTGTTAGCACCCTGTCCTTTGCACAGGCTACCAAGCTACCACCCCATCCTGTGCACAGGGCTACCACCCACCTGTGCACAGGTTACCAAGCTACCACCCCCTCCTGTGCACAGGCTGCCAAGCAGCTCAGCAAGCTAGCCATGGTGCTCCTTCAAGACCTGATCTCCCAAAAGAGGAACATACCAGGAGTCCGGCCATTTTCCTGTGTCTCTGAGTACGGCTCTGGACCTCACAGGACAGGGCCAGAAGATGGAATTAGGATGACACCCATGATGCTTCTACTCTGCCTCCCATGCAGGACTGTCCCAAGGACCAGATGAATTCATGGAGGTTTGGGGATTCAGTCCTGATGAGCCCACGCTGATCTGTAGACCATATGACCCCACAGCTCAGCATCTCCCAACATTTCTTAAGACCCAAGACAGATTAAATAAGGGTAGACGTTGGTATATCCAAGTTCGCAGATGAGGTCACAAATCTAGGACTATAAGAGGAGCAGGCCAAAGTCACGCAGATGGGAGAAAGCAGAGCCGGGCAGCATGACCTTAGAGTCCACATTTACTCTGCTCCTCTCTGCAGCTGCGGCTCTCCGTGGCAAACACAGGAAGTACATAGAAAGAGGAGACCTGAGGCTGTTCTGGCCCTGCTTCATCAGTCGAGAGCCACAAAACAAAATGGAAAGCCAGGAGCACATCCCTGGGCCTCAGCAGATGTATATAAAAGAAATGAAGCTAAGAAACCAGGATGGCACAGCATTCATGGGAGGTAGCAATCCCAGTATGGGCTGACAGTCACTGGACCCATGCTCTGGAAACTCTGAGGGAGAAGAGAAGCCTGAGCCCAAGGGAAAGCTGGGACTTCTAAGCCACCGAGACCCTAGTCCTCAGGCTGCTTGCCTTACAGGACGGTGACAACAATCCTGGCAATGTGTTGTATGGGTTGGGAAAGACAAGTTAATCAAGAGGCACAGGCCTCCAAATGTCAACAGGCTCTGCTATGCTTGCCAGGGGGTTCAGCTCCCCGGTGAGAGTTCTAGAAGGTAAAAGAAGCAGTGTTCATGTGGCATCTCCAAAGTTCTGATTCCTCAAACCCAAAACTACACTCCTCAAGTACCACTCCCTCTCCTCCCCTACCTTGGACTCCCACCTGGCATGCAAGCCCCTCTCCGGCCAGCAGAGGGCGCCACACAATACCAGATGACCTGTGTCTGGGCGTCCACATACCACCCAGTCAAATGGCTATGTCGTTGTACCCCCACCCCCACCCCGGGGAAAGCCTCGGGGCTGCTAGCAGCACTTCTGACTCAAGGGTAGATTCCTCTGCCACTGATAGCTCCTGTGTGCTCACTGAGCACCCGAACTCTTCCCCACCCTCCGCCTGCACCTTGTTAACTTCTCATATCATATATCCGGGGTAGACACTACTTCCTCCGTTTGACAGAGAAGAAAACTGAAGTCCAGAAAGGTGAGCTACCTTGTCAAATTACAGAGCTAGAACTGACAGGGCTGGAATTTAAGAGTCAAATCAACCTGATGTCGGGGCCTCTGCTCATACTGACATCCCTACCTCTGTCTAGACAGTGGGCCTCACTCTTCCCTGGGCTTCTCCAAGGTCCTCCTGCTGGTACCATAGGCCTGAAAACTGGCTTCCTTGTCAGGGCACTGGATGCACAGCTCCCAGCAGGCCTTACCTCTGCTTACAGAACCCCAAGGCTACATTTGCACCCCACTGCCTTGGATTCCTCTCTGGCCCAGACAACAAGGCTACATCTGCGCCCCACTGCCCCGGATTCCTCTCTGGCCTCTCTCTTGACTTGCCCAGACAAGGCTGGCCTGCTCACAAGAAACAATCTTCTCACTCTGGGTCCTCTTCATGGAGGACACAGAAGTTAGACTTCAAAGTCCTACGGGTGAGCCAAGCACTGGCAACATGGCTGTCTCACAAGTGCAAACCACTGTCCCTCCACCTCGTCCAGACTCTTCCATTGCAGAGCAACAGAGAGCTCTGGACCCTAAACTCCAGAAGCGGTGTGTGCTGCGCTGTATGGAGGAGAGAGGGATCCCATTGTGCTCTCTGTGGGCTTTCCATCTACACAACTTCCCATCCCAACCTTAATGGTACCCTGCACCTGCCTCCTGTCTCAATGCTCTGCTCAACCCATTCTATCACACTCACACACACGCATGCATGCACACACACACGTGCGCACATGCACGTACACACACAATATGTACACACATGTTTAGTCATAAATATTTAAATAGGGCATAAAGGGCTGAGGAGACAGCTCAGACTTTAAAAGTACTTGCTGCTCTAGCAAGAGAACCCAGACCCAGTCCCCAGCATCCACATGGTGGCTCACAACTGTCTGTAATTACAGTTCCAAGGGGTTCTCTTCTGGCCTCTGCAGGCACCAGGCATAAGCGTACACGGAGGGAAACACTCATACACGCACAAAAATATTAATAACTTCTAAAGCAGGCATAGACACATACACGTGCATACACACACAGATAGAGACGCTCTTAGACAGGTATCTAAACAGGCATGCTCACAGAGACATGCCAGAGAAATACATGCAAATTACAGATGCGTGCAGGCAAGTCACAATCATATGTGCAAACACAGGCGCTCCAGTCACCTTTGAATGGGGGTCAGGGGAGGTCAGGAAGGTAGGTTGGGCAAGAAGCAGGAAACACCCCAGGGGCCTCTGGGGAAAACTGTTCAGATGACTCAAATCTACACCCTGCTTCTGGCTGAATTTGGTTGGAGGAGCATCCAGAACTCCCAGCACAAGTGGATGCAGTGAGGCAGGGTCTGGCCCCGACATCTCTCACTCAGTTCCTAGTGTCCCTGGGTGGGCCTTCCCGACCCAGGGGCTCCTCGCTATTGAGGGAAGAGTTCTCTAGCCTTGCCTTGTCTCTTGCCATCCTCCCTATGGTTGCTATAGCCCAGTGACAGAGTTCCGGTCCGTCAACTATGAGAAATTATGTGCAGGACACTTCTGAGACTGTCCCAGAGAATTACCTCACATGTCCAAGCTTACTCTATGTGATAGGGGGGAATAAATCAGACCCCCACCGTGACCCTGAAGGCCCATTGATGAAGGCAGCAGGGTCATTTTCAGTTTGATTCCTTGAGGTATATAGAGCAGTCCCTATTCTTAGTCTATCTCCTACACATACATCCCACATATAACACACATGCATGCGTGTTTGCACACACACACACACACACACAGTCTGGAACTATGCTGCACTACTCCACAGACAAGATAAAAGATAAGCAATTTCTCCTAAGTTGAGCTATGATTATGAGTGAGGTCTGGTCTAACCAATACATTCCCATAGAACTGATCACAAAGTACATGAACAACTAACTACTCTATCTCCTCAGTGACCTGTGTAGGAATAGGAACCTTATCAGTCAGTTCTACGGCTACAGCAGGCAGCTGGCCCTGAAGTATAGCCCTCGCCCAGTAAACAGCTGGTGAAGAACACACAGACGCCTAGGACCTCATTCCTCAGGACAGCCCTTGGTCCCTGTCCCCAGGCCAGGCACACGGGGGTTAGGACTCACCTTCTTTGCTAACACCCAGGCAGCCCTTCAGCTCAGGCAATGAGATGACCTTGTCCTTGTTCAGGTCACAGTAGTCGGTGAAACGCCGGGCACATTTCTTGGGCTTGGCTTTCTTTTTGACATAGCGCTTGAAGGGCTTCATCTCCCGCTTGTTGATGTCATCACTGTTGTTGCTATCCAGCTGGCTGAAGTACCAGTGTGCCACTCGCTCCTCCAGGGTATGACTGGGATCTGGCTCTGAGAACCTGGGCCATGGACAGACAACCCCAACCCAGAGAGCACTACTCAGGATCCTGTAAGAACCATCCACCCCGCTACGGTTCTCTCCCAAATGTCCCAATGCCAGGGGACTTGCTACAGTTAGGCATTTGTCCCTGCCAACTCATACTGAAGTTACAGTGTGTTTGTGTTGGGGAGTGAGGGTAGATAGACCCTTTCCTAAGAGACTGGGTCAGCCCTTACGGGAATGGGTTAGTTCTCACAAGAGCAGGCTGCCCTGATGCAGATACCCGCCCCCACATCTTCGCTTGTACTTCCTACTTCTGCTTTCCAACACGAGTAAGTTGAAGCTGGAAGAGGCCCTCACTGGAAACCAAACCGATGCTAGCATGCTCTTGGACTTCCAGAACTGTGAACCAAATAAACCTCTTTCCTTTATAAATTACCCAGCCCAGAGTATTTTTGTTGCAGCAACAGAGACCAAACCAAGACCATCTTTATGCTGGGCTACCAGCCATCAGGTAGCAATAGTTCTTTCCTTAGGGGCCTCTAAGTGATCTTATTTCATTGAGCTAGCTGCCTCACCCTCTGAAATAACCAGGATTATTTCTTGTGCAGATAGGCACTCAAGACAGACTACGGAGATTTAATCCACCTGAGGAAACCATGTCTAGAATCTAAACTGTCCTTCTCTTGACCCACAGATCACTGTCAAACAGGATGCTTTCCTGAACTTATGTCTGGGAGCCAGCACTGAGTATTCAACACACCCAGGGCCGAGACTCAGAGGAGCAGAATCCAAAATATGACAATGGGCACAAGGGATGTGCGATGCCCCCACGGCCGGTGGCTTTGTGCTTATGTGTGGAAGTCCAAGATTTGTGTCTGGAGTCATCCCTAATCACTCCCTCACTTGACTTATTGAGGCAGAGTCTCTTGGTTAAAGGCGCATCTTGCCTACACGGATGGTCTAGCTTTGTGCCCACCTTCTGAATGCTGGAATTACAGATGTGCTCCCAGCATTTACATTAATTCTTGAGACCTGAACTCTATTCTCATGTTTGTTGCTTGTACTTTGCCTGCCGAGCCACCTCTCCCCTACCCTACCTCCCACAGAGATTCTAAACCCCGTAAGCAAGCAAACTCTAGACCTAGGGTGAGTCCCTACAGCCTAAGGTTTCCACTCAGGAGGTCTGGGGTGGGTTTAGTAGATGATATGCTAACCAGAGCCCCTGCCACTTCTTAGAGAAACTAGAGTGACCAGGAACATGACTTGTACCCAGATACAAAGCCATGACCATATCTGACAGAGTCCATATCTGCAACCACAAAGTTACAAGGCCAGTATCTATATGTATAAGTACATGCAATGGTCCACCTGTTTCATTTATTACTTAATTATTCATGCACCATCTTTACTCAGAGAAGTCAAAGAGACACTAATACTTCTAGTGTTTAAAGTCAATGATAGGTCAGTTACAGAGGGGTTGGTCGGAGTTTCTGTGCAGAAGAAAAGAGACATGAGCATCCTGGTTTGGTTCCTACGGCTTGTCACTATGAGCTAGGATCCATATTCCAATGCCCGGGTAACTGCCCTGGGGAGGAGAATGAGGCTGAGATCCCATACATTTCAAATGACTGGTGTGCAGGGTCTGCAACAGGGCATGGGCATAGGAGTTCACTGGTAAGCAGGGGCCCCACACCAGGTGACCAGGACCTGTAGCACACACTGAGGATGCAAAGAAACATCCACAGCACTTGACGATGTGACATCCCACATCCCTCTCGGGTTTGTTTTCTGGTCTAGAAAGGAGGGGATCACTACTCATCCCTGCCCAAGAACAAGCTGGAAAACCCCATCTTGCTTCACAGCAACTCCCAAGGGACACGAAGCTCAAGCAAACAGAAGCTGCATCACCAAAAAAAAAAAAAAAAAAAAAAAACCAACAACAACAACAACAAAAAAGCCACCATCCTGTCCATTCTTAATGAGGTGGCTTCCATCTTGGGTAAGTCCCCCAGCATCCTGGATTCTAAGAAGGATGTCAGTAGGACCTCATCCTGACAGCTTCCACCCAGAGAGAACCATAGGGAAGGTGTGACAGCGCCACACTGAGTTGTCACTGGTCTTTGACTTAATCTGCCATAGAAGCCAGGTGCAGGAAGTCTGAAGCCAGCTGGTGTTCTCTGCTGGGTGTCACCACCTGTGTCTAAGTGTTTTTCTTCTTTTTTTTATTAGCTGCAGCACCCGCTCTCATGACTGCCCCTGCAGTATGCACAGGGGCACAGGGTGGGCAGGCTGAAACTCTGAAGGGATGCTCAGGGTGCAGGAAGGGGAGCATCAGGGAGCCCCCCTCCCAGCTCTGGAGAAAAGAACTCCAGAAGGCTCTCTGTGGGCGGGGCAGTCAGGGAGCTGTGAGAGCCCCAAGGCAAAGGCAGCTCTTCCTTTAACCTTTAGGCTCAGCATAGCGTAATGTCTACCTAAAGGCTGGAATAATAAAGTCTAGGTCGCTGAGACGGGAAGGAATGAGGTCATCCCACCCAGAGGCCCTGCCAGGGAAGGCGGCCTCCCTCCAACACGTGTTCCAGGAGCGCCCTTCTGTCCGACTGTCTGTTCTCTGCAAGTCTGTGGTCAGAGCTCTTGCTACCTACCTTGAGGCTATTTTGCACCAAGAAGCAGTTTTTTCTACCATGCAAGTTCTGAGTTGGCCAGGGGGTGATCATCACCTCTGCCATCCTGCCTCTCCTCCACCCCTCTTTGCTCTCCCATCAAGACACCCCAGTGCAGAGCAGCCCTGACTCCCCACTGCAAGCCTGCATACTGTGTCTGCTGCCAGTCCACAGCAGAATGCTGGGCTATATGCAGGCCCCTTTTTTTCAGGAGAGGCCTTCTGAGTTCCTTCCAAGCCCCAACCCACAGTCTACCATGTAGGAACTAAGGGCTCTGCTCTGTCCCAATCCCCACCTCCATCCCAGAGATCACAAGGCATTGCTTTTGAGCCCTTCTGATCTCCACAAGTCCCCTTAAATTCCAAAACCTCAATTCTAGCCAAAGCTTGGTGACAGCAGGGGCAAACTTGGGAACCCAATACCTCTATCAGAACAAACTCTAAGAACCTTTATACTTCTGATCTATCAGTAGTTCTGGGATAGCCAGACCAACACTGAGCATGTGCAAGAAAAGACACCAGGGACCTCTGAGAAATGAGCAGTTCTGAGAGTCCCACTGCAGGGTAGTGCTAGATAGAGGTGAGGCAGAATGTAAGGTCTCCCCAGATTTTCCAGGAGCCTCTCAATCCATCTTTGCCAGAGACCCTGACAGCACTGACTCCTGCCATTTATACCCTTGACCTCAAAGTCATGTCCCAGCGGCCCCTCCAGTTCTCACACCTCTCTGAAATACAACCTTTTGCATTTTTCTTTTTTGACATTCATTCATGTGTGTGTGAACACACGAGTGTGGGTGCACATGCCAAAGTACACACACGGAAGTCTGCAGACAACCCAAGGTCGTCAGTTCTCCCCTTCCACCCTAGAGATGCTTGGGATCCAACTCGGGTCTTCAATCTTGGTGGCAAAGCCACCTTCTCCTTCACAGCCATCTCAACAGCTCTCTGGAGGCATCCCTCTACAGACGTCTAAGCTGGTACAATAGCATAGGCTGACACACACACACACACACACAAACACACACACACACACACACACACACACACACACACACACACACCCTACTGGGGCCAAGGACTGCTGGGTTCAGAATTGTTCCACAGACTGGAGCCGGGACCCTATGCTGGTGCTGCCAGCAGCTCTTTAAGATCAACCGCGTTTACTGATGCCTATAAGGACCCCTTCCATGGGTGAAGTTCTTCTGAAATGGATACCTGAGTAGGTAGAATGCCCAAGTTTTCTCAGTTGTAGTGTGGAAAAGATACACCCAAATGACACCTCATTCTAGATTCAGGATATAGTAGCTCAGTGACTCTTCCTCTGGCCTATTTTAGTAACTTCTGCCCTCTGGGATAGGGAAACCCAGGAGGGCCAGGTCCCTCCCTGAACAGACACACTCAGCCTTCGCCCAATTTTCAGGGTGGTGAAGGCATCCTTCTGCGGCACTTTCAGTTTTGATTCTGTGGCCTTGGCCCTGGCAGGTTTTGGCTGTAACACACAGCTGGAAGAGCCAAGCCCGTTTACCACAACCTGCTTTGGCCAAGATCTGGGGCCCAGTTCTGCTGTCCTAAGCAGTTTTAGAGAAGGTAAGGAAGGCTGGCCAGGAGTCCTGAGCCAAGCCAAGCAGACCGGCTGAGCCCCATCTGGAGCTGGGTCCAAGCCCCAGCAGCTGTGCGGGTGGAGCTGGGAAATGCCAAGTCAGCCACATTCCAGACTCTTCTTTGCAAAGCCATCAGCAAGCACCAACTGCACTGAACCAAGAGGATGAGGCCACTCCACCCGCTCTCTCCTTAGGAAACGTGAGGGAGTAGAAGGCTCACACAGACAAGGCTGCCTGTCCCTATAGTGCCCTAGACACTGACAGCTAGATAAATAGCCTTCCTTCTAGGCGGGCGGTCTGAAAGAAGTTTGCAGTGCCCCCGCGGGTGTCCCAGTCACAGATGCTTCCACAGACACCCAACTAACTCTACCCTGTCTAATTTTAGATTAGGGCAGCACTGATTTTGGCCACTGAATCAGGCTAGGAGGCCAGAAGGGGAAGCTGGCACTTTCTTCTCTCCCTCTCCCAGAATCTACCCAGTCTTGAGAAATCTATTTATTGGATGTAGGATTCTTCAGTCAGTCATCCCTCACTACTGAGTTGTGCTCCCATCACCCTCTTGCTAACAACTGCTTTCCTGGTCCCCTTGTAACTTCTCCTGGTTTTGTAATATAATACCATCAGGATGGTCATTCAAATGTTCTTTCTCAATCACCACGGTCCCTGATGCCTCTGGCATGACTCAGTTGGCCCAACACAACTTGGGCTCTGTCCACCTCTGCAGCGCCATCTCCTACTTGTCCACACCGCACCCCAGATCTGATCATACCATTTTGCCGTTCCCTCCATCTGCCCCACCTCGTTCATTGCCCACTGTCCACATGCTCCTCTGCTGAGAAGCCCTTGCTCCTGGTTCAACCGGGTCAGGCTTTTCCCCCTGTGTAAGTGAAATGTCACCTCTATTGTCAGCTCTTGCATGCCCTCCCTGCCCTGAGTCCTGGAACCTCTTACTGGCCTCTGTGATCACACTGGCTATATAATATAGTCTCCTGGGTATATACCTCTCCTCCATGCCAGGGACAGTGCCCTTTTCTTCAGATGCCCTCCGGGAACAAGCATAGAGCTTATACCAAGGGCAGGCTGGGAAGTAAGAGTCAGGACAAAGCCATGTATGACAAACACCATGTCTGATGAGTTGAGGGAGGGGATGACTGACTTTCTACGCCACCCAAACATTCTCTCTCCCTTCTTCCCACAGTCTCCATGTGGGACTGTTTCCCACTGGTGTCCACTGATGCCCTGCTTTAAATGTTAAACCCCAAGAGGGAAGGGCTTCTTTACCCTCGGATATGCCTGCAACCCTTGCTCTCAAGTCCAACCCAAGTCCAACACCCCGGAATTCTGCATTTCCTGATTCGCTTCATCAGCCCTATTCCAGATCTGCTGCCTGATCTCCAAGAGCCCCGTGCCCCTGTCCCTCCATCACAGAAGAATGGCTGGCAAGTGTCTGTCTATACAGCATCCCAAGTCCAGCAGACTGAGGCAGTGCTGGGGGCCCTGCTCACAAAAGAACTACAATGAGCTTCCCTATTGCGTTCAGCCTTACATTTAGACTTGCAATAGTAACTTAACTATCAGGTCTACCCCATCTACTGTATCTCCCATCCTTCTGGCTAAGCATCCGTCGGCACATGTTGAGTATCTACTATGGGACCTAAATTCTAGGAAGACAGCAGGGAAGGACCTCTGAGAAGGGGGTCTGTCACTATACCAGACAGTCACCAGAAAAGGGGAATGACATTCTCGACTGAAGGGGCAGCTAGCGTGAGGGTCCCAAGACAGCCCGTGTAACCTGTGGAAGGAAGCTGGAAAGACCATGACAGTGGGAACGAGAACAAGAGGCCAGCAGGACCTTCCTGGGGGCCATTCGGGTACAAATCGGGGCTTCTGCTCAATGCAATGGGAAGATCCAGGAGAGCCCAGGAGGACTAGCAACTCTGGTGCCGCCCCGTGCAATGCTTGCCCGCTTTCTTCCTTCTCCACTCCACGCTCTTGCCTGATTTCTAAACTATTTCTTGGTCTATGCTGTCTTCCTGTTGATTAAAAATCCAGCCCTTGGGTAACACATACCCAAATAGTCCAAACCTCTCAACCCTGTCACAACCAAGCATGAGCAAGTTAATAAAAGTTTAAAATGAAAACCGTGGTTGGGGAAGTGTTTTTTAAAAACTTCCTTGACCCTAAAAATTACACCTAAAAGAGGAGTTAATTTTTTCACATACTTCCCTAAGGATACACCGGTATGAAAGACATTGTAAATTTCCTGGTTTTTATTGCCTGTAAAAATCTCTTTGTCCTGCGACATGAGAGCACCGATCCTAACTTCCCTTGGTGGTGGGGCCTGTCTATGATCCCCTTCCTACAGCTAAGACCATACAGCCCTAGGTCCGTGGCCCCTGTGGAAGCCAGGAGAGGGGGGTGTTTCTACAGGGTCTAAACAGAACTTGCAGCCAGAACCCCTGAGCTGGTGGGTTGGCCCATAGAGTCCCACCCAGACCTGCGATTTCTGTGCCTGTGCATTCTCCCTATTTATGTTTTCTCTCCTTTTTCTAAACAACATAAAATACAGAACTCTAAATGCACTGGTTTTTCCTCATATATATATATATATATATATATATATATATATATATATATATAGAGAGAGAGAGAGAGAGAGAGCGACAAATCCTAATTTACAAATGAAGAACATGTATACATGAAGCCGCAGAAATAACCAATAATAAGATCATTATAACAAAACATCATAATAAAAGTTATCATAAGCTTATAGACTGCTTTCTTTCTAGAATTTTCCAGTCAGTTGTTTTGGTCTACAGTTGGTTGTGAACACCTGAATCGATGAAAAGGGATACAGAGGACAAAAAGGGACAACTGCACTTTGTGCCTGGGTTTTCATCACACAGCTGTTGTTGAGCAAGCTCCGGGCAATTGCACGCCGATAGGCATGTGATCGCGTGCATTTGCAACACTCACGCCTTCCCCTCCTCCTGACAACCGGGTGCATCGCCCCTATTTCAGATGTGAGCTGCTGACACTGGGGGAAGCCTTGGAGCAGCTCACATCCATGACCTGTCAGACCCTGTCTCCATCTTTCGCAGATTCTGTGTTGTGCTCCCTGGGAGGGAGGCCTGGCCGGCATGCCCTAGGTGAGAGGAAACAGAGCCATTACCAGAAACCAGAATTGACCTCATGGAACCCTGAAGTGCTCAGATTAGGCACCCAGACAAGTAGTTTAAAGAAATATAGCCAGTGTACACGGTTTTTTTTTTAATTTTGTCTATATGAGATCCCAGATCGTGAACTCTATGCTCCGAACAGGATAATAAGAGCATGGTACTACTGTACCAAGCATCATCAGGATGACAACTTAACCATCGTGACTGGATGAAATGTAACGACTATTGACTAAAATGTCCCCGTTTCTGCAGGTATCATTGCACACATCTGTGATCCCAGCACTCAGAAGGCAGAGGCAGAGGAACCACAGCAAGAACAAGGCCATTGTTCAAAAATGATTAAAAAAATAAATCAATCAATGAACAAGCAAACCTCCATTTCTCCCTCCCAACAGCCCTGACAAGCACATTTCTGTACCCTGACTCTTTAGGTTTGGCCCACGCAAGTGGAACCATGGCCACTTGTCCTTTGACTTATTTCACTTAGCATAGTGTCCTCAGTGTGACACAGTTGCCTACTGGAAACCGAAAAACTAGTTCATTGTACACACGCCCACACATTTCTCTACTAACTCATCCTTTGGTGGAATTTAGATTATTACACACCTGGGCCAGGAGCGCTATAACTCTTTTGCAATGCAAGTGGAATTCTCCAGCTGGCTGACTTTGTCCAGCTGAGGATGCAAAACCATTACAGCTGTGATCATGGTCCAAGGCCCCATCCTAAATCCCAGCCAGTGGCCACTGCCACACTTGTCTTTCTAAGAGGACTGGAGTCCTTGTCATTCTTTGCAGCAGCTCTGCTTCCAGGGAGATGCTGGGGAATCAAGACCCCTTTGGTGAGCCACACAAGCCCAGTGCATGCTGCCCATCTTTGGTACCATGCCTTGGTACCCCTTCTGCTGCTTTACGGAATCTAAAACCCCCACTCTTCCTTCCTGACCCCTCTTGCCCCTGCTATGCCTTCTCTCTGGCTTTGTAAGTGCAAGTCTTCCTTCGCGTGTCTCACAGAGCCTGGGACCAGGAGTCTACCATCCTCTTCCATGTCTTCATTATGGCTCCATCCTCTTCCTTCTGCTTCTCCTATTCTTCTTCTTTCTCCATCCCCCAGCCCAACCATACTAAACTACACTTACCACACATTAGATATGTCTAATATCTGTCTATGATCTAGTATACTCACTCCTCTGTCCTCTTTGAGGGGAGGGACATCCTCCTATTCCTGGATACCATGGTCAAGGACTTGACATACTTCAAAGAGTGCTCAGATGATGGATGCGTGCATAACGGATGTTTCGACCACTGGCACAATGGGCCCAAATCAGCTGGCTCCCGAGAGTCTGGCTACCGGAGAATGTGTGTGTTTCAGCTCTGGTGCTGCTCCTGCTACCAAACTGACTCCTGAAACAAGTCCACTTTGTCTACGGGAAGATGAGATTCTAAAGTCCACAGTTCTTTGGGATTGCCAGGAGGTCAAAGGGACACATGACTCCTGCCTTCCCAGGGGAGAGAAGAAATCACTAATGCCTGTGGTCCTCCCCACTCTGCCTGGGTGCCCTGTCCTCATCTGATGCCCTTCCTGCTTTTAAGGATTTTCACTCCTGGGGATGTATCTCCCGAAGAATGCTTGCCTGGCATCTGTGAAGCCCTGGATTCAATCCCCACTACTGCAGAAAAGACTCTCCCTCTTATGTCCCCCCTTTTGGGTAAAATATCTGTATTTATAGGCCTGCAAACCCTGTTATCAAAGCTAGAGGAGAGCAGATCAAAATTTTCGGAGACTGAGAAGAAGGTAAGTTTTCACCGACAAGTAGAACAAAGCTGTGGGCACAGGCTCTGGGGAGGAACAGGCTTCCAGCCCCTGACCTCTCTCCCAGCCTCCCTTCCTATCTGAAGAGTCCAGGACTACACTGTACTGCACCTGAGTCTCGCTCACATTCTCACCTCCCACCTCCAGTGGGCGCTGCTGAGTTAATGGCCTGAACCATGTCTGTGGTGAGTGCATCCAGCAGGCTGGTAATAAATTCCATCTTCTTCCCTTCTGGACAGCCTAAAAGACAAGAGGAGATTTAAAGGCAGAATCCAGGTCACTTACCAAGGCAACAGCTTCCTCGAGCACCACCCCCTTGGAGTCTTTGTCCAGCCAAAGACTGGGGATGTGTTCGCTGCTCAAACGATTGCTACAAGCCTCCGCCATTCCCCTAAAGTGGGTTCTTGCTGCCATGCCCACAGGGCCTCCCTCTTCTCCTGAATCTCTGTGTACATGCCTTCCTTTGTCGTCACATGACTTGTCTCCTTTACTCTGTGAACCTCATGTCCCTGGGCACTGGGTTAAACCATGTCTGGCACAAAGTAGAATAGTTATCCTCACCCTGTTGAGGGGTGGCCAGAAGAAGGTACCCTGGCCTCCAATTTCGTGACAGTAATTTCTACTGACTTCACATGGAAAGTCCCGGACTTTTGGGACTCCCTGCTCCCAGCTCTCACTTTGGAGTCCTGATGGATAATAGGAAGATGGCACCGGTTCTCATCAGTAGAGACCTAATTTTGTACTGTGTAAAAACTGCTAATGAGCACGAGCTTGGATGGCTCCCACCTCTGCAGAGGTGTGGGGGTGTTTTCTCCAGCAATGCTCCTCGTGTGGGCCTAAGACAGAATCGCCTGGGAGACAGCATCCCTGTGCTTGAGCTTTCTCGAGAAAAAGAGGGACTTGCAGGGAAGAGTCTGCAATCCACATATCCTGTATTTAGAATTCTTACTGTGACTCAGAGTTCACTACAAATAAGGGGAAACCCATCTAGTGGCAATTTAGGGGTCCTAGGCTCTTGCCAGCATATCTCATGTCACCCCTAGTGGCCATGCTGCGTCAACAAGGATTATCATAAAAGCATCCCGCGGAACAGGTGGCAGATGCCACCCAGAACCCTCAGGGAAGCCACTCCTTGTAAGCTACCTTTGTTTCACAGACCTCAAAATATTGTACCCACTTCACCAAGAAGGAGAATCGTCATCAAATTCCAGGGACAGAGTTTTAAGAGCATGATTATATTTCTAAGAGGAGGAAGAAAGAGCATGGGAGGGGAGCAGTGTTCTCGAGGGCACAGGACTAATTCCCGATGCAGATTCTTTGGCTTCTGGGTCTATACTCCTATGATGGAACTTCCCAGCATGCCTTGCTCTATGCTGCCAGACGTAGAGGAGAGAGTGGCCTCTGCACGGCGAGGGGACCAAAAGTCCAGAGAAGCAAAGGTGTCCGCAGTAGCAGGGCAGTGTCCCCTACCTGGCAACTCCCTGTCCTTGAAGGGGTCGTCCGCCTCGGCACTCTTGGCTCTGGCTTCACTCTCACAACTTGGCATCACATAGCTGGGAGGAGAGACAGAGAAACGAGGTGAGGGGTCGGCAACTGAGTCTTCTTCAGCCACTACTGCCTGGGAATGATCTGTGTAACCACTAAGCTGAGAACCCTCAGGGAGGGAAATAAAACAGTCCCTGAACTGTCCAGCAGCTACAAGACGATCCAGCATAAATGCTCCCATTGAGACATGTTTAGGCATGTCACTTTAGCCATGCAAGCGTGATAACAATGCCATTTCCAATCTGCACATGGGACCTTTTTTTTTAATATATATAGGGCTTTGTTCATAACCTGGGTGGTACAACAAGCCTTTCGTCGGGGATCTGAGGTTGAGAGAGATGAAGTAGTTTTCCTAGGTCCACAGTTAGAAAGGAACAGGTCTGTGGTCAGAACCCAGGTCCCTAGACCCTCATCTGTCTCCCATGACCTGACTCTGAGAAGCAGGGCATTGACGACAATGACAGCATAACCAGAAGCTGGTCCCCATGTGATGCTCTGAGAAGAGATCTTACCGTGTGGACGTCCCAGGCACTGGGCGCCCCGTGTCCACTAGGACACACCAGCAGTAGCCCGTGGACTGGTGGCATTGCACCGGTTTATAAAGGCCGCCAGGGGCGCACTCTGGGATCACAATGCCCTCGCGGGGATTCTGCCGGGCCTCTTCCAGGGCGCTCTGCCTCTCCTGGTCACAAGAGTGGACTTTCTCTGTAAGAGAAGATGCAGCTTCTGGTGATGATCATGCCTCCTTTGGTCCAGAATCCATAATAAATAGCCAGGACCAGTCCTGTCCCCAAGAAACTAATGAATCTTCCCAGACAACCATGACTTGCATGCTGCCAAGGTTAAAAACCTCAGCGGGCCAGAGCCTCCCTATGGGCGTCTTCACTGCCAGAGGCTCATCAGCGCTTTCACCAAAGAGGATCGCATGTAGCAGCAAACCAGCCAGGGCTTCGGGACTACTTCTCCAAGTAGCAGTTTGCTTCGGAACTGGAATGTTCCTCCATTTTCAGAGGTGTCCCTCCCTGCCTAGATACGGTGTCTACAGGCTTCAGGAAAGGCAGTAGAAAGACTCCCTAGTCCAGGCGTGTCAGGACAGAACCAGAGACCACCACCCTTGTCCAAAGTGATGTTCCATACCCAAATGGAAGAGCAACAAGAGCCAGCCTTGGCTCCTTTCACCCTCCAATACAGGTAGACAAAGAAAAAAAGCTAGTGGGCAGAGTCTTCTATCAGACAGGAACAGAAACAGCGGAGGCAGAAGGTGTCTGTACTTGGTAGCTTCAGGAACACGCAAGCATGTCCAAACAGCCAAACCAAGTCTCTCCATAGCCAGGTCCAGAGACAGTAACTGGGGCCCTACGCCAGATGCAGCCTTCTAACAGAAGCCTTCACTCCTGCAGCGCCCTTCACTGGAAACCCCTGCCCATTAAATCACCCTGGCTTCTCTTCCTGATTTTTTTTTCTTTCTTTCTTTGACTGGGGGTTTTATTTGGAGGTAGGAAGTGTTATTGTTTGATTTTAAATTTTTGTTTATTTTAATTATTTAGAAAGTAAAGTGTTGAGCTTGTTTCCTTATCACAAACAACATTTAAAAAAAATAAAATCTGTACAAACCATATGGCCCCCAAACGTAACGCCTCCACCTTCCTTAGATCTTGTCAGACAAACACCAATACAACTTCAAGGGGATTACACCAGAGTCTTGGGAGAGCTCTCCCAGCTCCAATTTGGTAGCCTCATTTTCCTACCTCGTATTTCATGCCATGAAAGAGCTGACCAAGAAACAAAAGCAAAGGAAAGCAGCTTTTACGGGCACCACGTTCGTGTAACGACCTCTGACAGGGGCTTTAAATCAGGACTCTCTAAGGCCAGCCTCTCCAGCCATAAATCAGACCATAGCAAGATGCAAAGGGGAAGAGGAGGAACTCCTCCCCCTTCCACAGCAGCCGTGATGAACCTAACTTCACACCAGCAGGCCTGAAACCTGGAGGAAGTCAGGACAAGAGCTAGGCAGAAAGAAGGGCAGACCCCATGGATGGAATTCTGGAAATTCTTAAAGGTTTACTGTCAGCTTCTATGAACACATATAGATAATTAAATCATAAAAAGGGAAGCTCTTAAATCTATAAAAAAAATACAAATTAGTGTGGAATTAAAGAGAAGACTAAATATAGGATTTATCACTTTAACATCCACTCTGAAAGTCTGGGTGCCCTGTAAGAAAAACATAGCAATGCCAGGGCAATGGTTCAGCAGGTAAAATGCCTACCACACAAGTATGAGGACTTCTCTTCAAATCCCCATCGCCCAGATAAAAAGCCTGGCATAGGCACCACAATTCTACAGCTCCACCAATCGGTGGGACAGGAGCAGATCCAGGAGGATCCCTGGAGCTCATTGGCCAGTCATCCCAGACGAGCTCCATGTTCAGTGAGAGACATTGTCTCAAAGAAAATAATAATAATAAGGCAGCGAGTAATCCAGGGGGACAGCTGACTTTGGCCACTTGCCTTCACACTGAGTACATACATGTGCACCTCACCCCCAAGCCCATATGAATATGTACACACACACAGCACCGACCATTTGTGAAAAATAGGCAATATGTCTTCCAGAAAGGGAAAAAAAAGAGATCTCTTAAAATGGCTTTTTAGAACTAATGACGCAAGCAAATATTCCTTGGATGAAATGTACCAGCCAGCAGAAGAAGGACTTTGACCTCCTAGCCCACCCATGTTGGGCACTATTATGACCCCAGCTTTGTAAACAAGAAGAAAACAAACTCTGGAGATCACGCACTTTTCTCAAGTTCACTCCAAGATGGAAGACCTGGACTCTCCTGGAGGATGGCAGACATCCAGTCCACCTTGCTAGCCTTAGCCACCTGCTCTACAGTGAGAACACACTTGTTTTGACCTGGGTTCCTCCAGGACAGGCACCTGGCAGACTCTCCAAGAGCTCCATTCAAGAGCAAATGTGTTCACACACACCCCTCCCTCTGAGCGATCATTCCCTCTCAACCTAAGCACATGAAGCTTGGCCCTCAGGATTTCTGCCTCTTTGTCTCAGAACTAGAAAACCGAAAACCAAATGTGTAGCTCACCCACCATTATAGATTTATACAGCAAGTGAAAGAGAAAGCATTTGAGTACTTAGTGTGAGATTGGCCACGGGAGCTCTATTAGTATTAATTCAATTCGCACTGCTTCCAATCTTTGAAGATAGGTACTAACATCAGAGACACAGTCTGGCTAAATGATCAAGATTATGAATTAGGGGCCTGAGGCTGTGGCTCAGTTGGTATGTTTGCCTGGCATGCCAGAAGCCCTGGGTTTGATCCCTAGCACTCCAGAAACGGCGTGATGGTGCATTCCTGCAATCCCAGCACTCAAGAGACGAAGGCAGGAAGACCAGAAGACAAGCCTAAGATACACAAAGCTCTATCTAAATAATAATAATAATAATAATCAGAGTTAGGAGGAGGCAGAGGTGGAATTCCAGCCCAGCCCAGCTGTGTTCTTTACCTCCCTACAGTGACATCTTCCATGGCTACAGGCTAACCCAAGCTTTATTCTGTTCTATGCTTTTCTTTGACTTCACCCTCCAGGGTCACTGTCTCCGACGGTTGTGTCTCTGTGCTCTTGCCCTGGCCAGTCCACGTGGGCTCTAGCTGACTGGTTTTAACACACAGGAGAACAGTGTGGTGATGGTGGAGAGTAAGCCAGGCCTTTGGAGGTCTTGTAGCTTCTGCTTTCAATGTCAATGAGCCCTAAGGACACACATAAGGGGGCTACTCTAGCCTGCTGGAGGAGCAGAGGCCACACAAGAGGAAAAGGGAAATAGCACAGCCTGCTGGCACACATGGCTGAGGTCAGTTTGGATGTTCCTGCCCCATTGGTCCTCCCCTTGGATGAGCTGAGGAGCCAATTCATGTAAAACTTGTGAGACAGCCACGCTGTCAACTGCAGACACACTGGCAAGAACAATTCATTTATCTGTTGCACTAGTAGGTTTGGGGTAGCTTGTTATTTAACAATGGGTGCCAAATATCTAGCTAGACCTGCTTAATTCTTTGTCACCTTACACCAGAGGGCTTCTCGTAGCCCCTGCAAGCCTGAAAGTGATACAAATACTAATTAGTAAGTCCTAAGTAGACTTGCTACATATCTGAGGACCCAGAAGGACTCCATCCTTGGAGCTACCCTCTCCCCTTCTCCATCACCTCCCAAATGAGGGTTACCACCTACCTCTACGAGTTATCTCAGAGATTGGCTTACAGAATGCAAGCCAGGATGACTTCAAGGGTCCCTTCAGCAACACTAACTCACAGATCAAGGAGCTCTGCTAACTCAGATGCACACTGCTCTGAAATGCCTCATCTCTGCTTAGGAAAACTTGGGAAACAGAGATAAGATACGAAGGTATGACCCAGTAACTATGAGAATGGGCCATGGCTGCCCATATATGCCTGGAAGATATAACGCACACTAGAGAAGAGGGAACAAGGGGATGGAACCACACACACTTGGACACTTCCACACAGCCCTTCCCAAACCTGCCCCCGAGATGGCGCTGAGCAGAAAGAGCTCAGTCACCCTCCCCCTGGCAACGGAACCTCAAGAAGAAACACAATGGAAAAGCATCTCATGTTGGGAAGGCGCTAAGTCCAGGCCTTGCCATCAGAAGACACACAGTGTGTCTCTCCCCGGTCACACATGGTATGAGAGAGAATGGGACCAGCAGAGAACAGCAGAGAGCAAAGTTGGAGACAGGGCTGGAAAGGCCAGCATGAGCTAGATGAATGTCAACCCTGTCTATGGGCCCAGAGCCCAGGTCTTTGTGTGTCAGCCAAGTTGGGATCCGCGTAGAGGACATCTCTATGTGCTAGGACTGGCTCAGGTCTGTGTCTCATGATTGCCCATGGTAATTAGGAGCAGAGGAGAGCGAATGAGAGCAAGTCCCGGCTAATCCCCAGTATTCACTGGAGCCCGGAGTTTACCCTCTATTCCGGGACTCTCCTTCTTTGTCTTTTCTTAATTTTTACATATTTTCTTAAAAGCAAAAGTGGCCAACAAACAAACATTACAGGATTTGGGCTGGTCTTGCTTTCAGGCTATTGACTTTCAGAGAAGGAAGATCTGAGAGGAGGAAGGGAAGAGGAAGCTGAGTCTCCTGGGTAATCAACACTTCTGCACCTTTGAGTCAAGTCATCAGTGACCAGTGGGCGGACCTTACTGTGAGCTTTACCGTGACAGACAAAACGAATTTCAAGGCGGGGAAAGTAGACAGTAGACAGAGAGGAGGCAGAGGGACTATAACACTCAAGGTTCTACACACACACACACACACACACACACACACACACACACACACACACGATGAGAGGGAGATTTTTAAGGACTAGGTTCATGAACTAAAGATATAGCAAATCTAAAATACATAGGCAAATCAGTCAGGTAGAAATGCAGGTACACAAGATGAGGCAATTTTGGACCAAGATCAATAGCTAATGCCCACAGTTGTAGGACACAAAAGCAGGGCCTTCACACAGCAGTCTCCAGGTTTCTTCTCCTCCTCCTCTTCCTCCTCCTCTTCCTCCTCCTCCTCCTTCTCATCTTGCTTCTCCTCTTCCTCTTCCTTTTTTCTTTTTCAGTAAACTCCAGTCTCTTCACTTAAATCTTGGAACTGACCACATGAGGCTAGCCCACATTATGCAGAACAACCTGCTGTAACCAAAACCAACTGTGGATGCTCATGTCACAACAGCTCAATAGTGTTGGGTCAGACAACAGGGTCAGGCTGCCCATACAAACGGATGTACTGAAAGGGGCATTGTAAGGACTTCAGGAAAGATGTCCTACATAGAGGGGAAGAGAGGAGTCATAAGCCTGATGTGGTGACTTGCATCTGTAATTCCACCACAGAGTAGTGATGGAGGGAGCGGGGTAGCTAAGACAGAGAGATGGGAAGTTTGAAGCTAGGCTAGGCTATGTAATAGATCCTATCTCATAGCTCAAACAAAATCTGTAGACTGGAAGGGTACCCTGGCGAAGCATGTGGCTTCTCCTGATAAAAACCTAGTGGTTATTTAAGGAGCTACTTTGGCCATCCTGACAGAATTGCTTCTCTTCCTTGAGATAGGCAATGGAAGACAGCAGGATACTAGCAAGGCTGGGGACAATGTCTTTGAGAGGAGGACCCAATGCAAGATTCTGGGTGACAAAAAAAAAGTCTGGGGGCTCAGGCGGAGGTTAAAAAGAAGTGCTGGGGACATATGTGAACCTAGGCTATTAAATGGATATATTTGTACCTTAGTCTGATATCACATTAGTCCCTGAGAAGGCCAGAACAATTCTGAGAACACGTGATGAATCAGGAAGAGCTAACCATGACTTGTTGGGCAATCCTCACTCAAGGTCTTCCTCCATTCATCCCTGAAGCTATCTCTGAGGGCTCTTCCCTGGAAGGAGGCTAAGGCACAGCATGGCTCCTGCTGAGTTTCTGTGCCCCTTACCCATTGTACTCTGACCCCACCAGTGTGCTTAAGGACCAGGTCTCCATCACATCCTTCCTGCCCACCACTCTGGTTTGCTCCTCACTCAGAAAACCACAGACTCTCACAGAGAAGGAATCCATGAAGGATATTTAGTCTAAGAATCTTATTCTAACCAGTGCTCCAGAAATGGGGCCCACCCACAGCGGAATAAATGCCAGCATGTTCTATATGAGACTGCAAGGGCTGGAAAAAGAATCTCTGACCCCAACTCATCCTGGGAAACGCTACGCTCAACCCTCAGACCATCGAGACTAAATTTCTTATGGGGATAAACATCAATAAAGGGTGATTCAGCCTGAGAAAATGAAAGGAGCCTGCTTGTATTTCATTGCAAAAGGAATCGTTTCGCTGGGCCAAGAATATTAAGGAAAACACTGGCCTTGTGTCGACAACAACGACCCTGAAACCTCTTCAAATACCTCCCGCCCATCTCGTCTCTTATCAAAAATGAATGAAATGCTGACCGGTGACCCACAATAACAAACCATACACTTAAAACAACCTTTCTAAAAACGAGATGGAATTCCAGGGGCGGAAGGAATGGTGTGACTCCCACCGCAGGTCTCTCCAGGTCTGACAACACGTGGGTGTCTGGTACTGGGACCACCTGAGGATTTGGTGGAGAGTGGGCCAGCAGGAGAAGGACAAAATGGTGGGCCTGGGGTTTGAAGGGGCTGGGTGGGGACTGTGGGTGTGGGGGCTGAGGGGAGGGCCCTGCTGGAGTCATAATCTTTAGGAATGATTTATGGAACATCACGGAGACACTCTGTTTATTCAGCCACGTGGGGTTTTGGCACCTATGGTTTCAAGCCAATTATGTGAATAGGTTATCACCTCACTGGGGACTTGGCAATTTTTTCACAGAAGGGGCTAAGTGCCCCTCAGAGGATAATTTTTCCAAGCACCATTTGCCAAGCTGGCCTGCCATCTCACCACGAGTTTTCCACCACCTCTGTCAGTGAGGGCCACTTGGTCACAGCCAATTCCCAGCTCTCCATATCCTGTGACTTGGAGTCATCCATGTGGTTTTGAGAACCCCACAGAGAGGGAGATTCCACAGAGCCACTGCTCCTAGGACTGACCATCGGCTAAGGAATGCAAGCACCCAGAAGACAGGCCCAGCTGGGGCAAAGGAAAAGCAAAAGTCACCTACTAACAGAATCAAATCAGCCTCTGGTTGTTCAGACCAGAATGGATAGAGGTGGGGTATCAGAAACCGAATTTGCATAAACTTAAGAAAGTCACCTCTTCTGTTGCAATAGATTTCCTCATCCCTATCTTTTTTTAAAAGAAAAAAATCCTCTTTCTGCATAGTCTGCCACAAAACAGAATGAAAATAAAAGATAGCATCATCCCTCATCCTTATTCCTACCTTGGGAGGGACTTTGGAGCGTGCTCGGGAGGACCCCTGATGGGCCAACTGGTTAACAAAGGACCACCTTCAGCTCTACCCCAGAGGGATAAGTTGGGACGCTGTATGATCTCAACTGGGTGGCTGTTTCCCAAAGCCAGAAGGAACTTGGGACATTCAGATGAAATGCTCCAGGAGCCAAAGATGGGGTTAATGGAGACCTGGGCTTCCAGGGCCTGTGGCTGAAGCAACAGTAAGTGTCCACTGCTCCAGCTCCAGTGCACTTCACCCTAGAGACTGACGTAGTGGAAGCCTTCATAGATGTCGCCAGCAGTCAGAATAGAGGCAGTATAGCACAGCAGTCACGAGGACAGACCTTTTGGCTTCCCCCACGTGGCTCTTGACCTTGGACAGTCTCAAAGTCCCAGGTTCCTCACCTGTAAAAGTAGAGTAGCCCCTACCTGTGCCCTACAGGTGCTTATGAAGGTAAGATGTACTAACATGTGAGACAAGCTGTAGCTCAGTGGCGTGGGGCTTACTCAGCATGATCAAGGCCTAGATTCAGATACCTAACACCACAAAATATATGTAGGACATTTAACCTGGTGCCACAGTAAGGTAAGAGGGGTGGTGCTATTATAACTATCTGGTCCAAGGCGGCAGTGTCCTCCGTCACATCTGGGGTACGGCCCATCTTCTTATACCTGTGTTCAGCTTGGCTCCTCAACTGGCCTGTAATAGCTGGCCAAGGATCAGGTTGTGGGAACAGTCTGCCCTGGTCCATGCAATACGGGGGTACACAACCTACAGAGGAAATTTATGTCTCTAGCTATATTTAGATGTCTTAAAGAATCTGTCTGCTTTTTATAATAACATCCAGAACTCCAAAGCAACATCGCTGACAAAGCATTCATCATCTACTAGAGAGGAGCACATCACCGGCCCTGCCTTTGGTACACCCTTTCCTTACATACTCATTGTGTTGCCCTCCTACCTTCTCAGGCCTTAGTGTATCACCGCTGCTGATGGGCCGAGAGCCCTGCACAAGCCCTCAGCTAGCTGGACTCCTGTTTCCTAGTTTCAAAGTCAGGGGTGGTACTGGAAGCTTCTCAGGCGCTTCTTCCTCTAACAGCCCACACAGTTCAGTCAGAACAAGCACACCTTCCTATACTGTGGAGGCTAATCCAGACCTAGCTGCCTAAGTCACTGGAAGTTGAACGCCCGGAAGAGTTGAGTCAAGGGTAAGCATGCTGGGAGTCGTCAGCCTGTCCCTCGTACCTCATACTTCTTGAGAAACTGTTATGTGGTCCACAAACCACAGCAAGCTTGCTGTGCCTCCAAAGTTCCACCTTCAGGCAGAACTAACATCCCACATCCCGAAGGCTGGCTGGGAGCAGCTCTACCCCCAGGATAAACAGGCTCTTAGGCGGAATAGTCATGAGTAAGGATATATAAGAAAACAGTACAACCAGCCTGTGTAAATAGATTCTCTGAAGAACCTAAAATGGCCATGCATGGCTCACCATGGTCTGAAGTGGTAAACACCCACTTCCCACACAGACAGATACTGAGCTCCTGGGGAGGGGGGATGGGTAGAGTCTGTTTCTTCTGGGACGGACTGCCCAAATTTAGCACATAAACATCTTCCTTCTCAACTTCCCCCTAAAGCGTCACCCTCCTCACACCCCATCTCTATGGACTCATCCACAAAGCCAGAAGAGATGCCCGTTCCTCCAAAGGTTCTAAGAAATCCTTCACAGCTGTTCTGCAGTGACAAGTACCAAGAAGTAGTAGCCTATCCCTCCCCAGTTTTTCTTGGTAGTTTCAATGACCCTGACCTGCAGACTCTGTGCTAGAAGAACTAAATTATAGAAAATTCAAGTTGAAGCAAGAGAGGAAGAAAGGAGCTCAGACAAAAGGGAGGGTGAAAGAGATATTTTTTTTTAATTTATAAAAATTAAGTATACCCGTATTCTTCCTCCTCCCAAAATACTAATATTGCATGCGTGTGTTGATAAACTGCACAGCCCGATATCCTGCAGTCATTTCACAAACACATAATGAAGAGTCTCGGACTAAAGCCAAAGTCATCACTGACTTTCAGAAACTGGGAGGAAACCAATTACAATACCTGAGCAAGCTCTTTGATCGCAGCTTATTAATGACTGAGGACAAAAGGAAAATATTGGGACATGGTTTTGTTACCGAACATCAAATTGCATATAAATTCACTTCTAGAAACAAAACTTTTGCTAGTAGGGGGAGTCCCAAAGACTGAATCCTGTGACTACACGCTTCCCATTCCAACACTACAAGAAACAGACAATGGGGCGACAGAGTAACGTAACCAAGAAAGCCAATATGAAAGCAAGGTCAAACTGGACCATTGACCTGGCTCCCAGGCCCCCAGTGATAATCACCTTTCCTCTCCACAAAGGAAAACAGTAGAGAAAGGGCAAAGCCTTTGTTGCCAAGGGAAAGCCCTGGAAGACCATCTGGCCCCATCCTCATTTCAACCCTATTGACCATGATTGACCAAAGCATCTTCATGAGTCCAAAGGGCAGACAGCAAGAAGGCCAGTAACAGGATGTGTTTTTATATAGATATTTTAAATGCACACAAGCCCAGGCCCGTCCCCGTTGCGAATGCTGGTGGATTACTCATTCTTCCTCCGATCACGTCATGTGTGAGATTCCAGGTGGCTGTGGGGTATTTGCTTACAACGGCTACCACAGGTTTCCTTGCAAGCTGTTTATTTTTCCAGCCTCGGGTCATTACATCAGCCCACGGTTTCCAGTTGGACAAAAAGTATAGACTTGTGGGGGTGGGGATCCAGTCAGGAGGTGCCATTGCCTCCATGACCCCAAACCCCGGTCGTAGCAGCTCTCCCAGCAGAAATGTCCTGGGTGGGAAAGCAATCTCAACTGTAGCCGGCGGCCCAGCAGCCAGCCTATAAGAAAAACGTTGCCCAAATGAGTAAGGGCACGAACACTGTCAACTGGTCTATCTGTGACATGTGACCACACCTTGAGCAAACACAGAAAGATATTCTCATGCAAGAAGAAATGAGAATCTTATTTTATTGAAAAATGTCAAAGAACCGTGTTTCCATTTTGGGTCCTCAATGGCAGCTCTGTCTCCAGGGAACAGAGTGACCATAAACTGCTTCATCCACAGAGACACAAATGCCGATCATGGAGGCAAGAAAGGAAAGGCTTTAGAATTTAACTCATGGGGCCAGGTTCTGGGTACCCTGATCACATCAGGAAAGAGTTTTGCAAGAAAGACAAGAAGCAAGGAAATGAAAAGATATGGATGCAGAGACAAACCCAGAGGCTATGATCACTAGCCTGGGCTTCCGGGACAGAAGGAAACATTGCAGCCCTGGCTCATTGCCATGGTGCACAGTAAGCATGGTGGCCACATCCATGACCCCAGTTCCTGAGAGATAGCACTTTCTTGGGAGAGGAAGCATGATGTTTTGTCATATAGAAACAAAAAGACAGAAATTATAAAGAGACAAAGAAGACTTATAAGCTTATAAAGTATCTTTATGTAGTCAGCTTAGACCTAGGGGAGCGAAAAGGGTTTGATGAAGGCTAATTCTTGTTATTTGTCTTATTGCTTTACCTTCTTCTATAAATAGATATGACTTGAACATATTTTAAATGTCGAGTATTTTAAGAAATGTCATGATACCAAACTCTGGATGAAAAAAAAAACTCAGCAGGAGTTCACATTTCCTTGAAAAAGCAGCAGAAGCTCTGGCCAGCACTCTACTAGGACACGCTGCTCCCAAGATCTGGGGTGTTAGCTGGCTAGGAACATCATCCTCCCAGATACGGAAAGGATTCCTGGAGCCACGGATACTTGGGAGGTGAGGCATGAGGGAGGTGGTCAAGGAAGAGAGGATCAGAAAGACAAATTGGGATATGCCAAACTTGCATGAGGGAGGTGGTCAAGGAAGAGAGGATCAGAAAGACAAATTGGGATATGCCAAACTTGCCAAGGACTCAAAAGGCCATAGCAGCCATATGAACACAAGGCAGAGCTTTCCAGAAAGAGCCAGAACCTCTAGGAGGGGAGAAGACTGGATACGTCTTCAGGCGTGTGTGTCATGTTATTGCACAACTTTCAGGCGCCCAGTGGAACCTTTCCAACATCAACAGTCCCCAGGCCAGAAAACAAACCTGGCGTCACAGGGTCTGAGTGTGAAAAAAGGATGTTTGGGGTGTAAAAGAAACTGGAATTGCCTTTTTTTTTTTCCCTTCTGGGAGAAGGCTGAGAAGATGAGCTCTCACCCAGGCGTACTTCACAGAGTCTGACTCCAACCTCCCCAAGCGTGGTCTGAAGTTCATCTGAATGCAGAATCCTCCATCAAACTCTAATGAAAAATGGCCTCAGGTGCATAACTCTAAGGCTCCAGTACTCACCTAAAGCCATGGACCATGTGCAAGGCCATCAAAGGATGTCTGCCTGCCTCATTGACCGTGTGCCAACATGAGAGGATGGGGAGCACAGGACAAGGAAACACTCCACCGAAGCAGCTTCCTTCGCTTCGTTTACCTTCTAAATCACTTACGGTAAACCCATGAATTACAGGTCTAAAACTGAAGCCTCACAAAATCCAGAAGGGCAATAACTTAGTTTTATATATAAGGAAAGCAAGACTCGGAGAAGCTGATTGGCTTTCCAAGGTAAGGAAAGTCAAGTCCGGGAAACCAGATGTGCACATCCATCTGATTCCAAAGACCATGCTTCGACCAGTATGTGGCTGGTGTGTGAAAGATACCCTACTCCACTGCCTGAAAATCCAGACCTTATGATGCCTCCTTGGCAATGAGTTGAGATCTCATACCCCGGAACAGGATGGTCAAGCTTGAGAATGGTCCGTGTGAGATGATGCACCTGTGAGCGGCCCCAGAACTTCCTAGGATGGTACAGGCTTACCTGGAGCATCAGGAAACTCCTCAGGAGTCACAGCTCCTACGTCTGCTTGCTCTATGTAGGGGCCAAAAACCTTGAGTAAGACAACCCTAGGCATGTACCTCCCACTCAAAAGCCATTTTCAACTGTGGATACCAGGGGCCAGAAAATGTTCTCTGTGGAAGATCATAAAGTAAATATCTTAAGCTTTGCAGGCCATCCAGGCTCTGGGGTAGCGATTCAAGCCTGGTCTCATGGGTAAAAATGGTCAAGAACAGCAGTGTAGCTGTGTCCCATTAAAACTTTATTTGCACAAACAGTCAGGTGGCCATCTTATCTGCTAAATACTCTCGCAGAACCATGCCTTTTATATCTGAATCCATCAATAAGATTGACAGGTATCAGTCACCATGGCCAGGTGATAATGACTTAGAATATTATAATCTGTTAAGCCATTACTGAAACCAAAGCCTAGTCATTTTCCTTGATGTGTCTCCTCTAAAGAGCAACTAACTCTCCCGCAACTATCCTGTTCTATATACTAACCTTATAGAGTCACCAACTATGGGAAACAAAGGAGGCCGGGCCAGTACAACAAGAGGAAGATAGTTGTACTTGTCTAGAAACAATTTCTCAACATGACCCTATGATCGTACAACAGAAAACTACATAAACCAGTAGAGGACACAATCAGAACCTGATGCTGTCACTTTAATACACTCAGAGAACACACTTCAGAAGGACATGTGTCCCTTGCTTCCTCCGGTCTAACTGCAATTAGCACTGTCATTGGTTAAGCATGGTGGCACACATCTGTAATCTTAGCACTCAGGAAGTTGAGGCAAGAAGACGTGAGTTCCAGGCTACCCTGGACTATATATCAAGGCGCTATCCCCAAAATCAAGAGATACAGATATATGTCAGTGGGAAAATACCTACATAGCATCCACTGGGTCATAGCATGCATAGCACCACCAAAAGCCTCATGGTATTGTCATTATCATTGTGAACAGTAATAAATGCATGCACCTAACAATTCATCATCTAGCCAGGCAACAGTCAAAAAAAAAAAAAAACATACAGACATTAACGTGACGAGCCTTTTGAGAGACAGACCATGCCCTGCCCTGTAGGTAAGAACTAAGGCCCAGGGAATTTCTCTGGCTAGAGTCACTCTCTGTGTGCTATACCTAGGTTTTGCAAATTCCAAAACCTGTGCTCTAACTGCTGACTATTCTATCTTGCCCAAGGCCGTTCACATGGCCTCTTTTATGTCACTATCTCATCCTATACCTCCATCTTACATCAAACAGTAAGCCAATCAACACGGAGAAACACTGACCAGCCCACCATTTACCTCTTTGTCTCCTTCCCTGAACTCTGGCCTCCATACCGCCACCTCTAGCACAGAGCCGGTACAGGAGTAAAGCAGAGGAGCCAAGGACAGCTCTGCCTGCCCCTTCAAAGGCAGGAATCCTTAGTCCTTAGTCCTTGACACTAATAAAGGAAGGATATGGCTAAGTTAGACTCAGCCAAGCACATAAATTATGCCAAGTGCTAGCTAGTTCTCATTACGATGGCTTAAGAGAAAGAACGCTCCTCCCCGACAATACCTCAGCTCTGGTCTGCTAGGACATTTTCTGTTGGGGAATATTTAGTCTTGATCGATGGCCAGTGATCTTGGTTGGGTTTGATCTTTGTTGGTGGCAAATCATGTTTCAAGTAAACCCTACGAATGTGGTCGCTCTTCACAATTCATCACCTTTCTGCTAAGTCAGTGCCAAAACCCTGACCATTCCTGAGACCTCAGAAGACCAAAACAGGAAGGGCATGACTGTAAGCAGCTTGAATGCCTCAAAACAGAGGAATTAAGTCTCGGTCAAAGCTTAAAGCCCAACTTTTGAATGGCCAGCCTGCTCCTTTCAAAATCTCCTGTGTGGCATTTAGAAAGTCAATCAAAATACTAAAAACATCTTGACAAAATTTGTCATCCTAACAGATCAACTACTCATAAAAGTTGATCCTGGCTATGATAAAAGACGAAAACAAAAGCTGGAAGAGACGAACTCATCAGACTCCTTATTTTATAGCTGCAGAAAATGAAGAAGATACAAGTCATCCCAAACCACACTATAAAGCTGGGCAGAGTGACACCACCCCAGCTGAGCGCTGGGAGGAGGCTGGAGTGAAAAAGTCACTAGTTTGATATCGGCTTTAGCTAAATAATGAGACTTTGTCTCAGAAAAGGAGTCAGAGGAAGAGGAGAAAGAAGAGAGAGGGGAAGAAGGGAAAGGGAAGGCAGATGAGAAAGAGGGAAGGAAGGAAGCAGAAAAGAAAACAAACCCATATGAGGAGTAGTCATGGGGCAGCAATGGAGCTCCTAGGGACCACGAGTTGAATAAATACACAATCGAAGGAAGATTATTTACCTGAATTTCTTACATTGGTGTTATTCAGTTTGGAGTCTTTGATTACCAAGTGCTTAATCCATAGGGTGGGAGCTGTAATTTCTAGAAAAAAAAAAAACAAGAGAGAGAAAAAAGTGTGTACATACATGGAGAGAGAAGTAAGCAACACAGAGTGTAACCCAGACTTGTAACAAGCTTTTTAGAGGCCTACGCATCAAAGCTTAGCTATCTCTCTCTTGGCACATCAACCTCATACCAGTGCCAACGCACTCTCTCTTCCTTGTGACGGAAGCGCTTCTTGCCCCCAGCTTTTAAGAGACAACCAGGGCATCCTGTGCCGGGACACAGAGTAGTCAGAATTCAGAGGCACCAAGCCACTCCATCAAGGAATAAAAATATTATCCCAGGAGGTGAGGAACACGGGCCAAGCCAAGTCCCTCTCACCCGCTTCCCTGGGAGAAGATTTAAAGGGGATAAATCAACAAACGGATGCCAAACACACCGCAGAGACCATTTTAGAGGAAACAGCTGAAGCAGGGCAGATTCAGCCCGCTGGGCTTCTGCTTTGTGTGGGGAGAGAGGAGTGAGTCTCACACATACTCCAACCCCTTCTCACAGTCAAGCTGAGCACACAGCAAGCACCTTCATCTAGGGCGCCCCAGGGTGCCTGCAGGCTCTCGGTACCAGGGTCACCAAGCAGACTGAGAATGTGGAAATCCTGATCCTGAACATACCATGTGGCAACCAGATCTTCAATGACAGCAGCAAGACGGTCTTCCCAGGTGTCATATTTGCATCCTGCACCCAATCCCCTAGGACTCAGGTTTTCTAGTGACAGGGGATGTTTGCGGATTCTGATCTCACTGAGCTGAGCCTACCCTAGGCACATCCCCATCCATGCTGCCATGGCATGGTTTTGTTTCATTTCTCTGTTCTACTCTCTCGTGCCCCAGATACTCTCCGCTGAGTGCTGCTGAAATCTTGCTATAGGTTGTACACTGATAGCTGAACTTCATTGTCACACTTTCTGGAAACCTTATTCTGCCAAACTTCCTGTTCCTGTCACAGGAATCTGGAGCACTGGGTAAACTCCCTGCAGAACAGAAGCCTAAGTGCCCCCTGCCTTGAACACGGGCCAGGCTTCTGTGCCCCAGCACTTCCAATTCACTGGCCTTGCCTCCAGGGACTCCCGGCCTTTATTTGGCCAACATCCACTATCGCCCTTAACCTAGAATGTTTCTCCCAAATGTCTTAGTGCAACTCCCCAAATCCCTATGCCTTCACCCAGCCAGCTCCACTTGCCAATCTCTTTCTCCTACTTCTCTAACGGTGGTCCATACCCATTACCTTTCCCTCCTTCCTTGTTCTTGGCCAGTCCTTGCTGTCTGGAATACTCTGATTCTTCCTTTCTGCTTGCAAGCTCAAGTCCCGTGTCTTCCCAACTCTTCCCAGAACGATGCCAACTCTTTCTTCCTTAAGTATCTATCACGGTACTTAGTTCTAGGACCAGGACCTAGGGCTTAGTTCATGAAGCTCTCTAGTGGTTGTACTGGGAGGAAGACATTCCTATACCTCCATCTTACCCCTCCTCCAGCCCAGGCACAGAGTGGGCAGTTCTAAGTTCTGAGTCACGTGCTCCCGAAGACTGACTGCCCTCGCCAGCCTTTCTCACCATGACTCCCTGGTCTTGGCAGCTTTGAGGGTCTGTCTAAACCATGTTTTTGTTGGACATTGGGCTAAGGCTGGAAGCCTGGGAGGAACAGAGGGCCGTTCCAGAAGTAGAGACTCTGCACTGGTCACTTGGAGCCTTTGCATTTTTTAAAAGGTTGGGACAAACCAACTTACACTGGGGAAAAAAATTACAATCAAAAAAGAAAAAAATGATAATGGGAACTTAAACAAACATGTAAAGCTAATATCTTACCCAATTCTGAAATGAAAAAAGAAAAAATAATAGTGAGAGTTAAAGAAACATATAAAAATGGAAAGGAAATGATGGCTTACCATCGCCGTCGAATACAGGTTGGGTCTCCATCGTGGGTGTGGGCTTAGAGCCATCATCTGAATTGAGAGTTAAAAAGAAACGAAAAGAGACTACCATTATTGAGGTAAATGCTATCTACTCTCCAGAACTGTTGACTGGTTGGGGTTTGTACAAGGTCAAAAAAAAAAAAGGAAGAGGAAGGAGGAAGAGGCCAGGAGAGAAGCAGAGCCAGAGAGAGACACGATAAAGCAAATCCGGGTATGTGCTCATCCAGGGGACTCACACGGAGTTGGGACTCACAGCAATGGAGGTCCCTGTCTCATAAAGCTGAGGATTCTGTAGAAGTCTTCCAGCCTTCCACACTAACAGAGTAGGGTGGGAAGACTCCTGAGCCTTGTCTAGGCAGGCTGACACTGACAGCCCTATGGCCCGAGAGCCTGGTGTCTCCCCTTTAATTCCCATCCTCCTACACAAGACAAGCTGTTTAGAACCTTCCCTAAGGGCCCTGGCTAAAAAGCTTAGACCAGAGTGCTACTCTCTTCCAGGCTCCTAGCTGCCTCTCCATCCTTGCCTTAAATAGAGGTGCTGGAAAGCACTGCTCTCTCCCGCACACTAAAGGGTCAAGGGCCGCCCAGTGAACATTTACACGGCGAAGCAGCACACGCTGAAATTCCCAGCAGCAGGTCAGTGAAGGGGAAGGGAAACAACACAGGAAATTGCTGAGATCACCCAGGCCTCCCTTTGACGTTTCTATCACCAATGATGGGAGTGGGATGCTCCCAGGAGCGATGTCCCAGTGCTTATCACTCAGTACCCTGGGCAGCTCTTTCTGCAGAGCAAGAGGAACTTCCATATGTCAGGAGTTAGCGTAGCCTTTGTTTATTTACCTGCCAGGACTATGCTTTCATCAAAGCCCCAAAACCCTCAGCTTAGAGATGTGTTTTGCAACCATTTTTCATTATTGCCCTTTGAAGGAGTATTTTTAGACCATTTTCTCCAATCACCTCCTAAAAAAATGTTAGTGGATAGAAGATAATAAATCTTGTGCTGTGTACACCCATTTGTACTATATATGTTAAAAGAGTACATTTTTTCTCAGTCCCCAAGAAGCCACTGTTCCACCCACCCACCTACTCCCAGTAAAGAAGGAGGGGGTTATCCTGTCTATCTCAAGACTAGTTTAGAGATTTTCTTTGTTTTCTCCCTCAGGGGAAGAGAAAGGTTGAGCACTATTGTTTCAGTCAGTTTGATGATTACACCACATTGTTCTCCTACCAAGACCCCCCAGAGATCATTTAGAATGGAATGCTATGTGCTACGTTCTCTGGGCATTAACTATTTATAGAGAACCCCGGCTCTCAGATAATCCATGAGACACCAATCAGACCACCAGTAATAACAGGGTCCCACCTCCTTGTGTCTTCCCTGACCCCCCCCCCATCCCTGGATCTTATCAGAGGAGGGAGGGAGAGAATAATTCAGATCTCTCGCTGGTGTCAACCCTTGGAGACCCACACCCTCCCTAGAGACTGAGGCCAGCAATCTGACAGTCCTGTGATGGTATCACTGTCCTGTGCTGACACCAAGACCCAACTCTCACTGGGGCCAAAGCAAACCCAGACTATCTGACAACCATCCCAAGAAATGAGACAGAGGAGAAAGAGGCTTCAGTACTTAAACACATTAAATATCGTATTTGCCTCAAACTGGATTCCCTAATGCGCATCTTTTTACATCAAACGATGTAAGCTGATCTAGAAGTCTTTGAGGGAGAATAAGCAGCAATCAGAGCTACAAATGTCATTTTTTTTTTAAATAGCACCACTTCCCCCGACTCTAGTAACACCTCCTTCCATTGAATTCAACAAGCCACTGAGTGGCGTCCCCTGGCAGCCACAGTGACATTTAGTCTGGTCACTTCTGCCAGATGCAGCATTCAGTGTGACTAGTTCAGCACAGCTTACTCAGCCCCTCCGTGCAGGGTGGCTCCATTTAGAGCTAACAAAGGAAGATGTCAGAAGTCAACAGTGAGTGTTCAGATCCGACAGGGTATGTGATATTTCACATTTGATGTAGACACTAAAAAGTCTACATGAGAGCTAGCTCTCTGTCTGCAGCAAGATAGCTAAAAATAGCCTGCCTCCTTCTCCTGGCATCCAGATGAGAGCCTGGGTCTGAGCGCCTGGTCTAGCCATCGGCAGAGAAGGTCTGCAGAGAACAAGGGAGGGCTTCCCGGGGAACCTCAGACCTCGGCACGGGAGCCCACCGAGCATGAAGCTGAGGCAGGAGATTGAGTCTTCCTGCTGGGTAAGGTCACTGAGGGTGAAGAGGCACAGCTGCTCTGTGCAGAGAGGCCCCGATGGAAAGCTTTATGGAGTGAGAAAAGTCTAGGTGCCAGCACACCCCAAAGCCAGGAAGCCACGCCAAATCCAACAGAACCTTCCAACCATCATCTCCGGGCACCTGGGCACCTGGTTTCTGACCCACCAAATAAGCACAGGTTTTCGTTTTGGTTTTCTTTTTTAATAAACATAGGTTCAAGGCTTGGGTCCAAGGTCCACAGCCGTTCTGCTTACTGGCAATCCTTGGAGAAGCACCAGGCCCCACACTGGACTTCCAGATCCCTAAGGGGGACCTCACACTGGCCCTTGTTGACATCCATACATGGCCTAACCTAAACCCGTCACTCTGTCTGGGCAGCCGCATCATCTGTTACACATGAAAGATGCCTGCCTACTAGGCGTCAGGACACCGGCGCTCTGTGGGTGTGCACAACCCTAAACTACTGTTGAAGGAGTTCCTCGGCTACGTGCGTACTAACATTCTTATTTGAATTGCTTTACTTTTGAGACTGGATTTGTGAAATTAAGATCCTATCAAAGTTTTTAAATTAGATAAACCTTACAGTTCAATAACACGACAACTTTATTTTAAACCTTGGCAGAATAGAATATTTTAATAAGCATTTCACACACACATGTACGCACACACGTACACACACAGACATACATGTACACACATGTACACACATATACACCAAAGACACAGAGATGATAGTTAACACACTAATCATGTGCAATGTCATTTATCATTAGGAGGTACAAATAGACACAATGAAGGTACTTGCTTGTAATCCCAGCATTTGTAAAGCAAAGGTGGAAGAATTACTACACATTCAAGACCAGCCTGTGCTACACAGTGAGCTTCAGATCAGTTAGGGCTACACAACAAATTCCTGTCTCAAACAAACAAACCCAAAGACCCCCAAAAATACCACTAAATACCAGGAAAGGCTAAAATAGAAGACAGAAAATAACAAGTGTTGGCAAGGAAGTGGAGAAAATGAAACTCTTTGTTCACCGTTGGTGGAAATATACAACTGGGCAACCATTTTGAAGAATAATTTGGCAATTTCTTTTAAAAAAATGAACACCAATTAAATTTTCAAGGCCCAAATTCCACTCCTGGGAACCTATGAAAGAGAAATGCTCTAGGAAAGACATGTACACAAATGTAGTAGCATTACTCAAATATAGCAAATATAAAAGTTTTTAATTTGGATTTTTATATGTATGTATGTATGTATGTATGTATGTATGTATGTATTTGTTGGAAGAGGAAGGCACATGTATGCCATGAGGCCGAGTAGAATTCACAGGACAACTTATGGGGGTCTGTTCCCTCCTTCTACCATGTGAGTTCCAGGGAAATGAACGTGGGCTGCAGATTTGGCAGCAACCCCGTTACCCACTGAGCCATCTTACTGACCCAAAAAGTCTCAAAGTTTTAAGCAATCCAAGTGTTTATCAACCAGTAAGCATACATATTATGATATGCCCATTTAAAGGAACACTATTCAGCAATAGAAAGGAATAACTACTAAAACATGAAAATATACACCTGATGACCTTTGAAAACACAATAGATGGAAGACAAGCTGTAACCCCTGCCTATGGTAGGACGCATTTGGACAGCACAGATGTACAAAAGCCTGTGCCTCTAGAAGGCAAGCAGCTCCATGGATGCTGAGTCTGAGGCTGGGAACAGTTATAAACTATAAGAACTTCCCGTGCAGGGAGGAGACGGAAATTGTCTCTGGTAATATTTGAGTGACTCTAGGAATTTGCTAAATTCACTGGATTTTTACATTTAGAATGAGTGGGGTGTTTGTTTGTTTGTTTTTCTGCTTACATTTCAATAAAAGCTCTTTGAGCCAAAATGGGGGGGGGGTGTCAGAGTCACTAGCGGAAAAAGCACCCAGTGGCAGCAGCTAGGTCATTGGTTAAATTGGAGAGGAAGATAACACACTCATATATTTTAAAGATATATATCTAAATCTCTGTTTACTTATGTATTGATAATTTTATACCTGGAGCTTATTCTGCTTGATTCCTTCCTTCCTTCCTTCCTTCCTTCCTTCCTTCCTTCCTTCCTTCCTTCCTTCCTTCCTTTGTTTCTGAGCTCAAATAGATTTTATTCTCCTTGATTTCAAAATGACTTCCAGACTAAGGAGAGAGAGACAGAGATAGAGAAACAGTGTTTCAAACAGAGGAGGGTTTCAAACATAATATTTCTTATAGAGAGGGAGAAAAAATACAAATTAGAAAATAAAAATAAACAGACAAATAAGAAAAATAAGAGGATTCTTCCAGGGTGAGTTAGGACCAGCAACCACAATCCCAGGATTCTATCTTACAGAGCTCAGTTTCTGGCAGGTGGCTTCCCGCCTCCCACCTGCACCATCAGCCAGGAAGGAGGAAGCCATCAGGCAGATGAAAGGAGAAGCAAGTTCCAGCACAAACCAGGCCTTGGAGGCAGCGAGCTGCTTTGGAAACTGCCCAGCCCCAGAGCCACTGCCTTGGCCTTCCAAGGTTGCCCAGCCCCCACTCCCGCCTTGTCCTTGCAGGTGCAGCCCCTGCATGGGCTCTGGGAGCCTATAAAGACAGGGTGTGTGTGTGACAGCACAATTCCTCCCCTGCGAGAACGCCTGGCCCACGCACAGACAGCTGGAAGTCACTTCGACCCCCGATGACACCGTTCAAAGCCTCCTCTGTTTGGCTTTTTGATTTCTGATTGACACTCGCTGGCGAGGGGAGATAAATGCTGGGCTGAAGACAATGTTGATCCGCTCTGACTATTCTCAAGGAAAGACTTTTCAGAATAACAAACAAAACAAAATAAAAACCCCAAAACATTGGTGCGCTTAAGGGACTGAATAGAGCCCAAGAGATCCAGGGAAGCAGGCCTGGCCCTTTGAAGGGACTGGCAAGTCCATTGAGGAGTTAATTGTCCGGGTGTACAATGAGTTTATTCTGACCACATACAAAGAGCTTTCTCTTCCAGGTCCTTCAAAAGCAAGTGTGTCAAAGGGGCCAGAGGAGGAATCTGTATTAATGGCATCTCTTGGGGTTTCCCGAGGTGGAGTGTTGAGCAATCAGAAAAAAAAAAAAAAATAGAAAAAAAACCCAGCAACTTCCACAACACCCCCCACCCCAACTTGAGATTTGGAAGGTTCCTCAACAAGCCCAAGTTCCCTCAGATTCTGAACTCATCTCAAACCACGTCAACTACTGCAATCCTCCTTTATTTGCTTTGACTACACCACTGTCTAACTCTTGTGGGAATAAACTAAAGCCTGGTATACCTAGAAGTTCTTGCTTGTGCAGGCACCAAACTTATGTGATTCAAGGTTCAGTACGGAAGTAAAGGTGACTTCTTCGGGCATCCTGATTACAGAAGTCTCTTAGGAAGCTGGCCTAGATCACACCGGGAAGGTGAAGAGCTGGCTAGCCTCAGCATCTCCGGAGAGGCATGGTGCCTGGTTAATGGTGCTCTTTTAAGATGGATGAACGTTGTCCCTGTGCTGACCCATGAAAGCAGAAAGTGTCTAGGCACTTCAAACTTGCTCGAGAGTGAGAGGTCTATTTACAGAGGTTTCCATCCACCCAAACACTTCCTCTTCAACTTAAGAACAAGCTTAAAGCTGGCTTTCACAAGCATTTTCCCCATACCCTCAAGTCACGCATCCCTCTGAGTAAGAACAAAATCCCAAGGCTAGCTAAGAATGCATAGGAGAGACAGACAAGAAGAAAGGAAAGGAAGAGGCAGAGGAAGAAGCAGAGGAGAAGTTACCTGTAACACTGAGTCAGCTGAAGACCAGATTCACACAGATCTCAGAACTAACTTTTTAAAAAACTTTTGTCATGAAAAGATGTGCTTAAATTTATGTAAACACAACGTCATATACCAGTTTCTATGAGGACTTTAGCACAGGCTAGGGATGCAGCTCGGCTGGTAGAGTGCTCGCCTTGCATCACAAAGCCCTGAGTTTGGTCCTCAGCACTGCATAAGCTAAGTCTTTTGTGTACACCTGTATCCTAGCACTAGGGAGGGAGAGGCAGGAAGATCAGAAGTTCAAATCTAGGCTAGGATACATAGGGGAGATCTACAACCAATCCCGCTCCCCCCACCCCCGTATGGATGCTAAAGGATGACTAATTACGTCATTCAAGATTATAGCACAAAATCAAGAAGCTGATATTGGCATGGTCCATCCTTATCCAGGCCTCAGCAGTTTCCCGTGCACCTGTCTGCACGTGTGCAGCTCTGAATTATTTTATCCATGTACAGATTCAGGTCACATCAGACTCATACAGAACGATCCCATCACCTCGAGGGCTACCATGGGCTTCCTCTCCTCCACACCTCACATCTCCTCACTTGTCCTCCACCTTATCATGTCTTGTCATTTCCAGAATGTTGTAACGATGGAATTGCATAGTATCTGATCTGAAATCAGCTTTGTGCGCACGAATGCGTGTTTGCACAAGCACACTTTGCACAGTACCCTCGAGACCTTCTGGAGTTGCTGCTACATATACTGCTCAGTATCATCTGTACTGCATATGTGACCCGGCTCATTTCACCTGCCGAAGGACATTTGGGTTGTCTCTATTTTGACATTATAGATAAAGCTGCTATATATTACATATGGGTGATTTTTGTGGATCCTTAAAATAAAGATCTTAAGGATCTTAAGGATCTTTATTTCCTTAAAATAATTGGTCAGAAACATAATTGATAAATTAGGGTTAAGTATATGCTTAGATTTTTTTTTTCTTCCAGGTAGGCATGGTGGCTTGCACCTCTAATTCCAGCTCTTAGAAGGCTAAAGCCATAGACTCATGAGCCAAAGATTCATCCTGAGCTACATAGTTAGATTCTATCAAATGAACAAAGGAAAGAAAGGTGAAGGGGAGATGGGGAGAGGGAGAGGAAGAGGAGGGGAGGATTTTTCCAAGCATCTTCCATTGTGACTGTTCTATTCAAGTCCTCACCAGCAGTGTAGGAGGGAGGTAGCTTTGGTGTCACCTCGCCAGCACTTGGTATGAGGATCATTCTTAACCCTTCTAACCATGTCAGCTCACCGCGGTCTACACTTGTGTATCTTATAACCTTGACCATCTTCCACAAGCTCTTAGCCCTCTGCAGGACTGCTTTGGTGACACATCTGTGCATATACCCAGTCCACTCATTCACTGAAAGCTTTTCTATCTGCTGAGTTTATAGAGCTGTTCTCGACACAAGCCCTGCTTCCGGCATAAGCTTTGCAAATATTCCCGCACATCTTGAATGATAAAATTTCTCACGAGGACTCTTTAAAAAGTTGTTACAGCTTTCCGTTCCCCAGTTCAGACTATGATCCACTATGAATTAATTTTTTACAAGGCAGAACATTTAGGTTGAGGTTTTAAGAACTTTCCAGTTTTTCTGTTTGTTTGTTGAGTTTTTCTATTTTTAATTAGCCATCTACACATGTGTCTGTGTTGGACAAGTGTCCACAGAGACCAGAGGACAGTGTCTGATTGGCTGAAGCTGGGGTTACTGGTGTTAAGAGGTACCTAATGCTGCAGGTGCTGGGAACTGAGCTCAGGTCCTCTGGAAGAGCAGCCAGCATCTTTCCAGCCTCTGTCTTTCTATTGTGTGTTTGGTCTGTGGATGCCAGTTGCTATAGTACCCTTGGCTGGGTGACCTGTCCTTCCTGCACTGAAGTGTCTTTGTCATTAGACATCTAGTTTGGTGTAGCTATTTCTTGGTTCTCTATTCTCCATTCACTTAGGTCTAGCTGCTGTTCCACCAACACCACACGGTCTTAACTGTCAAAGTTTTATGTCTTAAAGCAGATAAAAATTGTTCTGTCACCTTTTCTTTAAAAAAAAATAAAGTGTTTTATCTACTCTGATCTCGTTCCTTTGCATGGAAGTGTGATGATAAGCAGTTTTGCATCTCATCCCTTCCTTCCCGCAGGTACAGAATCAGCCCAGTGAGACTTGGGAATGACAGTGCATCTGCTGTCACTGTGGGAGCTGGGTGGCCCTCAGCTGGGACTAAAGAAATGATCCTGAGACACATCCAAGCTCATAGCCTCATTCCTGGCTGTCTCTGAGGGCGTGTTCTCAACTTTGGACTTCACTCTGGACCAATGAGCAAGCACACTTACTCCCGCTAGCCTGAGTTCTCTTACCTGGACCGCAGGGGCTCTGGGAAGAAGCATCGGCCAAAGCGTGCAAGCATTTGTTAATGGTCTCTATTCGTTCCAGGCTGCCCCTCTCAGCAGAATGATAAAAAAAAAAAAAAAAAAACAGCTACCAGTCAGAGCTGTTTGGAAGATGTCACCCACCTTCTCTTCCCTGGAGAAGTGGCACGCTCTAAGAACTTAGAAACTGCTGGTCCCTTGAAGCTCCAAGTCCATTTGAAAATCGTCTCCATCACAAAAGGCCGAGAACCTAACAGACCGGATGTGGGTGAGCCGACACAGTGAGGCTGGAGTTCTGAACATTTTCACTCACGACTATAGCCTCAGTGGCTGCAACAAACACAACCTAGCAAGCTCCAAATGAACATTCACCCAATAAAAGCGGCGTTCATAAGTACCAACAGCTGCTAATATCACCAAGGACGCAAACACGCAAGCGATTGTGAAGCCTTCCCAGATCCCTAAGGTCCCATTCCTTTCCAGTCCCTGGAGGTGTGATTTGACGGGGATTCAGACTCGGTCTGGCACTCCTTCAGCCGTCTGGAGTAAGGGCGAGCTATGAGGCAGGGGACAGAGACTGGGGCCAAGCAGGGGAAATGGGCAACTGTGGAAAGGAGACAGGCATTGTGTGCGTACGGGCATTCATGCTCATTTGTGCACACCATTTGAAACTGAGCTCTACAAAGCTGGCATTTAACATACCCAGCTCTGCTAAGGTGGCATAGAGCACAGGACGCAGCAGCAACATGCATCCCCTGCATTGGAGATTGCATTTTTCTGTTCATCAGGATAGTATTAGAGTGGGTATATGCAGATAATTGTTGCTTGTCTCCACTATTAAGTTTAAATGCAGTACAGGTTAAAATCATATGCACATATCCCTCAACCAGGCTTAGGGAACTGGGGCACACCTCCTTCCGGTGTGCTCACTGCCCTTGCCCCCAACCGTGAGACCAAGGCTGAAGGCTGCAGTGTCCAATCTACCTGGGACCAACCCCTGCCCTAAATCACCCAGCTGTACATTCTGATCCACCTCGTGAGGGGCACAGGTCCCAGGATGGCACCATTCTGCAGACCAGACTCCACAAGAGCATCCAAAAATAGAGACATAGACAGAGACCTTGGGGAAATAAATGTGACTCACTCCTTACTCAAGGCACACACTGTGGAGTGGCCAATAAGGGATTAAAGAGAACTCCCTGCCAACTAAAGGTGAGTTGGACTTTGGGAGGGGCTCTCTACCCTATTCCGAGACTGGCTGGACAAATACAGAACTCCCTAAAGGAAATTTTAAGCAGAGATTCTTCTTGGTTTTGCCTCTTAATCACTTTTGTTAAATAGCAAACTGCCAGACCTCTCAGAGAAAAATGAGAAAATTTTGGAAAGTTTTCTCTGACGACCCTCGTTTTTCACTTGCTGTTTGTCACAGCAGTGTCAGCTCCAAGGACTCTGGGATTCTGAGCTGCGGAGAGGGGCTGGCAGCACTCCTGAGAACGACTAAAAGCCACTTTGCATATGCTGTCTGGGGTCCTCCCCTCCACCATCCTTTCTCACTCCCCAGTACCTTCTGAGAGGCCGAGAATTGTCATCCTGGTACCGCACAGGCGGTGCAGCCAGGCAGCCCCCTGCAAGCACGCCTGCAGTTCTTCATATCTCAACCCCAAAAAGGGATGTCGGGAAAGCCCACAGCCTTCAACACAGGCTGCTCCTGAGCAATCGGCGACAGGAAACACAGCCTGCTTCCCAGTCACCTGCACTTGCACTGCATCAGTGGAAACCTCAAACCAATCCATCTCTCAACCCCGGCAGCCTTCAACTGTTAGAGCAGCAGAGCCTCCGAGCTAGAGGGACTGCCTGGGCTCCCCGTCCTCTCTTCAGATATACCTCCATGGTGTCAATAAAACACACACGAGTGCATGTGTGCACCAATGCTCAGACACACACACACTCACACACACTCACACACTCACACACACTCACACACACTCTCACACACTCACACGCTCACACACACACTCACACACACACTCATTCACACACACTCACACACTCACACACACACTCACGCACACTCACACACACTAACATACTCACACACACACTCATACACACTCACACACTCACACACTCATACACACTCATACATACACTCACACACTCATACACACACTCACACACTCACACACACACTCACACACACTCACACAATCATACACACACTCATACTCACACACACTCACACACACACCACCCCCATCTGTCTTCAAGGACCAGGACCAGAGGAGAAGCCGAGGGGGCAGCAGGATAGGATTGCCCCAGATCAATGGATATTTGAAACCCAAACACATGGCCCAGGACCCACACCGCATGTGTTAATTACCACACATGTGCCCATAAAGGAGTCCGTTAAATGCAAGGGGTACAAAGAACAGAGGGAAGAGGGGACATTCCAGGGGATTAAGTAAATAGTCTCAAGTTGTGACCCTCCTCCCCTCCTTGAGCACGTGCATCTGGGGAAGATAACAGTGCCCCCTCCCCCACTTCTTCCCTCGGGCCGCACACCTGTGAACCCAGACCCCCCAGCCTGGTCAGGCAGCAGTGACCTGCTGCCGCCTGGCCTCCCTCCCTCATGCTATCTGGTCTTTCACCCCCAGCTCCCTGCACCCTGCCTTTCTCCTCCTCTCCTTCCAAGGCCTAATTCCTGGCTGGCGACCAGACTCGGAGCGGTCGGTCGCACAATGCATCTTTTCATCCTTTCCAGGCAGAGAGAACTGATCCTCCGCAGCCCATCAGTGGGGCATATTCAAGACGGCAAGAGACTTGGGGGAAGAGAGAAGCTCTCCCATCCCTGCCTCGCACCCACATCCCTCACACCCAAAGACCCATGGCCGCACCTCCTTTCCAACCAAACCCCTTACGCTCCCAGGGGCCGGGCCAAAGTCGTTTGGCTGGCAAGCCCCAACTCTAGAGAGATGCCTTCTGGGAGAAGCCACATGTGGGCATGGGCTCAGACAAGGGGCCTTTGTGTGGTCCCACCTGCGGCCCCGCAGAGCACATTCCATTCTTAAGTGAAGCTGAAAGAGGAACCTCTGCAGGTCGACACAGGATATTACAAATGCCCTCTCACACTCTGTCCCCATTCAAACTCGGCCTTCCTAGGCAGGTGTGACTTCAAGTGGCCTTTCCGACAGGTGGCCCAAACTTGCCTTCTCCATACGCCCATGGCAGACAAAGGAAAGAGGGTCCTGCACCTAAATTGATCCTCCAAGTGGAGGGGAAATGAGACCCCAGGGCAGAGTTCAGATCCCAGAGGAGAGGGGGACCAAACACACCCCACTCACGCGCCACTTGCCCTGTTCTGTGCCTCCACAGAACCCTGCAGGAGGAAGTAAGGCAAGGTGCGAAGAACTGGGAACTGATAGTAACTTCTCCCACTAGGTGAGCGATTCTCAACCCTGTGGATCGTGACCTCTTTGGTGGTTGCATATCAGGTAGCCTGCATATCAGATATTTACGTTACCATTCATAACAGTAGCAAAGTTACAGTTATGAAGTAGCAATGAAATAACTTTAGGGTTGGGGGGGTCTCCCCCACATGAGGAACAGTATGTATTAAAGGATCACAGCATTAGGAAGGTTGAGAACCACCACCCTAGGGGGGAGCTTTATTCTTTGCGTTACCCTGATGCCTCCTCCAGATCTGCTGGCTGACCCTGGTCCTAGGGGACAAAGGGTGTTCACTGCTCTCTCCTGAAATGCCATCTGCAGTCCACCTGCCCTCTCCCAGCCGGCTCAAAAGGTGCCTGGGTGACCACGAGCTATCTGTCATTGTTACCCGTGGAGGGCAAGGCCACAGCCCGTAGGAGAGCCCTTGCTATCTCCCAGGCAGCTGTTCTGGACAGCAGGCTTTATAAGCTCCTTGCACCTCCCCCCATTCCTTTCAATGGGAAGGATCAGTTCTGATGGGTGGTCAGTTTCACATGCCTGTCAACAGATTTTCTCTGCCAAGAGGTCCTCAGAAACAACCCAGAAACAAACGCGAGGCTCCTGGGGCATTTCATCCTGCGGCAGGCAGAATGAAAGCAGCTCCTATGCCCAAACCCTCTGAGCACATGCCACTGGCAGTCCTGGTGACTTCAGGTCTCTACAGAGACATCCCTACCCCCATGCCCACTGTTCCACCACAGCAGCCCCGGTTGCATCCCCAGCTCTGGGAAGGACCAGGCAAGGTATCTGCTCCCTTCTTCCCACATTCCTTCTTCAGGGGAAGAGAAGCCACCCACCTGTGAGCCCATTGTTTTAGTCAGTGGTGATACCACCTTCCCCTTCTCGGAGGACCACAACGCAGGACAACAGCTTCTCTGATCCTTAACTCCCACCCTCTGTGCAGCGGTAGAAGCCAGTGGCTGCCCTTGCCTCTGTGTGCCACACGGTGAACTGCACACTGGCTCACAGTACCCTCCCCACTGAGGGACTCTAGGGAGCACGCAGCTTCCAGAGCATAGATGAGATGGGAAGCCCCCACTTCAGCCTGAGGTAGAAGGGAACTTGACAGCACCTGCACATATGACAAAACTGCTGTGTGCACTATCTCAGGAGCAGCAGTTCTGAGCCCTGGGCCTCAATGTCTTCCAAGCTAGAAGGGACCAGGGCTGCAGGCCAGGGTCCACTAAACAGCCCCCAGACAAATACTAGCTGTATAAAATAGATGAAGCCAACTCAAAGAAAAATGTGGGCCCTTGTTAAAAGGAGAGGGTAAAATTGTCATTAGAAGTTTAAAACAGAAAGCTCTCTACCCCCTCTCTACCAAAGTCTCTCTTTCTCTCTTCTCTCTCAACTTGCAATAGTAGCGTTTAATTTGCTGTTTAGTGTTCTTCTAGGTTTAAACAAAAGAGTCAAACCCTTAAGCTTGCTATGGAAGCCAAATTGTAAACATCTTACAAACTACATGATGCTTTGAGATAACAAGGTCTGGCAACCAACACCCAGAGGACATGTGTCTCCTTGGCCCATGTGCACGCCACCACCAAGGCAGCAGACACTCATGGGATATGTGTCTCCTTGGTCCGTGTACACACTACCACCCTCTTGCCATCAAAGCAACATGGTTAAGAATTTAAGGACAAGAAAATTGGCTGCATACCCATGAAGTCAGCCTGGTCTTCAGGAAGAGACTCTAGATGTATGTACTAGAACACACCATCAAGGAAAATGTCAGGAGAGGACACGAGTACCCTACCTTGATCCTCCTCTTCGAATGAATGCTGGATCTGTTGGTAGTTGGCCAACAGAACTTCCCAGAGAGCAGAGATCCATGGGGCGCTCCCATAAGGGTCCCTATCCAGCTCTGTGCCCCACACTCTTGCTCCTTCCTCAGAAACAGTGACAGCTGGGTCATCACCACTGTCTGGGCCCTCCTTACCTCTAGTGCTTCAGGAAGGGCACTGGAAACGTGAAACGCGTTTCTTTGTCACCCCAGGCTCCTTCTCTCTCAGCTAAGAACCCCTGCTCACACTGGCTTTCGAAGCAAACATTTAGACGAAGCATGGAACTCCACTCACCTTTTCTTCCTGAATTGCCCTGGCTCAAGGGCTTGTCGGTGACTGGACCTTGGACGAGAGAGGAAACAGAAGCACAACATTCAGATCGCACTGTGGTTGGTTTCCGTCAAACACTTGGCAAAGCCTGATGTCATGAGCACATGGTCATGTATATATGTATTGTATACACACCGGGGATATTATATACAAAGTTAGTGTGCACATGCATGTCAAGTGGGGTTTGTTTAACGTCAATGTCACTGATAACCCAGACTGTTTTGAGATGAACTATGATTCCCAGGTTCCCTGGAACCAATCTTGACCAGGTTTTTACAAAATTCAACATCCATGTAACTCAAACATTCCAGTGTTTGCCCTCCACTTACACACCCCTGTGCACCTCCTCTCCTCACCAGCTCTGTGCTCTGACCCATATCCAGTCACCAGGACCAACTGGTGAGACCCCCTCTTACTGAAAATGCCCATGATTGACACCCCTTGCTGGTCAGGGCAGGAAATCGGCAATTTTCCATCTGCGTTAAGTAGAAAATTGTTGGCCCAATTGTACTGAATGGGCCAAACAGTCTGAGGCATGGAAACAATTTTCTAGACAAGGCCTGTTCTTCAAGGAGGGGGGCAACCTGTATGCTGGCCAAACGTTTGCCCCATCTCTTCTGCGATACCGCGTGCCCGCATCATCCAGGGCTGGCTCTGTGGCGCCTGCCTTCTCCTTAGAGCCCAAATCAAATGTGCAAAGACAGAACCCACTCCACAGAAAGACCTCTGTGGAGATCCTGCCCATGAGAGGAAAGTGAGAATCCTGACTGTCCTGGCCCACATTGCACTCCTTCTCCATGCTCTAGATTTGTGAGGATTCTGTTATCCTGAAGGGGGCTTGTGTCTAGTATATTTGTTTGCTTTAAACAAAGTGTTCCAGGTCATTTGCAAGGAGGGCCAAGTCCTGCCCTGCCCCTCCTTGCCCTAACCCAATTAAGGTTTCCAGTTTCTGTGTAAACCACAAATAAAGTAAACTTCCCTTTTGGCCTGTAAATTTTGATCCCTAACATACATTCTTACAAACAGTCCTATTGCCTGTACCACTTGCTTTCCTTTTTAAACAGATGGGCCAGTTTTTTTTTTTTAAAAAAAGAGAACAAATTTTATCTTCAAAATTTAAAAACCAGGGAAAACTTACCATAGATGGAGGGCCTCTGGAACTACATTTTAGCATAATGTTTAATACTTTGCTTGCACTTAAAATTGGGAATAAGTAAAATGCAAGCCCCACACATAGTGAGTGGATCGGTTAGAAATGCCTGTTTTGAGGGTGACCTTAAGAAAGTTATTAATGAAGGGGAAACATGGGGCTTGTGTGGATCCATAGCCACAAACACATAAAACTGACCTAACAGCAAACTCTGTAAGCTTACAAAGTTGGGAGCAGAAACGTAATCTTTTCTATGCTACGGATTAACCCAATGGATGGTTATCAAACTTGCCTGATTATCAGAAATGCTTCATAAGAACAAAGGATGTCAGATCCATTCCAGATCTAGTACCCACTAATCTATACAAGGAGATGCTAGGACACTTGGTGTCTACAGACGACCAGCCAGACACATGGTTCACTGTCAGGACAACCTTCCACTGCTGTGCGTTACAATGTTCAAGGATGGCACAGATGTGGGAGAGAGGCTAATACTCTCCTTGCCTGTGTCCATGATAGACATCACTAATCAATCACCGAAGCCTTTGGTGTTGAACTCTCACTTAACTTCAAAACAATACCAATAATACACTTCAAGGCCCACCACAGGCAACAAAGAACAACAAAATCCTAGATGTATGTCATCTCAGATCTAAGGGGCTATAGACAATACTTAGAAAAAGAATGCTGGACCAGAAACAAAAACTCAAAATAAATAAACATACACTGATAGACACTCTTCTCTGAGCCAACTATGGAGCAAGAAGAGTGGAACCTTCTGACCTGGGCTCGTTTCCCACACCACCCTGCTAAAGGTTTGCCTATAAGATTGAGGGCCCAACCAAGTCTCTCTTCAGCCCTTCCCGTTCCTCCCACCCCTTCCAACGGTACCTGAACATACAGGAGTTTTATTCTGCACAGAAGAACCACTGATGGGCTTCCCGTCCGGGGTGACACACCAGCAGTACCCCGTGTAAGTGTGGCACTGCACCTGTTCAGAAGAGTGGACAAGGAGGAGAGTTGTGAGTCTCGGGTTACAGTCAATCATCCCTTGCTGTGTGTCCAAGCATCTGAGCATCAGAAAATCTCCTCCCACCTCCCACTCCCACGTCTGTCCCAGGACATCTCTCACAGGTGGAACAGACAGGTGGACCCAGCATCGATGTCATGTTTGCTTTATGATCCTTGCGTGCAGCCCACAGCAATTACCTGCTTCTTTCTCATGACTCCAGTTAGCATCTGATAGCCTATGGAGAAAGGTCCACTGTGGTTCCCTTGGGATACATTTCTCCAGTTCCCATACTTTCCCCCCAGAGCTGGCATATGCTCTGTATGCCATCCAGCTGTAAAACCGCCCGAGCCGCAAACTAATCTGGCAAGTATCTGTGGTAATGTCACCATTAGGGATTGATGGGGCCCTTCTTGAACAAGTAGAGACAAACACTAAGTTTTTTGCTCATAAGTAACACAGTGACGTAAGCAACATAAGCCTGTCCTGTGAGAACACAGCTCTCCCAAGACAAGCACCGAGCCCCCTTGTGCCTGCAGGATCTTCTGCTAGAAGCCCAGCTTCTAGCACCACGGGGTGATCCTCAAGCTTGTAGGATCAGAGCGGCAGTCTGGGAATGGTTAATTGAAATGAGGCCTTCTTTCACTCTCCCAGAACAGCTTCCATGTCCTCCAACAGCGGTTACCTTACCCACCTTCTCCCACCCTACCCACTGTCCTCTTGCGTCTGTTTTCTCTGCAGAATTACTAACCGTCTATCAAGACAGACTGCCTTGCATAAAGCTCCTCTGTGGTTCACTTTTGGGCTCGAGATAAAGATTAAACTAAATTCCATGACACTTAAAGGACCCTAACAATCTGTCCCTGCCCATCCTTCTGGTGTCATTTTTACACCCAAAGCCCCACAAACACCCTCCACTTTGGCCACAGTGAGCCCTTTGATATTCCCAAACACAGCCTCATCTCTCTTGGTTCTGAGCCTTTGTCAGGCCCCAGCCATTCCGTTTATCCACAGCACCGGCTCAGGCCGCCTCTTCCCAACCTTTTCCTCATCCTTCTGCTCCCCTCCATGATACTCAAAGCCAGTCTTGCTTTCTCCACGCCCTTCCCAAGGCAAGCTAGTGAGCCTGAGCTGCTGTTGATCTGGCAGGTCCATCTTGCCGCTCTAGATTAAAACCTCAACGGCTGCAAAGCCATTCTTTCAGAGTCTCCAGAATCCAGTATGATGCTGACATCTACCGCAGGTGACTGATGGATTGAATGAAGGCCTGGATTCCCATATTTCCTCCATTCTCGGTTTCCCATTGACTCTAAAATGCAACATCAATTTAAAAAGCCACACCACATTAAGTGTCTATCTCAAGGATAAGATGTGTGCCAATTGTAAAGATATTAAAATAGGGAGGGGTGTCATTTGGGATCAAGGACATGTTGAAATTGAGGCCAGGCAGTGACTGCGTACAAACTGAGGGGTGAGGGATGGTAAAGGAGAATGCAGACAGCTTGGTTGGGAGCCAGAAGTTATCACTAAGGCAAAAAAAGAAAAAAAAGCTATGGAAAGTATTGTATTCTTGTGTGGGTATCAGACACAATAAGTCCCCCCCCCCTCCCCGCCAAGTAGTTTCACCCAGAGCCTGTCCACAGGTGTCAGGGTAGAACAAAACAGTCTCTTATTCCTACAGGTAACACGGTTGCTGTCGAATGGAGCACTCGCTCACATCTCTGAAGGGATGTTGCCTAGTGCACGAACCCAAGCCACATTCTGCTCCTTCTTCACCTTATAGCATGATGACACCCGAGATGCTCACTCACTATCAGCGTCACAGTCTTGGTAGCACTATCCCAGTGAGATTAATGGTGGAATAGAAAGAAATCAAGACAGACCAGGGATCTCGTCTGGCCCGTTACAGATAAGGTACATCACCAGTTCTTAGAGCCTCCTCTGTATACTGCGGGCAATGACTGCCTAAGCTGGGGGCCCTGGTGAGGTAGTCTTACACCTGGCACGGGGTGAAGGCTGGAGTGGCCACAGCAGTGATTTTGTTCTCAGTCACGCCAGGAACACCTGCCAGGTGTCTCCCCAAGGACCAGACTGCCTCCAGTAACCTCCACAGATGAGGCTGGAAAGTGCCTCTGGAAACTTGGCTTCACTGCAGATCACATAAGCCCTGCAGGGGAGGCTTCCTAGAGCGCATTCCTTCCCAGAGGCCGCATTGAAATGGGACTAATGGGATCTGGCTGGCTGCTTCCTCCACTTCAGCCAACAGTCACCTCTGGGGAACTGTCCCAAGGCCTGAGATGCCCAGCTGACTCCCTCTTAAGCACTGGAAGCCCACTGCTGAGGCTCTCACGTAAGGGCTGTGCACCAAGCAGCATCCAAGGCCGTGCCTCAGGCTGGATGCTGTGTGTTGCAGCAGGGACAATATGGTTGAGCATGCGCCGAGTTCCGCCTGGGGTTACTGGGACAGAACCGGACACATGAATAAAAGGCAAAGCTCAGAGCTCTGTTTCAGGGGACACCATTTGACCTCAGGCCACATTCTTACTCAGTGTACCCATTGTCTGCCTGTGTGCACATGGGCACAGCTAGCCAGTCCTCTAGCCAGGCCCACAGAACCAAACACAATCCTCTCTCCCCCAGGTCCTCAGCTTTTTCTTCCCACCACACTACAAGGAAAAGACACACACACACAAACACACAAACAAACAAAATCACCAAAATCTTCAGGCTGGGAGTTGCTTCCAAATTCCATAACAAGCGAATGAGGAATGCTGCCCCATTCCTTTGAGGTCTGGGGCATAACCCAGCAGTGTTAAAAGGAGGTGGCAGGAGGGAGCAAAATAGGACCCAAGGACTCTAGTGGGGTCTCAGATTGAGGGACTTGTTGAGGTAGCTCAGCAAGACCTCTTTGCTGAAGGAACCCTAAGGCAATTGACCACCTATGATTCGAACCGAGAGATTTTAAGTTGCCTTGGAGTGTTTTTCGATGTTTGCAGAACAGAAGCTGCGGGGGGGGGGGGGGGGGGGGGGGGGGGGGGGGGGGGGGGGTCTGCAGTTATCCCGTCAGTCTAAGCTCGGATAGCTGTGTGTATTTTAAAGGGGGAGATAATAGTAATAATAGCCATCTCAGTTGTCGGGGAGCTGATGGTGTAATATGAACAAAGGACAGGACCAGTGGAACTTAGCTGTTTCAGGCTGCGTGGTTACAGAGCTTGCCCTGGAAGCACCAAACATGAAGACCAGAGTTCTGAGCCCCAGCACTGGTGTCCATAGGTGGGGAGAGCAACCCATCTGTAATCCGAGCACTCTGAAGGCAAAGTCAAGGAATCCCAGGGCAAACCGGCTAGCTAGACTAATTGTATCAGTGAACTCTGGGTTCAACTGAGGGACTCTGCCTCAATGAATAAAATGGAGAAGCGGCCAAAGAAGACTCCCAACTTCAATATCAAATCTACACACACACACACACACACACAAACACGTGCACACACACACGTACACACACACGTGCACACACACATGCGCACAAGCAGGCATATGTGCCTCACACACAGACATAAAAAGAAAAAATACTTAGTCGTTTATTCTAATATTTAATGTATATATGTAAACTACCCATTCATTTTAAAAGGCCAGAACCGAACTGGTGAGAACCAAAGAGCACACTCTGACACAGTGTGTGGGGAATGAGGGATCTGAAATCAGCCAAGTCTGAGGAAGTTTGGGCAGAGAGGAAGTTTATTTTAATTAGAAATAGTTGTTTGATGCATTCAGCCACTCTCTTGGTAAGTCCTTGATAGGAGAATTATTTATGCAAATTTTCAACTCCTTAGTAACATCCCAGGAAGTAAGAATCCTGGTCCAGAGAAACGCATAAGTTCTATTGATCTGCAAGTTAGCTAGACACAATCAAAGCACAAAGTGTGCCTGGTCTAGCTCCCCTTGCAAATTTATAATTTAACTTAGTAACTAATACTCTCTGTCTCTTGACCTGTAATGAACAGGATATGCCCAGGCCAAGAGGCATTGACAAGGCCAGTGGCCATTCCTAGTACCTTGTCATAGAGTTGTCAAAACTCAGACTGTCAGAAAATGGCTCCCAGCCCTCTCTAGAGTATCCTGCAGAGGCTGGAGTGTCAGCTGGAGGGTCCTTCTTTGGGGACAAAGTGTACGCCATCCAAAATAAGGCTACTTTCTGCTTCTGCTGCCAGGGTCCTGTTGGATATAACGGGTTCCTCCAGCAACTTTAAAACACTGTGCTCCTAGATAAATAGGTTCCATCTCTGACTCATGTGCTTTAATATCATTGGCAAAAACTCTTTTTACATAAACAGGCCAGGGGTATACTGCAGTTCAACCTCCACCCAAATGAAGACAAATCTGAAATTATTTTAAGCCTGCGAATCATCAACATTAGTCCAACTCCTGACCACCCAGCGAGAGTGTGGGAGGCCAGCACTTCCAACAAAGGCAAATGAGTGACCAGCGGGCAGAGAAAACACCAGCTCACAAGGACAAGTGGGAGGAGAGTGGGGAGAATAATAGAGAGGCAGACGGCAACCGACACCCCCGGGTGCCAAGCCCGAGTGGAAAATACCACCTTCGACTTTGACAACAGCTTGTCAGTCCCTAGTGGTCTCTGCATCTCCTCATTTGGGCCTCAAAGTTACTCTCTTTGGAAAGCCTTTCACGGAAGAATTATTTATGTAAATTTTCTAACTACTTAGTAATAGCCCAGGAAATTAGAGTCCTGATATCCCGGTCTTCGTAACATTTCAGAAACCAAGGAACAGGAAAAACCCTCAGAGCTCACCAATCTAACCCAAACATTTTACAAGTGAGGATTCAGAGAGGCCCAAAGATAAAGATGTGTGGCTCTCATCCCTACTCCAGTCTAGGGGGAGAAGGAGAAAGGAGGTGTTTATAGATGCTGAGGTCTAGGGACTTGAGCCTTTTTTTTGCCTTGTTCTTTGCCAGGAAGGCAGATGGGGAAATGATGCTCATAGAGAGGATAGCTGGATAGAAGCATTCCCTCCAGGATGGATCAGAGGGATTTTATGGAGGTTGGTAATACCTTGGGACTTCCATGATGTCTTAGTTAGGGTTATTATTGCTGTGATGGAACACTATGATCAACAGCAACCTGGGGGAAGAGAGAATTTATTTGGCTTACATATCCCAAGCCACAGTCCACAAGGGAAGCCAAGGTGGGACTCAAATTGGGTAGGAACGTGGAGGCAGAAGCTGATGCATTGACCACGGAGAAATGCTGCTTACTAGCTTGCTCCTCATGGCTTGCTTAGGCAGCTTTCTTAGAGAACCCAGGACCACACAGTACCCAAAACCCCTATCAATCACTAGTTGAGAAAATACCTACGGCCCAACCTTACAGAAATATTTTCTCATTTGAGGCTCCTTCCTCTCAGATAACTATATCTTGTGTCAAGTTGGCATAAAACTAGCCAGCACATATGGCCACTGGCCACCAGCTCTTCTTTGGAAGCTTCTCAGGAGCCTGGGACCTCACCTTCCAGAGAAGCCTTTGCTGTTGGTCTTTCTGCCTTGATTCCTAACACACACCCACGTCTCTGGGAATCTACTCCTTCTGGAGCACGCCAGCAGTGACAGGAGACTGCTACCAGTGCCTTTCCTTCTGCCTTGCACGTATGATAAACATGATTACTATGGAATGTGAATAGGAATTGCCAGAGACAATGATGTTCTCTGGTCAAGTATTTTTTGAAATATTGAGGAAAACTGGGTCAGGAGACTTTGCCACTGTACAATTTCTCCTCATCTTAACTTGGTGGATACTTCATCTGTACAAGGAAGATCATGTTTGTAGCAATCCTAATCGTCTTGAAGCAGGGGCTTCCCCTCTGATCTTTGTGTTAGAAGCCTTTGATGGTACCAGTGTTCTGATGAATTTTTAGTGGCCAAACTAAATGAACCATGGTGTAATGAACCATGGACCTTGGCTTCATGCCTTTGTTGTGCCCAAATCCTACTTCTTACACTCCGGATATCAGGTTATTGTTGGATTCTCTATTTAGAATACTTTGCCTCCAACAAGCCCCCTCCCACCAAAAGGGTTTTCTCAAATTGTATCTCTTAAAAGCCACCTTGAATTGCCTCACAACTTCAAGGACAAGTTACTGGGATCTCTTCCCACACACCAGATCTTCTCACTCCCAACCCCCCTCCCAACTATCTCCTGTCCCTCTTCTGTAAGATGGAAAACAAGGACTATGTGTAAAGAGATGGTCTGGACACATCATCTTGAACTTGTGATGATGGGATTACTCTGGTGGGTACAGGCATCTTCTACAAGCAAAGAGTTGAACTGAACTTTCGACAGTGGAAATACGACCGCTTTTCCTTTTAATCTGCTTGTTGGTCCAAATTGCTTAGCACTTTACTCTCGGAGTTCCAGCTATCAAACAAGGCACCATCCAGTAGGTTACCAAGAAGACAAAGTCCTCCCAGCAGCAGGGCCTATAAAGCGCCTAGCACCGCATTGGTGTTGGGATATGCTTGGCCTGTGTCAATTTTGTCCTTTTCCCTTCCCTTTTGACGGAAAAGATGTAGACTACAGCCTCAAAGCGCAGCTATTCCTCGGCGGTAGACATGGTCTCTGACTCTGTGCCAAGTCTAGGGAGGATTATCTGTTGGGGAACGAGGAATTCCACCAGAATTTAAGGGAAGAAGCACAGAGCGTGATTTCAAATCCTTCCAAGTATGGGAGTCATTGCTGACCCCATTTTTAGTGAGTTATGATATGTCAAGGCTGCCCACGGGACATTAGTTAGAACAAGACAATGCCACTCGCCCCCAAGTTTCTAAGAATAGCTGAAATCCTGGGTCTAGTTTGTGTGTGTGTGTGTGTGTGTGTGTGTGTGTGTGTGTGTGTGTGTGTGTGTGTGAAGGGGGTGTCAGAATGGCCATGCAGATGGGACTCAGAAGAAGAAAACGTGAGGAAAGAGACACAAATCCCTACAGCATGGAAGTGGGTTGTGGAGTTAAGGGCTTTGTCCAGAGCAAACAGGAATATTTGTTGGCTAATGTCACAAGACATACTGGTACCCATCTTCAAATCTACCTGTGGAAATGAGATTCTGTGACTCCCATAGACAGAAATGGGGCCATGTGCTGGAAATCATAAACAGAGAGCTCCCAACTCAATACGAAGGGCTTGCCTGTGAAGGCCACTCCACTTGAGAGCAGCTCAACACGCACTATGAATTTTGTCATTAAGGTAATAAAAGTTCCTGCAGCAGATGACAAGCAAGCAGAAGGTGGATGCTGCTTGGTGTATATCAACGAAATGGAGCCATGAGTAGTGGGTGATGGGAGAGAACAAAGACAGCAAAGACACCGCTGCGCTCCCCTTTATCTGCACAGATCTAGGACTCTACAAACTCTTGCAGTTTAGAAAAAGTGTGGATTTACTACCGACACTCAGTTGGAACTGTCGAGACTGCTCTTGCTGGTCCATAGTGAAGGATCTTCCTAGGTGCATTTTCCAGAAAGTTTTGAACACATCTTTCCTACAGCCACGTAAAAACATCTTCTAAAACAGCACACTGGGAGTTCAGGAACCTGAGAAACTTCACTCTTTCTAGTCTTGCTGCACTGTTCAGTGCCCAGAACGGTCCACAGTTTGTAAACGGCCAATGTATACCTTTCACTCGTTTAAATTCTTTTGCATTTAGCAGGGAACTATCAAAAATGTTTGTACACTTCCAAAATAACCAAGAAGAAAACTTCTCATGTGTAGGGCTTTGTTCTGGTCAGAACTGACCCATCTGGCGGGTGATAGGCCAAAGGTGAGCTGCAAAAGCGAGAACTCCTTCAGTATTCTCATGGCTGACTCGACTTTCAACTAAACTTTTCTGCTGGTTTTCTGATCTTTCTCTCCTTTCACACAGAAAAATTCTAGTCCCTTCCTAGCATATTATGTGAACTCACAGTAAAGCAGCAATAGCCCTATTGCTGTTAAGTGTGTGAGAGATGATGGCTTTACCTAGAACTTTCTTGACTAGGTCCTGACTAAGGGCCTGATCTGTGTGAATCTAGCCACCTCAATGAATGTTAGCCACTACCTCCTAAAATCCTAAGAACTGAAGGCTAACTCCTCTGAGGTCATCAGTTTAACCCCATTCCTCAGCCCCTGAGGGTAGGTAGCACCATATCCCTATGGGATGTTCATGGGGTCTCTGTCTGCCAGTGTCCCCAAATAAGAAGTTAAGGCTTTTTGAGCCTGTCTCTCCATCTATGCATTTCTCAACCTGCAAAAAGCTCTCCCCTATTTTGAGTCAGAATATTAATATATATGAATATAAATACATATACGATAGATAGATAGATAGATAGATAGATAGATAGATAGATAGATAGATATCTCACCTCTGGGTCGCCTCTGGGGCTATACCAAAAGTTATTGTCATTTACAGACAAAGATGTGACAATGTCTCTCATACATCCCTTTGCCCATCTTCTTTTCACTTATTCCTGGTTCTTCTCACCTCTGCACTAAACATCTCTGATTTCACCGAGTATCATTCATGTGACATGATTTTGTGGTCCCCCTCCCCATAGTGCTCCCGAGTGTGCCCTAGTTTGGCAACATTGTGGAGACAGTGAGGAGCTGAGCTCGAATCAGGTCACTTTGGTTGGAATACAGACTCTACCACTTGCAGGTCGTATGACCCTAAGCAAACTATATGGCTTCTGTGAGTGTCAGGTTCCACGTCTCTAAGACACGACGGTAAGAGTACTGGCCTCATGGGTTGTAGTGAGGATGGAATACGTCACTGTGTTAGGCATTTAACACAGCCCCGCACAGTATATGAGTAAGAAAATCGTACGGTGATGGTCGCTGCTGTCTGAAAAAGAAATGAGAGTAGAGAGTGACTAAGGACCCCAGTCCCACACAGATCCTCTGCGCCCCCAAGCACTGCAAAGGCTAAAGAAGTAGGTAGCTTCCATCTTCCTTTTGCTCCCAACTCCAGCCCCCCATAGAAGAGCAGCTGAAGATACCTCCCAGGGAAACCTGCTGTTGCTTTCCCAGTAGACAAGTGATAGAAGGGAACTCCCCAATAACTCTGGGGAGCTCTGATGCCAGTCAGAGAGCTCCCAGACCCTGCCTGCTTGCCAATCTGAAGAGGGTGAGCAGCCAGGTCTGATGAAGAGAACAGGGCAGAGGCTGGAACAGGCAGGTCCCACAGAACCAAGTGGACACAGTTCCCCAAGCACAAGGCACGCCCCCATCTCCTTGGTCTCTCTGCACAACCCTGCTCTGACAGGTGTCCAGGAATGCCAGCTCTCCACTGAAAAGGTGAAGGTGGTGGCTTCTACCCCATGTGGAGGTTTGGGCAAACCCTTGCTACACAAGAACAGATCAGACACTGTTCCTGTTACCACTTACAAATGTTACCGTACTGCGCTTCTAAGTATGAAACTTAGATAGTTTACAAGTTATGTGCTACCTAGAGTTCATGCACAAAGATGAAAGAGAGACTGACTTCAGAAAGCTGGCTGCTGCCTGCTTCTCACCAAAGCCTCAACTTTGGCATCTTCCCAGATCTCCATGTCCTAATGACCTTAGCAAACAATGCAAATGCCAGGGTAGAGAGAGGAGCCACCACAAGCCTCATGCTCCGCTTGAACAGGCAGCAACATGTCTGTCAGTTAGTCTCTATTGCTGTGATGAAATGCCATGACCAAAATCAACTTATAACTCTCAGGTTTTATTCCATCCCTGAGGAAAGTCAGGGTAGAAACTCAGGGCAGCAACCTGGAGTCAGGGACTACAGAAGACGCCATAGAGAAGTCGTGCTCACTGGAGCGCATCCATAGCTTGCTCAGCCTCATAAAGTGCTAGGCCCTACCGCATCAACCATCAGTCAGGAAAATAAACCACAGACTTGTCCGCAGACTAATATGTAGGGACAATATTCTCATTGACATCCCTCTTCCCAAATGACACTAGCTTGTGTCAGGTTGACAAACTAATCAGAACAATGTCCCTCAAAGGCACCAAGCCTTGCTGTAACCAAAACACTTGCTAATTTAAATAGAAATCTCTTCTCTGCTAGTAGATTCAAAGAAGAAAGAATTAGCTTAATAATAATGAGATCTCTTAAAGATACATGGTCAAGGTTGGTGTCTCCTGCCCTAATTTGCCTCTCTCTCTCTCTCTCTCTCTCTCTCTCTCTCTCTCTCTCTCTCTCTCTCTCTCTCTCCAGATGCTTCCCTTCCCTTGGAAATGCTAACCCAAGAATACTGGTATTGACATAGAATCTTGGACCACAACACAGGCTATAAGTTTTAGAGCATCCCCATCCTAGATGCCCAAGCCTGGGGTGAAGAGCTGGCATCCACCCTACACATCCCACTCTCACTTGCAAGGGAAGGAGAGTGTTTCAAAGGTCACTACAGCTGAACAACACCAAACACGAAGACCAGTGAAACAAGCCAGAAAGGAGGCCTCGCATTTATGGCCAACTGGTCCTTGACAAGGACAGTGAGATAACCGAGGGAGGATAGCAGTCTTTTCATTATGCAGTCCTGAGGTTACCGAACACACACATGCAGAACAGTGAATCTGGGTCCCGACTCCCCCACACTAACTAACTTAAAAGAGATCAGAGGCCTAAATGTAGGAGCCAAAGTAATAAAACTTGCATAAAATGAAAGGGTAAACCTTTGTTGCCTTGGATAAGGTCATGGTTTCAAAGCTACGACAACAAAAGCATAAGCAAAAGAGGAAAGATGGAAGGAAGGGGGAGGGGAGGAGTCAGTTAATTAATCTTAAATTGTATACATAGAATGCATAAATACTCTTACAACTCAATACTAAAAAGACAACTGACCTGAGAAATGGGGACAGGAACTGAGCAGACATCATATATAACTGAAGAGACTCAGCACTAGTTACTGGGAAAAAAGAGGAGCATAACAAGATACCAAGTCATAGAAAACAGTACCAAGTATAGGCAGAGAAGTGAACGTCTTCAGGTGTTGTTGGGGAGCGAGAAATGGTGTGACCACCAGAGAAAACACCCTGGTGATTCCTCAACAGCAGGAGCAGGAGGAAGTGAATGACCCAGCAATTCTATTTTTAGGTATGTACTAGGATTCCTGAAAGCACATGTCACATAAACAGGAGTGCCAATGTACACAATAGTGTTATTCATAACCTCCCCACAGTCAAAACTACCCAAAGGTACTGATGAATAAACAAAAAGAAATGGGGTACCAGATAATAAAAGAACATGAATGGACCCTAAAACAATGGGCTGGTTAAAAAGAAACCATTAAAAAAAAAGAACCACACATTATATGAACTGTCCAGAACATGCAAACCCTAACAATCTAAGGTAGATTAGTGGTGTCGAGGGTTGAGGAGAGGGCTCTTGCAGGGCTGTTAAAGGGCTGGGATTTCTTCTTGGGTGATGAGGGTGTTCTGGCAATAGATGGGGGCAATGGTTGTGCAGTCCGGTGACTGCACTAAAAATCACTCTGCTGTGTGTTTTAAAGAGATACGTTTTACAGTGTGCAAATTGCATCTTAATAAGCCTTTTTAAAACAATAGGAAGTGAGACTACAGATCACTTCGCCAACCTCTAGACCAGCTCAACTCTCTTAAATTACAACTCATCGATTTGGGAACTAAAGTGGGGGGAAAACTAACATCTGTTTAGTAGTGACTATGAATATACGTACGTATACATTATTCATGTGTAATGTTGGGTTTCTTGGAACAAAAGCAATACAGCAACCACAAAAAAACACATTTAAAACAAGTCTTATCCATAAATGTTCAAATTATAACCATTACAATTTTCTCATTGAACATTTAACCAAAAAGAAAAGCAACAACTTGCCTAACACTAGGTCCACTTAGCATTTGAATGTTTACCAGTGGGAGAGAAGGAAGGGAGGGTCAGACAGACAGACAGACAGACAGACAGACAGACAGACAGACAGAGAAAGTTAGCATTTTACCTGGCCATAAGGTAAATGCAGAGCGCCACCCACTTTTAAGAACTGGTTTTGTCTGGGGCGCCCAGGGATCTACCTGTGCCTGGAGAGGCTCTCGAAGAGCCAGCTTACAGACACACTCTGTTCTCATCACTTAGCTATGGCATTGCTACATATGGTTTCACCCCAGCAAGACAAAAGACCATTGCTTCCAGACTCTGAGGACTTCGAAACTCAACAAAGATTGGGTAAATCAGGGCTGGACAGATACCTTGGTGGTTACGATCACTTGTTCTTTCCTAGAGCCCTGAGGTGGTTCCCAGCACCCAAATGACTGCTTTTATCCAGCCATAACCCAGGTCCCAAAGAATCCAACACTCTCTCCGACCTTCAAGGGAACTGGGCATACATATGACACACACATACATGTAAACAAAACATTCATACATGTCTTTTAAAAAGTAAGATTAGACATGTCCTGTCCACAGGGAGACTAATCACTCCAGACTGTCAGTGTTTAATCAACCCAGGTAAATAAAGGCTCACAGTGCATGGGATGGATTGATATCTCCACTAGACTCTAACAGTCCGGAAGATGAGAGGCCACAAGGTAAAGCAAATTGTTCCTGGAACGGACTGGTCCTGCAACAGGTCTCTAGGAAGAACGTTCTGTACCGTGGGAGTGGCTGAGAGTGCTAACTAGGAAGAACTCTAGGTCCTCAAGTGTCGCATCTTCCGGTGCTGAAGAAATCACAAGGGAACCTGCTCTATTCATCAAAGCGTCAACAATTTTCTGTTTGGGTTTCCAACTTCAGAATAAAGCAGTTGTGGGTTGGAGAGAAGGCTCAGGGGTTAAGAGCACTGACAGCTCTTTCAGAGGACCTGGGTTCAGTTCCCACACTTACATGGCAGCTCACAACTGTCTGGAAGAAATTATAGCTCTTGAGACCTCTGTTTTCAGGAAAAGTCAATATATGCACTGACGCAGCTTATATATGCACTGCTGGGAAGAGCAGTAGTTAGAATGAGTGGAAAATGGGGAAAGTCGTCTCCGGAATTTATTAAGGAAAATTGTTCCTGGAACAGGGAGCTCAAAGGTGAGAAATAAAACACGCCATTTCACCTTCAAGCAACATAATGCAAGGTTTTCATGTTTAATGATATTAAAAATATAATCAATGCAAAAATTTAAATACCTTGCCACTGTACCTGATAATTGTCACTCATAATTGTCACACCCCTGCTGAATATTACAGAAAGCAATTTGGGATGCTTGTGTTAAATGGCTTAAAGAGCAAACGTCCTGGACTGGGGGAGGGTGTGTCTCAGCTGGTGGAGTTCTTGCCTAGCGCGCATACGACCTGGGTTTGATTCCCCAGGACCCCATAAAAATGGGTGTGGTGGCAAATGCCTGTAGTCCCAGCACACCACTCCTGATGTGGAGGAAAGAGGTTCAGAAGTTCAAGGTCACCCATTCAATATCATTCTCAGGTACACTGCCAGTTCCGGGCCCAGCCAAGGCTACGAAGATCCTGACCCAAAAACAAACAAGCAAAAGACACACACACACACACACACACACACACGCACGCACGCACGCACGCACGCACGCACACACACCGCACGCGCGCGCACACACACACACATGCACACACACACACACACACACACACACAACCAGAAGGAATTTTCAGTTTCCCCTTCTTGACACAACAAAACTGCACAGAACACACAGACTACAAAGGCCAACTACTCCTATTCACTAATCCACTCACAGCACAGAGAAGAGCCTCTTTCAAGTCCTTACACTGAGCCAACCTGCTCAGTAAATCCTCTAATTTTTTTATTTTCTATAATTTAACACAGCACCAAACTGGGAATACTTTCCTTCCAGTCGTAGGACAGAGGTGCCCCAAACCCCAAAATCAGCAGGTAGAAAGACATCATTAAGATCAGGGCAGCAGCCAACAAAATGGAAACAAAGCAAAGACAAACTCAAAGACTCAGTGAAATCAAACTATTCTCTGACAATATAAACAATGTTGACAAATTCTAGGCCAAACTAAGCAAAAGGGAGCAAGGGAAAATTCAAATTAATAAAATTAGAGATGAGAGGAGAACTATTACAACAGATACCACTGAAATTTAGGAAGTCATTAGATCTTACCTTAAAAATATATATTCCTCTAAACTGGAAAATCTAAAAGAAATAGATGAATCTCTAGGTGACTATTAAATAACCAATGAAATGAAATAACCAAATGAAACCAACACAAGATGAGCAGTTTCAACATATCTATAATATGAAGCAGGAACGAAAAAAATCTCCCAAGTCAAGAAGCCCAGGCCCAGGTGGACTCACTGATGAATATCACCAGACCTTCATAGAACTAACACCAATACTTCTCAAACTATCCCATAAAACTAGAAAGGAAGAAACACTCCCAAACTCTTCTGACAGAGTTAGTATTGCCCTGGTACCAAAAGCATATAAAGATGAAGCAAAAAAAAAAAAAAAAAAAAAAGGAAGGAAGGAAGGAAGGAAGGAAAGAAGGAAAGAAGGACTATAACTTCCCTGATAAACATAGATGCAAAAATTCTCAAAAAAAAAGTGCCTGAAACTAAGATTATTCACCATGGTTTTATTGTCTAGAATTGACTTTATGCTAGAGCTATAAAGATGATTTGGATATATGTAATGTCAATAAACGTTATAAGGTACATAAGTGAACTCAAGGACAGATGCCATATGGTCATCTCAATAGACATGAAAAAGACTTCTGACAAAATCCAACATCCCTTCATGTTAAAAGTCCTGAAAAACTCAGAATATAACTCAACATAACAAAAGCTACATATGACAAACCTATAGCCAATTTTATCTCAGTGGAAAAAATTGAAAGCATTTCCACTAAAATCAGAAACAAGGGCACTGTCTCTGATTTTATTTGGTACAGTATTAGAGTCTTAGCTAGAACAATAAGATTTAAAAAAAAAGCAAATAGAGATACAAATAAGAAAGGAAGAAGTTAGAGCAGATGATGATGTGATCCTACACTAAAAAGACCCTGAAGATTCAGTCAGAAAACTCTTAGAGCAGATAAACAGTTCAGCAAAATGTCAGGATATAAAATTTAACACACAAAAAGCAGCAGCTTTCCTATATACCAATGACAAACACACTAAGAAAGAAATAAGGAAATAATTTCATTTGTAATGGTCTCAAAAAATTTAACAAGGAATAAAAGATGTAAAATATCTCTACAATGAAACTTTTAAAACACTGAAGAAAGAAATTGAGGAAGAGCCAGGATGTAAGAAGGCTTCCATGTTCATGGATACGTAGAATCAGTATTACAAAAATGTCCATCCTCCCAAAAGCAAGGTATGTATCCAATACAATCAGATCAAATTTTTTTTTTTTTTGGTTTTTCGAGACAGAGTTTCTCTGTGGCTTTCGAGCCTGTCCTGGAACTAGCTCTGTAGACCAGGGTGGTCTCAAACTCACAGAGATCCACCTGCCTCTGCCTCCCAAGTGCTGTGATTAAAGGCGTACGCCACCACCGCCTGGCATTCAGATCAAAATTTTACTGTACTTTTTCACTATCTGAAAGCTCATTTGAACAGACAAAAGACCCCAGGCAGTCAAAACCATGCTGCTTAAAAATAATACAGCTGGAGGACTCACCATACCTGATTGTAAGCTATACTCCAGAGCTATGGTAATAAAAAACAGCATGACAGGGAGGG